>NC_081757.1:2790516-3123016 GCF_963082965.1 Carassius carassius
CCATCTCCATCTAGTGGTATAATTCAATAAGCACTTCAAAAGCATTTCATTTTTTTCCCCCATCTTTGTTCCTTCCTACAGGGGTAATTCACCCAAACAAAGAAAAAAATTAAGAAAAAAAAAAGAAAAGAAAATTCTGTCCGACATTTTTGAGAGTTTTGGCAACTAAAAATAAATAAATAAAATCAATCAATCAATAAAACTACAAATAATTTAGACATTTCTGAAAATATCTTTTTTTTTATGCTTCACGGAAGAAAGAATGTCATAAAAGTTTGGATCAACATGAGAGTAAATTAGCACAGAATATACATTTTTTTTGTGAAGTATACATTTAATCTTTACTTCTAAAGCACAAAAGATGCTAACAGATGGTCTTTGGAGGTATTTAGAGGAATAGTTCAGCCAAAAATAAGGCCATGCACGATATAGTTTCTTCATTGGAATAGATTTGGAAAAATGTGGCATTACATCACTTCTTCACCAGTGGATCATCTGCAGTGAATGGGTGCCGTCAGAATGAAAGGCTAAACAGTTGATACAAACATCAGAATAATCCAAGTCTTGTGAAGCCAAAAGCTGCATGTTTGTATTACAAATCCATGATAAAGATGTTTTTAATGTTAAACTGTACAACACGAGTCCTCTATGCATATTATTGCTGTCTCCAGTGAAAAAGTAATCTTATCTGAATCAGAAGAGAAATATGCACAGATTCAACATCTTTATAAAATGGTCCAAATGCGTTCTAAGGGTTATTATGGATTAAGGATTATAAACTCACTGCTTTCCTCTTCACAATACATTAATTGATGTACTGGGGTCGTGTTGATTTTAATTTTGGACTAACTATTCCTTTACTAGGCCTGTCTTCAGTTTGTATGATCACTAGATTATTTCAATACTAAATCCAATATAATAACAAAAATAAATGCATTCAGTTTGCCATTACAGTAAAGAAAGAATTCAGAGCACCACTTTATGATTCCGATCTGATATCGCCGAGCTGTTTCTTTCTACCAAAAGATCGTTTTCTCATGTCACATGTAGTAATGTAGAATATCTAGTCATGGCGCACTGGTTTGTGTTGTGGGTGTTTGCTTTCAGAAGAACTTTCAGTTAGTTTGTTGTTGAGAACAGATGCTTATCACAACCAGTTCACTTGGTTTTGGAAGATGGTCATATGGGTGGAATGTAAGTGTATGTGTGGGCACTGGATCATGTTCGTGGATGTTTGTGTGCGCATGCGTGGGTGCCTTCTTGTGTAAGAATATTCATGTTTGCGTAATCCCTTCCGAAAAGAAATGTGGTGCAATATAATAAAAAGTACTTTAATAATAACATGGATTATTACATGACTATATGTATTAACGATTGTTTCTTGTCACACTATTTGAACATGTGGTTGCAGATTAACGTCATTACACGAGTGATTTAATTTCATCTCAATGCCGTAACGTTCTCTTACAGTTGCATGCATGGCCAGTGAGGCTGGCGTTCCACATCTGACACAGGGCAGACAACAAAAGCAGACAGGGGCATACCACTGCACATCAAAAAGCAAAGCAACCTGGAACACACAGATGTGGCTTCGAACACACACAAATTATGCATGTGTATGTTTACATTAATCCTTCACATTGCAGTTAACTGAGATGCTGATGTTTTGCATGGGCATTAGTGCAGTGAATAGACACTCACGATCATCGATATCCCCCAGCATTCACCAAGTCCAGTGCTCCACTGTTCTGCTGAGCAGGGTTGGGACTGTACCACTCTCAGCTGCAGGGGGATGCTGACTATATCCTGTACTATATTACAAACATTTATTGTATTCTGTTGTTTAACAAACTTCAACTGAACATTGCCCTTCTGAAGTCTTAAACCTTCAAACTTTGAAAACTTTAAACAATATTACATTTGCACTTGTGGATTCCTATTCTTCAATGCATTTACAGATCCTACATTATCATGATGCAGCGGCATCTTGAAAGTTTAATTATTCCACAAAATGTAAAACCATTCAGCTTCATGCATACATCCTATAAAGGTTCATGCACTAACAAATGTATGAAAAGAATATGAACAACAACATAAATTCTTTCCTGTTGAATTTTTATGTATAATGTCAGATAACCGTTCACTGCGGTCCTAATCTGTTTGGAGGATTTCATTTTATTCCAGCACGCTCTGAAGTTCTTTGGTTCCCTAGAGTTTGACTAGAAGTTGATGACTAGTAAACAAAATTGTGCATGCTCGTGAATATAATTGGCAACCTCTCAGAGGACCTCAACAAACAGAACTAACAAATATTACTACAAGTGTAATTGCATCATATAATAATAGCTCTTAATAGTCTTCAACGTCTGGTTGACTATGCCCTTTTTCAGAAAGTTTTTGTCATATGCACATAAACTGACAGTCAGCACTGACAACTAAATATTGTAGAAACGTAATTTTGTGTAAAGTTGCTGTGCAATAATTTGTATCGTAAAAAGCGCTATACAAATAAACTTGAATTGAATATAATTCATTGAATGGTTCAAGTTCATGATTGTGTTTTAGGATACCAAGATACAAATGCACAGACAATAATATGAGAACTGAATAAAGTTTGATAGTCAGATGTGTAACTGATTGATTTTCATTATAATCCAAGATAGAAATGATAATAAAAATGTATAAATAATAATAGTTCTGCTGGCATTTCATTGTAAAAGACACTTTTGAAAAAGAGTTAAGTAATATTAATCTAAACTAGACAAGCAAAAGACTGAAGCATTGAGTGAACAATAAAAAAACCATTTCATTTCATTTCATTGAAAGGAAATTACAGGAAATCTTTACTGTCATGAAAACTGATACCATATTATCAGATTCAGATTCAGATCTCAGACCTCGAGAGATTTGCTTTACAGATGAAGAAGTAAAAATGTACTTTTGGGTCCAAACATAGCAGTCAAACCTGAGAAGGGCAAGTGGCTTGTTGGAACATGCATAATTCTTCAAATAAAGTCTAAATCTGGCCAAAGATACTTAAAACAAAGATGACCAGTGGAGATACAGAACACAATATCTTTTTATGTTATCATAAACACACGGTGATGGCAGAAAAACATCCCTCATTACAGTTTATCCTTTACATACTTTTATTGTTTTGCTGTAAGATACAATCAACCAATATTATATTACAGTAAATTCATCATGCACGTTGGGTATCGATATGAGATAAATCATGATGAAGCTTTATATAAAGCAGCACAGTTCCCACTTTATCCATTTATATACTCTGAACTGTTCATTAATGGCACAGACATGTTTATGAGTCTCAACATGTTCACAGTGTATAACATGTTTTTACCAGAATGAGACAGGACTTCTTGCTTGCTTAACTCAAATCAAACAACAACACACAAGAAAACACAATGAGAGAAAAACACAGTTTATGTTTTACATACTTTTATCATGTCGCTTTAAGATGCGAGCAAATTGATCACAGTTGAAATCAGAGCATTTTCATGATTACATTAAAGTAAACTGATCCTAGACGTTAAAGATTGAGTCTGGTAGATATGTGATTATCATACTGAAGCTCTATATAAAGCAGCACAATTCCATCAGATCATAAAGGCATAGAAGGAGAATTATATTTTGAGCTGCAAATCCGTACAAACAGTTTCTTGTTGTCTTCGTTATAATCTGAGCAAAAAAGACAACAGATTTATTATAATAATTAATGAAAACAATTCTTCCATAACTGTTGTTATAACATGTTTTAATTCAAAGTCGTTTAACTTACATGTTTCAGGGTTACTGCAAATACACCTAGCAATTTCGCTGTAGTCTCTTTTATGATGGTTTCTACACTGTAGGCCCCTCGAAGGATGAACTAAAGAGAGAGATTTATTACATTAGATCAAATTAAATCATTTTGTGATCCATATTAATACTACACAGTGTTTTGGCAAAAATTAATTTTCCTTACTTTTGCAGCCACAAACAGCATTTTGTTTCCAGGATCTCCTTTGTGAACAGACTGTGTGGAGACATAGGTGACATTAGTCTCACATTCAAAGGATAAACATTAATGCTGAAAAATTCCCTCATGGTTATTAATATTAATGTGCAAACCACAGAATAAATGGTGTACAGGTATACTGTCACAGAAATTACCTGAGTTGTTGCACAAAATTGTGGTCAGAATCACCAGGGCAAACAGCAGACAAATTGGTTTGGACATCTTCACGCTGGTGCTTCTGTTGCTTATTGAAAAGGTTTGGTTTCTGCCCTCCTTTTATCCCCTTGTGTAATGATGATCTCCCCTTCCCATCGCTCTTCACCCCCTTTTATACCCTGAACTATTCATGAGGGTTTAAGTTTAACAGCATAAATGAGTCTCAACATGTTCACAGTGCATACCACAATTTTACCTGAATGAGAAAACAGATATTGCTTGTTTACCCCAATCTAAACAACAACACCCAAGAGAAAACACGTTAAATCTGATAAAGCTGATCTTGTCAGATCACAATGTGTGGGACTGAATAACTGCTAAATATTGAGTGGATGTCAGATTCAGAGCATCTGTTATGAATCATTATGAAAGAATACACTATGGTTTATTTGGTCTATACGGCATACATTAACACCACCCAAGGTCAGAAATTCATTTTTTTGGTCACACCTATTCTATCACACATTTGTCCATAAATATTTCTCATTGGCTATGGAACTTCAACTGAAACATTGCACCAACCTATACATATTATTAGTTTGACTATACATCCTCTTTTTCCAAGACATGTCCTGTCCTTGCATAAAATGTCTAGGTTTTGGCTCTTTTCTCCTATTGTCATGCTCTCTAGTCTTCATATAACATATGTATGCATATTTGCATTGCTTTGACTGTTCACTGTACCACCTTCTTGCACGCCATGAGCAGTATAATACCTGTATGCTATTAATCCGCCTACTCCTGGCCAGGACATGCCAAGGAAAGAAGAGGATGCATGGTCAACCTACTATTGCTCATAATTTTAGTGTTTCTCCCTTGTATATGTGCAGCAAATGAGATTTTAGTTGTACTTGCAGCACCATTTGTAACTCCACCTGACAAAACCATACAAATTCATCAAGATTTTTATTGCGCTCACCTGGAGAGTTAAAAAAATAAAATTTTAAAACTAAACTAAAATAAAAATGTATAAAATAAAATAAGAAGAACTTTGGTGAGGGATCAGCTTGTACGTGTTTCTGACTAAACAAACCAAATATTGTGTGCGGTATCAGATATTTCGTAAACCAGTAATGTGATACTCGACGAGACAGAGAACAAAGAGAGCACTGGATTAACTAAATATTTAAGTACAATGAACTGAAACCAAACCTGCTATGGTTTGCCAGTTATGAAGAAAGTCTTTAAACACCTGAATGCACTGCTTCTTAACATTATTTTTCCAAACATCAAACACTACCAGGGGCTGTAAAAATGTGAACCATAAAGACAAAATAAATAAATAAATACAATAAAGGAACAACAACAACAAAAGCTGCATTCCCATGTATTTATTTATTTATTTATTTATTTTTTGGTGAGTTCAGAAGTTGTTCCTTTGTTATTAATACTAGAACGTCACTTTAGAACTAGATGCCTTGGACTGTTTCTGTGAAGCTGAATATACAATAAGGCAACATGACTGTGTGATATTTATTTTCTTAATAGTTCAATGAAAAACATTTTTTAATATAATGTGACTTATATTTTAGATACAATGCAGCAATCCGTTTATGCAATACTTCAGTAATTCAGTAAATAATTCAACGACTGTCACAAAGGAACCTGTTTCTGAATGATTCAGTTAAATGATTCAACTCTAGTCATTCTTTGGGTGTATTGAAATTGCATACTTCCCTACCATATCGTATGAGAAAATCAGAAAGTGACCGAAGAAGAATGTCTGGATGCACAGTACTCATAAAATGAGTAGGAAAAAGTACCTGGAAGTAACCTACTACTTCCAGTGAGATTCTGATGTATGCATTTGACGGAAGGAAACTTTACTATCCCGCTAGGCCACAGAGAGGCTTTATGAATGGCAGTGATGCAACACAACAGTTCATGTGTCAATGATAACATGGTGAATGCAGTACATCCAGATTACATTCATACTATGCCCTCTCCCAAATTGCACCTTAAACCCTAAAGGTCTTCCTGAGTCCACACTTTTGCTATGTAAAGATGCTTTGACTTTCAGGTACAAGTCTGCCACAGACTTTGCCATGCATAGTGGCTGCAAAGGAGGCACACGAGCACCCTCTTGAAAGCTATGGACCCTACGATCTCAAGGACTTAATGGACATACACACACAGAGGCCATTGCAAGTCCGCAAGACCATCACTGCGTTCCATTCAGAAGGGCTCTTCCCCATGCCCTAATCCCGTCAAAGGGCGCAAAGGATCACGGGGGTCAGAAATGTCCATAAATTGTACCCTTTGAAGTCCTTCATTCCGAATGGCCCTTTGAAGTGGTCAGTTTTAAGCAATTCGGTTTGGAACAACTCAATATGGTGGCCATGATTGTCTTCACTCTGAAGTGCCCTTCGAAGGGTGATATATGCTCTTTGGAATGCACCGCATAAGTGCACATGAAATGCGCCATTTGGGATAGGGTCAAAGATCATACTTTGCGGTCGTTAGGTAATTACTCAAAACAGTAACTAAAGAGTATGTGATTTAGGACACAGCCATTTCTTACGTTGATAAGTGAATGTTTGAATAAATTGTTTGAATATAGCTAAAATTAAGTAACAAACTCTGTCCCATAGGCTATTGTCTATACATTAGCCTAAGATGTAATCTGCAAAAACAGAAATGATAAAAAGCTGCCGTCTCAACATCAAAATGTGCAGTCATGTAAATGTAGCCTTGTGTTACACTATTTATTTGATAGCCTACCCTGTTTCATTTTTATTTTTATTTTAAATACGCTCGATGAGGAAATTGTTCAAACTGATTTTTTGCTATCACCCCGCTTTTCCTGTAAAGCTTTGGCAACGCGTACAAGAGTCACAGATGTCATCATACTGATAAAGCAGTCTGAATTATTTTCAGTCAACCCGTGTCAGTGATAAAGCACCGGTAAAGCATGCTCTAACGTCCAGCGTGGGCTCTCTCATATGTAGGTTACAGTTGGCGGGCCCACACACAATAACCAGCTCCCACAGGCTCACAACCTCAGTATCGCAGCGCTCGGGCCCTCCCTCGCAGTGACGCACACAGAGACGACCAAGGAAATCCCCAAGTGAGAGTTACGACATACTCTTACCGCCGTAGATAGTGGGCAACTTCCGACTCAAGCTGAACACCACGTACAAACCGACACAGGAGACAAATACGACGTGTAAACCGAGTCCAGGCTCCGGACAAATACAAGGTAGGAACACGTTTCCTTGTTTTATATTTGTGTATGTGATATATTTCGACTACAACACAACGTAACGCAAGCTCGCGCTTTGTTGTTGACATGCTCGAGCTCATCCGGTGCATGCGATCAGTTGTACAAGGTGTATACAATGTCTAATCCGACTGTTTATCGGACTACTACGAATAATGATGAGTGGATTCCATTATTTAGAGCGTAAAAGTTTGATGGCGTAATTTTCTCTTGTTTTACCCTCCCCAGGTGTTGTTTTGGATCAGTTTAAGTGGATTGACTTAACATTACATTCGCGGAAGTGCACGCGTTAGCCAGCCAACGACTTGCGGTTGTTTTTTTATGAATACAGCTAGCGAAGTACAGCAGCAAGAGGACATGTACGGCATGGCAGAAATGCCCAACCTCATACCACCGGCAGGTGCATTACAACCCAGTCCAGTGATCCCGTACGAGCTCGGACAGGCGGGGAGAACCAGACCGGTCCTCCTGTCTGCCCCACGAAGAATGCAGCGAGCCCCCAAACTCGGACAGATCGGGCGGTCTACGAGAGGTGGGGGATATTGGCTTGTGTTATTATTTTAGTTTGTCATGCACAACCTTTTTTTTCCCTTTCAAAAATCTTGACTTGAGAGCAAAATTCTAAATCAAAATGTGTATTTAATTAAAAGCCTTCCCAGAACTTTACATTTTGGAATTTTACCTTATTTAATCCATCTGAATTAACACATAAACTGGGTGCATCCAATAAAGGAAGCATCCAAAATATGCAACGCTGGGGAAGCTCCAGGAAAAATTCTGGTTCTGGTGCTTCCCCACCACATTCACTAAACTTGGTTCAGATCTATGTCTGTTCATACGTGCCCAGTAAATACCAGAATACGCAAGCAACTATTTTAAAACCCCAACCAGGTCCCTACAAGTTTTTCTTGACAAATATTCCTTTTCTAAGATGTAGGGTTAAAAAAAAAATTAACCAGCTTCCCAGGATTACTTGAATGCACCATAACTCATGGTGTCCACTTGTTTCCACTCTGTTGTCAAATTATACATTTCTTCGTGTTTTTACAGTGGTTATTGATGATGAGGACTTGGATGATATCATAAACAATAACAGAAGCTTCCCGGTTTCTCAGAGAGTATCACCTGTTGCCTGATGCATGACTGACTGTGCCAAAGCTGTTGAAAGGCCAACACACCAAAGCAGGCCTAGAGAACTGAACTAGAATCTCCCTCTCACGTTTTCGTCACCCTTCACTGTACAGTTCTTAAGGCTTTCACCAATTCAAGGTCAAACAAGAGAACTGTGGACTTTGTATCCTGTTCACTAAATGCTTGCCTATCACTTTACTGATGTTGTGCTTCTGTAGCACTAAATGATCCTGTCTAGTGTTCTCTGTTTTGGAAGTTTCTTTCTCAAAAGTGAAGATCTTGATGATCTCTAATGCAACAGGGCTATATTTATACAATTTGCACTTTACTGCAGAGTAAGAAAGCTAACCTCAGCAGTTTGGATTACTCATCTCCCAAAGAGGACATTTTCTGTGAATCTCTGTTAACGTGTAACGCGCCATTTGGTAAGACCTTTGGTTATTTTGGTAACCGGGGCCTTCCATGACATTTCTCTGAATAACATCGATTACTTGTTAATTGTAAGAATCTTTTGTTCGGTCACTGTTTTTATGTGCCTGTTGATTTTAGTTTGAATTAAAATAAGTACAATCTTGAATGCATACTGACTGAGATGAACAATCACAATCTTCTAAAGTGATCTCAGATCTCGGTTGAAGTACATTGCTCTTAATGTTTTTGACTTCTAAATGTTTGCATGGAGATTAAGTGATTTATGTAAATTGATTTGGGGGAGTGCAGTGGGGTTGGAGTAATAAAGTATGCATGAGTAACGTTATTGTAATTGTTAATGTTTGGATACAAGCTATTTGTAATTATTTTAATGTACACATTTCAGGACAGTGCAAGATGGTAAGTTTCTAGTTGGTCAGTGATGTTTCTTTTTTTATATACCTGAAATCTGTTTAAATGCAGGTTTAAATTATATTTTGAATCTCAGATTTCAACTTTTTTTCTGTGTAATTTAAATAAGATGTAATGTAAAAAAAATGCAAATAAGATGTAATGCAAATAAGTCTTATTTAACTACCAGAACAATAACCAGCTTGATACAATAATGAAAGCCAACTTTATTGAAAATAAGCATGCAAAAAAAATGTATAAACAATAAGCTAACTAACGCTGCCATTATCAATGAACTTTTATAAGTAAAAGATGTTCAGATAGGCTCAAGGACAATTCAAATGAACATGAGGTGGTGAGTTAATACTGAAATGTGTTAAGCAAATGAAAAAAATTAATCATAGCGTTCATGGTCTTCCTCTACCATGTGCAATTACATCATGTAACTTATAAGTGACTCAAATGAATATTAAAAATTTTAGCATATCTGTAGGATGAATACTCAAAAACAATTCTAAAAAAAAAATCTGCCTCCATTTTGGGCAACACCTGTTTGTTGGTTATATTGCTCCCTAGTGGGCACTTTAAAAACTCCAACATATGACCCACTACCCAAGTTTCTCTCTTCTTTGACACACAGAAAACAACCTAGCTGTTTACTTTAATGAAACGCTGAGGGCTCAAAGCAATCTGTGAGTATTTGCACTGACACTAGATTTCTACAGTCCTCCATTTCAAAAACTCCCAGAGAGATTGTAAATGCATTTTCTATTTGAACTTTTGGACAACTGATAGCTATTTTTACAATTGGACATTAAACAGTTTCTAAACTGGTTACTTTATCAGTTCCAGTTGTTTAACCTTCATTATTCAGTTCATTATTTTGTTGAAGAAATTCTTCAGTGTCAGTCCAGTAGGGGCCAGTCTTGGTCACGCATTCTCTTTGTTGTTGCCGCTTGCAGACCTTGCAGAGTTACTTTTAGGATATTTTGACACTTGTTTACTTCGAGTGCAAGAGGCAGCCAACATGGCTCCACCGAGCACATCGAGAAATGACCCACCCCAAGCAATGAAAATGGCTGCTCCAAACTCAAACCTAGAGAACAAAATGAAAAGGTGAAATGGGAATATTATACTGTATATTATTATTTTACTATTTAATTGCATTTGGTCAAAGTTCAAGAGTGTTTCTTAACCATGTTCCTGGAGGCTTTCCAACACTGCACATTTTGTGTGTTTCCATGATTGAACCCACCCAATTGAACTCATCAGAGAACTGAAATGGGTGTGTTGGAAAAGGAAGACATCCAAAATGTGTCTTTTTGGGGCACCTCCAGGAACAGAGTTGGGACATTCTGCTCCAGAGATTGTGCAAAGGAGAATTCCTTGTGCTCACTTGGTGTTGACTGGAGTGAAGGGGTTGTAGAAAGCTCGAATCACATTGTGGGCAAACCACGAACAGGCAACAATTGCACAGAGGGCTGTAGGAACAAAATACAGAAACTGTTTAAAAAAAGACAGAGGATCTTTCTTAGCAAATACCTTCAAAGCACTGGCTAGTTTGACATTAGCTACCCGGGTTTCTTTGATGTTCACTGACCCACAGACTGAGCAGAGACTGGTGTAATATAAGAGCAGTTCAAACACGGTTTACTGTAAACTTGCATGAACAGTCTCACACATATACTCACCTCCCACTAGCAGTATGATGCCTCCTGTCATGGCCGTGCGAGCCTTGCCAACTTTGTCATCAGCTCCACAAGTGGTGCACTTCATGCCCATGCAGGCCACACCAAGACCGCAAATGGACACAATGATACCCACGATCATCAAAGCGCGGGTCGCTTGAAGATCACCTACGGGAGACAGATCGAGAAGGTCAGGAAGACATCACAGAGATCTGGATTCATCTTACTGCTGATTGTGCTCTTACGGTGAGTTTCTCCATTAAAACTAGATGCTGAGACCTTAAAACTGTCAGTCATGCAAATGGCTAAAAACCACCAGGATATAGCTGTTTGAGATTATAAATAATATTAAATTATAACTAATTAAATTGTTCAAAATTGAGTCTCTACTCTAATTGAGAAACTAGACATTGTGATCTTTTTGAGGGCCTAAACATGCTCCAAAACTCAGGAAACTTTGCCACAAATGCGTCAGAATTGGTGAAAATTTATATCTGATCTGGGTTTCAGAAGTGGGTGTAGCAAAATGGCTCGATAGCGCCCCCTGTAAACATTCAACAGAATGCGCCTCGAGCTACGTTTTACGTTCATGTACACACATGTAACACACCATTACCTACAAAAAAACTATATTGGTACATAATCCAAAACCCAACATGAAGTCAGTTTTTTGTGCAGTTTTTGCCATTTCCAGGCCTCATACTTTGATGAACTCCTCCTACAGTTTTAATGGAATCATCTTAAGGCCTTTGTGACGTTAAAATGCGAAGACCTTGAGTTTTCAACAAAAGGCGTGTCCCTGGCAGCCTATCAAATTTGATGTTTCGCCATGAAACAGGAAGTTGCGGTAACTCAGGCAATCAATGTCCGATCTGCCCCAAACTTCACATGTTTGATAGTTGTTCTGTCCTGAACACGTCCATGCCCATATTCAACTATAGCTACCTCCTGGCAACAGGAAGTGATATGTTTAACTATTAGCAATACAGTAAAATATGCTTTTGTTTGCTAAACATGCTATAATTATGTTTAAACATGATAGCAATAAGTGCTACTAAGTGCTAAAACATGCTATTAATGCCATGAAATAGGAAGTTGTTGTACTGTAACTCATGCATACAATAATCAATCTGCCCCGAACAAAGTGTGACGGTGAGCCCAGGTACGAGGACCCTTTCATTGCTGCTTGCAGCTTTAATTTAATATTAAAACTAATTGTATAGAATCTAAAGTCTAAATCTATATGTTGAAATCTTAACAACCATATTATAAATAATAAAGAAAATAATGTAATGTTAGACGAGAAATATTGAATATTTTTGTATTATACAAGTAAATTGTATAAAAAATTAGTTTAAATTGTATGAATTAGAGTTTTTACTCCAAAACTAGAAATCGAGATCTAAATGTAATCATCATTCAATAATAATAAAGATAATAATTTAATATTTACTAAGTAATATTAGATGATTATTTACATTAAATTATTAGATTATTAACATTAAACATTTTTTGTAAAATTTTACAAAATTTAGTTTCTACTCTAAAACTAGATGTTGGATATTATAAATAAAGAAAATGATGTTACACAAGTAATATTAAACGATTATCTATTTAATATTTATATTAAATCATAACAAGTAAATTGCATACAAATTGAGTTTCTACTCCAAAACTGGATAATTAAAATATAAACCATCAGTCATGCAAATGACCAAACAAAATAGCTGTTAAATAAAGAACATTATAAATTATAATGATTTAATATTCTTTTTAATTAAATGTATCGCTTTTTAGTTTTTTTTATTAGTATTTATTTATATTTAATTATAACAAAATGAAATTCTTGCACTGCAGTTGCAAAAGTGTCATTTCCACAGAAGTCTCATTGCCTTAGCACATCTACCAATTATGCACTGTCCATACACTGTTAAAAAGCATGCCGCTGAAAAATGTTTATATAAAATCCAGCACTTATGCAATACAGATAAAAGAGAGTGCAAGAAGCCATTCCCACAAAAACCAGTCTGTGCCAGTGCAATCCTGTACTTGTGCACACGAAACCTACCAAAACAGGAAGGGGAAAAAAAGGAACGTGCGAGGGGCACGGGTGCAAGCTGTAGTGAAGCAAAAGAATTATTGCTCTCCTTTATTCATTACAACACAATGAGGCTGCTCTTGCCAGACACAGAAACAGTCAGTGGTGAAATTCAGGGGTCACCCTTCATCCATGCTTTCTCTCGTCTTTCGCTTCTCCCTCCATCCTATTTCATCCTGCTGTCAGGTGCAACTCCAGCTGGTTTCAACTGTAAGTGTCTTGCAGTTTTCTCTGAAATTCTCCCTCAGTAAGTCAAAGAGTGAACCGCAAGAGCTAAATCAGATTTTAGAACAGTCAATGTTCATCTGTAGAGAGTGTTCCTGTAAACTGTGAGGTGGAACGTGATCCCAGTCCTCGGGGAACTGAGGGAATGGGGAATAGTTTCTGTAACAGCCCTAAACTAAAGCACTCAATTCAATTTATAAACTCATAACTCATTCCTGGTTGTTGGGTGTGTTAATAAAAATACTTTGGCAGCTATAGAAACAATGGATTACGTTCTTCCTGGAGAAGCACAGGCACCATGGCTACCTGTTCGGCCAGATCCAAAGTCCCACTGGCGAGGCCAGCCTCCATTAATCAAGCTAGGAATGGCATCAGTGTTTATTTGAGTGTGCATGCGAAGAGTTGGAAACTATGGCTTCAGGTGCCAGAGAATTCCAATAAACAGCTACAGTACAGATTTACAATTTAAAACAATTTATGTAAGGCTTCATATTGGATCCCATGTGTGATATGATGTTGAGCCGTTTAAAATCAACCACTGGTGATTTTCAACATTTAAATTTAGATTTATTCATTATCGATTACCTTGATTCCTCTGGCTCCTTTACATGTGGACCTTCAGGTTTTACATGCAAATACAGATTAATAATGTAGCTTACTAAAATATGGAACATTAATAAATAATATAAGTATTTTGTGACCAAGACAGACAGACAGATGGATAGATGTTTGACACTCACTGTCTAATTGTAGAATAGAGTCGTAGATTTTGCACTGCAGCTGTCCGGTGCTCTGAAACGCGCAGGACATCCACAGTCCCTGGTAAGTGGCCACAGCCGTGATAATACTGTCCCCCACGTACGCAGACATCTTCCACTGCGGCAGGATGGTGCCCACGATCAGTCCAATGATGCCAGTCAGAGAGAGACCAAATCCAAGCAACTGAACGCCTGAGTTTGCCATATTTTTTTGACACCTAATAACAAGAAACTTGAGAAAAGCTCCTGTCCCGCACCTGTTACTGAACCTCTCCAAAAACACTGTGGATGAAGTTGAGAAAGCGACCAGTTCTCCGAGGAACAACAGCAGTCTGTCAGTCAGCTGGAGGTGTTTATATCGCGACACCGATGTCAGTTAAGTGTTGCGTAAAATAAAGATGCCGAAGTGTGGTCTCGAGCGAGTGAGAGGGTAACTATAGACTGGCGCGCGATGCCCGGTGTCGTGACGTCACGCCACAGTATCACTCGCATCATCTGTACTTGTTTTGAACTTTTATTATCCTAGTATGTTTTCTCTATAAGATATTCTTCTAGACGAGTGTCTTTATAAGAAAACCCGTTTCCACCAAAAACATGTAACATATGTATGACTTAAATTATGAGATAGGCCTACTAGGATTACGTCTTAATTATGAAATAAATAAATAAAAAAATACATAGAAAGTGAAGTATGATTTCCTTTTGTATGTTGGCGGAAACGGGCTTCCATTAAAGAAAACACTATGCTATTTGTTGTTATAGTTATTATTATAGCAATTTTATTATTATTATTATTATTATTATTTTGCACGCTTTAATTTACATTGATATATTTTAAAAACCTTTAATTTTCGTTCGTTTATTTAGTGCTTAAAAAGTTTCACATGCTAAGTGTCTATTCAGTCTCTGAACCTCGACTTGCATCTTGTCCATTCCTGAGGTGACCTCTGCACTTCCGGTGAAAGGGAAAACAGTCTGGAACACGATCAACGATTGTCCGCGGCGCAGAGTCGGCGCCAATGTTAAAATGATCTTACAAAGGGAAAGAGGAAATATCTATAACCTGAGGAAAATAGTCCGGAAGCAATAATGCTATTAGATGAGGAAATTATTTTCAGTCCAGAATGTGTCTGACACCCATGATGATATCGGTTTATTGTTGATGGTTTCTTTTAAAGGGGTTTAAATGTAACAAATATGATTTAAACGAATAGATAACCAAAAAGTCACAGTTTTAGAATTCTCAGAGAAGAGAATGTGTAGGAGAGGTGGAGTAACAGTTGGCAGACACAGCAGAAGGAACTTCTCTGCTTCAGTAACATCTTAAAATGTGCACACACTACCTTATGGCCCCTGGTAACGTGATTTATCTGGCACCCTACTGGCCGGTTCCTGAGCACTGGACCAAGTTAGCCTTGACACACAAAAGACACTTTGACATTTTTAGAAGCTTCTGTCCCCACCTAGTTCCAGTAAACAGACAACACTCAAAGGGGCAGCAGCAGTGCTAAATCGGCCCCAAGAAGAACAGAAACTACCTTCATGGCTTTTCTTCTGGCTGGCTCCAGGGCTTTTTTTGAAGTTTATAGACTGTGAAAAAAAAACATTGATTAAACTGGTGTAAGCCACCTTAGAAGCCCACTGAACCGTTAGCAATAAAACACAGGCCTCTGGTTTCCCCTCAAAAGCAGTGACTCGACCAATGAGCTTTTCTTATTTTGTAATTTCTTACCTCTTTATTTTACTTCTTAAGCAACTTGGAACCTTCACAGTAATGTAGGGACAAAACTGATGTAATCTAGGAATTCCAAGGTATTTTTTCTATTGATGAGAACTTTCCAAAAAAAGAAAAAGAAAAAATTATATATATATATATATAATATATATATAATTTGTCTTGAGAATAAAGTATGCCAACACACACACACACACACACAAAATAATTGTAATTTTGTTTTTAATGCCGACTTTAAAGACTTGTAACATCCATGACTCAATAAAAGATAATGACTTTAATTTCATGCTACAGAAATTGATCCAACACAAAATATTAGAAAACTAGCATCAAATTGGTCGTATGAGTCCAAATAAATTAATGTTAACCCAATTAAAGCTTTTGTAAGGTAATCATGAACAATATCATGCTGCTTTATGAGCTTGATCTAAACATGAGCCATGAGTTTGGCTCGGCCAGTATATTAAAACTTTTAAAGTTTCATATTCTCATATTATTTGAGAATCAGACAGCATAATGGACAACATAATGTAAGTTAATATTCAAATTATGTGTGTAAGCCAGAAAATCACCAGCTAACGCTGTTTAGAATTGACTGCACAACAGTTCATTAACTTTACTGTAGCTAGATTGGCAAAAGCATGGCGTTAAGGCATGCTTGTCAGACTTTATATCCTAATAGTTCGGCGACGAGTCAGATCCAGGAAGGATTTAACAAACCACTGCTGGTAGACAAAAAAAATAGCTGCACACAAGGAGAGAAATACTGTATTATTGTTTACATTATGCTGAATATGCATGTGATTATAATTTTTTATGATATATTCTCTAGGGCAGCGCATGGGCATATAGGCCATTTTTAGGGGGGCTATAGCAAGGACAAGGTGTGTGTTTATTGATAAGATTGTTATAATATCTGCATCTGTGCAGTTCTTTGTCATAATTAAGAAATAAATTAAGAAATAAACGATAAATAAATGACAAAAAACAATTAAATAAAGGCAACAATTCACATGCTCTCTCTGTTTTATGAACATTAGATCAATGAAAAAGTTAAGAAAAAGGTAATCAAGACTATGGCAATAACATTTTATTAATATATTACCTAAGAAGTAAAGTAATTATTCTTAAAGATTTATTACATATAATGACTTAATACAGTATGTAATAAGTGACAAATAAAGATTAAATGTATGATTATAAGCATAGTGGATGAATTGAAAGAACTTGAAAATAACAAATATATTGTTATGGAAACATATCAACAATACATCAGAATGGAAGCTTGGAAAGAAAGCAAGAAAGAAAGAAAGAAAAAGAAAGTAAGAATGGCAAATAAATATGATTGTTGGTGCCCCCTAGTGTCACTCTTCCAATGTTTTGTGTTCAGGAGCTGTGTGCCTGTCATTTAAGGGATGTGCTCATGGAAAAGGTTGGTCAGGAGTGTAGTTGAAACTGGCATCCAGAAACATGGCCAGTGTGCCCAGGGTAGTAATGATGACAAAGAGCCAAAGGAAGAGCCGATCCAAAACCACAGCAATGTACTGCCAGTCATCTGTCATCTACACAGGATCACATCAAACACAGAAACAATGGGATATGTGGATCTCACTGACAAAGGAGGATGTTTATTGTCAATTTATGAATAATCATGAGGATCAGGGACAGACCGAGAGGAAGAGCCTTAGAGAAAGGTTTCTTTGTGTATCTGTGAGTTTTTTGTGGAAAAACAGAGCCGGAGAGTGAATAAGAATGTGTGTGGTTTGTGAGCATGTGTGTTCATAGACTTACAGTATCGTCCACATCCTGTTTCTTCAATTGCTCAGCCATGTACGTGATGGCGGCGATTGCAGATTTGAGATTCGGAGGCAGAATCAGACAATAGTTGTCACTGTTTGAAAACCTCTGCAACTTCACAGTGCTCTCGTTATGACTGAAAAGCACAAATACACAAAAATGAAAGAATGATTAACCCTAAACAAAGGTTCATAAGTATACAAACAAAACCAATTGTTATGCTGCAATGTTTCCATGTCCACTCACTGTAAGTGGATTATTGACATTATATAACATTCTAACAATTATCATTAAAGGAATAGTTCACCCTAAAATAAAATAAAAATGTTCTCACCCTCAGACCATCTCCTGCTAACCAATGGATTCTCTGCAGTGAATGGGTGCCACCAAAATAAGAGTTCAAACAGCTGTCAAAATCACAATAATCCACAAGTATTCCACACTACACTCCAGTCCACCAATCTTGTGAAGTTAACAACTGTGTGTAAAAACAAATCCACCATTAATGCATTTGAACTTTAAACTTCTGTCATTTAGTCCGTAATCCATACTGATTTAAAAAAGTCTATGCCCTGTTTCCCTTCTCCATCAAAATCCACAGAAATATTTGTTTTTTTGCATGTAAACAATGCATGATCTGTGCATATTTCTCTCCTTATTCAGACAAGACAACTTTTTCACCTGAGAAAGCAAGATTATGGATAAGGACCCATATTTCAGCAGCATTTTGCTTCACAAGAGTTCAATTGATGGACTGGAGTTGTGTCAGTTACTTATGGATTATTGTGATGTTTTTGCCAGCTGTTTGGACCTTGACAGCACCCATTCACTGCAGAGGATCCATAGATGAGCAAGTGATATAATGCTTCACTTCTCTAAATCTGTTCTGATAAACAAACCCATCTTAATCTTGGATGACCTGAGGGGTGAGTACATTTTCATCATATTTTCACTTTTCCTTTTCCTTTAAAAATTGCTTATAAATATGAGCAGCAATTTTGGCCCTTTTAAATTAATTAGGATATGGTGTTATATTGCTCAGATTTCAATTAAGTCAATACTGAGAACAGAAAGAAAAGATGAAAAAAAAAAACTAAGGAATATTGGAGACTAGTTGGTACTTTGACTAAAAGTTTAATACTGTATCGTACTTCATATTGGTTAACTGTGCTGGCTGTCCTTGTCGGTCTTCCTCTTTTATTCTGAAAAATAAGACCTGTCCCATGACCTAAATGGTCTGCAAGTGACAGCCGCACACTTTGAAATGTCAGGGCAACATTTAGACAACAGGCACTTATTTATAATGATTTACTGCACCTGTTGCATGTTAACATTTTTAGAACAAGCTCACCATCATAATACTAGGAGAAAATCATCTATTTCATTTACTACAAGTAAGAGCATACTTCTCTGCAACAAGCCAGACAATTTAACAGTACAAACCATGCAGGATGAGTTATGTATCAAATGTAACATTTTATGGTAATAAATAACCAAGTATGAGCAATAGCAATAAGAAACAAGCACAAATAATACAAACCCGATTCCAAAAAAGTTGGGACACTGTACAAATTGTGACTAAAAAAGGAATGGAATAATTTACATATCTGATAAACTTACATTTTATTCACAATAGAATATAGATAACATATGAAATGTTGAAAGTGAGAAATTTTGAAATGTCATGCCCAATATTGGCTCATTTTAGATTTCATGAGAGCTACACATTCCAAAAAAGTTGGGAAATCACAACATGGGCTCAGGAATACTTCCAAAAAACATTGTCGTGAACACAATCCATCGTGCCATTCACCGTTGTTGGCTGAAACTCTATATGTCGAAAAAGAAGCCATATCTAAACATGATCCAGAAGCGCAGGCATTTTCTCTGGGCCAAGGCTCATTTAAAATGAACTGTGGCGAAGTGGAAAACTGTTCTGTGGTCAGACAAATCAAAATTTGAAGTTCTTTTTGGAAAACTGAGACGCCATGTCATCTGGACTAAAGAGGACAAGGACAACCCAAGTTGTTATCAGCGCTCAGTTCAGAAGCCTGCATCTCTGATGGTATGGGGTTGCATGAGTGCGTGTGGCATGGGCAGCTTACACATCTGGAAAGGCACCATCAATGCTGGAAGGTATATCCAAGTTCTAGAACAACATATGCTCCCATCCAGACGTCGTCTCTTTCAGGGAAGACCTTGCATTTTCCAACATGACAATGCCAGACCACATACTGCATCAATTACAACATCATAGCTGCGTAGAAGAAGGATCCGGGTACTGAAATGGCCAGCCTGCAGTCCAGATCTTTCACCCATAGACAACATTTGGTGAATCATAAAGAGGAAGATGCGACAAAGACCTAAGACAGTTGAGCAACTAGAAGCCTGTATTAGACAAGAATGGGACAACATTCCTATTCCTAAACTTGAGCAACTTGTCTCCTCAGTCCCCAGACGTTTGCAGACTGTTATAAAAACCATGAAATTTAAAATCAACTTATTTTTCCCTTAAAATTATACATTTTCTCAGTTTAAACATTTGATATGTCATCTATGTTGTATTCTGAATAAAATATTGAAATCTGAAACATTCAGATCATTGCATTCTGTTTTTATTCACAATTTTGTACAGTGTCCCAACTTTCTTGGAATCGGGTTTGTATAAAGCATTGTGGAGTAGTATTGCATGCTGTGTTGTACAGTAGCGTGAGTTCACTGTAGAGGTCAATATTGTGTTGCTCTGTGCTATAGTGGGAATGAGTCTGTCATACAGTGTAGAATGAATGAGAGCAGTGCTGTGTCTGGGACTGACCTCTCCTCTCTCACATTCCCATTCTTTCAAGGGTGAGTTTTTTCCAACATGGCTTATACAGAGAGCACCACACGTCCGGCACATGATATGCACGGTCAATGAGATGCATACCGGTATAGACTGGAACTCCAACAACTCATACAAACGTTTGTTTCCACATACTGTATGTGTGATGTATGCATACACTTTCCTATGCACATGTTGCATACACACACATAATATAAAAAACCCATCCTCAAATGATTATCTGCACAGACACAGCTCATGCACACAGACGTCTGCACAACATAAACAAACAATGCACATAAATACAACACAGATTCAAATACTCTTTAACATGTCTTTTTAGCCAGTTAAATAAACATATTGGTGGATGCAGGACATCATTTTACTAAGCATTGTAGTCTGTATCATATCTTTCATTTTATTTCATTGCATTTTCTGTGGAATCAATGTTCAAACATTCTAAAATGGCTAGAAATGGATCATCATATCTAAGAGTGTTTTCATGTGCAAAAGTCGTAATGTTATCAGCATGAAATTTACACCACAACCACCACGTATATATATACACATTTGAATAAATAGTTTTTTTTAGTATATAAATAATACAAAAATAACACTTAAGGACTCAGGATGAAAAAGGGGAAAGTCAAATGTCCAAAAATGTTACATTTATACTAAAATTTTAATAATAAACTTATTGCTTTCATACCAATTGTTTCCAAACTCCTGTTTCCAAGCAAGACCTGAGTTCATTACAAAGTCACACCAGTCAAACTCTGACACCAATCTGCTGTCAAATTACCATAAGATTTAACAAGAAATTTAGGATATTTAGGTTTTTTGGTTCTTCCAAAGTTTGGATAGCAAGTACCACCTGCTAATAAAAATGGATCACATTCAACAAAATTAACTTTTCCTGAAATCACTTCTCTTATCCTGTAGCCCTCAAGACCGGCGCAATGTCTTGAAGGACTTGTGAGCTTAACACTTTAATAAAGCTCCATAGCTGAATGCAGCCATTTTAAGACCACCTGTTAGACAGGCTAAAGAGTGGCACACTCTGCGGCACCAGATTACCGGAGCATGAGTGACAGGTCACAGGTCACGATCCATTCTCAAACAGATGAAGAGGAGGAAAATAGACCATTACTACTGTTACGGACAGATGAAGACGTGTCTCCGCTACACACACTGTACACTAAAAGCAGAGTCATGTGCACGTTTTCAGAAAAAAACCCATCCATCTGTCCATCCAAATGTCTATTCATCCATTTATGTGCATTCTCCACCTTTGGCCCTCCCCTGCTGCTCTTGTGTGCATTACACTCTAATGCCTCAGCTCAACAAGGGCTTAGATTCTGGCGACTTTGGAGGGGTGACTGGGCTTAACTGGGCTGAGATCAAATGCCCTTGGATTGAGAGGAGGAACAGCCAGCACAGAGACTTTCATCATCCACCCACCCTGATCCGCGTTTATGAGAGTTGTTTAAAAGCAAGCGATATTGCCAACACCAGCAGATTACGGTACAAGCACATTAAAGTACTGCATATTGATTTGGCATCTATGTGTGTTTTTGTCTGAGTGAGTGTTCATTAACTGTGTCTAACAAGAGTTAGTGCTTAGCATTTGCAGTCAAAAAGACTTGACAAGACCTATAAGCAAAAAGACATAACAAATAGATAAAAAAAACTTAAACCGCATGTTATTCTAACTGTATAGAATAATGGATATGACAATATTAATGTGCTGCCATTCTTGGCGGAATAGATCTGCTACGCTGCTGTTGGTTATTGCTGTCTTTGTAGACTATAGCTGCTGCTGCAAAGCATGTACAGTAACTTGCTACTGCCAATACACGAGCAGATACAGCGCATTGAATATTTAAGACATACTGCTGCTGCACAAATAGCATAAGTGATAACCTGTAGCACATCTAGGTGGAGCTGGGGAAGGTGGAGTGTTTCAGAGGATCTCTGAAAGCATGCTGCGAAATGCTCTAGTGGATGCTAACCAGCCATTTAAACACAAAGCAGCAAGCTCATTGGCTGTGTATGCAACATGAACCAATCAGATTGTGCCAAGTCGTGTAACGCTGTGAATATCACCAGTTTGCATTAAAAACCCATCAGCCTGCGCCGTTTCATGACAGAAGATTATACGCTATTATCTCATATACATGCAATTTACATCACATTTAATCTCCAAACATTTTAGAAGACACACAAATTGTTATAAACATTGATATAGGGTTATTTTGTGACTGACTGAGACTGAATAACTGAGCTTTATTGCACACAATACCTACCTTCCTCTCCAAGGCAATACCAGCTCTGGGTTGATCTTTCGGATAAAATATTCACCTCCAGGTTTAAGACCTTTGTCCAGACAACCCAATGGGATGCTTTCTTTTGGCTCGTCCTCCACTGGTTTCTCAATTTGGGGCCTCAGCACACCCAAGTAACGGGGCAGTAAGTTGATGAAAACCTGAAGAATGTTAGATGACAGAAAATGCATTCAGGTTTAAGTACTTTTTCTGAATAACATGAATAAACTGCTTTTTTATATTAAGATTTTTTTCCGAATGTGAATCTTCCTAAGGGTCACCTTTCGCACCCATGAGGGCATGTGGTGTGTGCTGGGAGTCCTGTGGTGAAGGTTCAGGACCACCACACTAAGGATGACTGAGAAAGTCACCAGGATCATGGTGAACATTACATATTTAACGATGATAGGAATGCCAAGTGATGTTTCTGGGACTTTGTCAGCCAACAACAGCATGAAAACAGTGAGAGCGATAAGGACCGAGATGGACAGAGTCATCTTCTCACCTGAGGGAGAGATCAGAAAACATGTCTTACATACAAACAAATTCTGTTCCATTCCTCTGTCTCTAAAAATAAAATTACAAGTGATTAAATAAATGTAAAATTGCTCAAGTTAAACGATGTCATCCATAGTTTGCATACAGCCACAAAAAATGTCCTTAAAATAAAAAACAAAGCACTGCTGTTCAAAAGTTTGGGGTCAGCAAGATTTTGGAACTTTCCATTCATCAAAGAATCCAGAAAAAAAAATATCATGCTTCCACAACAATATTAAGTGGCACAACTGTTTTGATAACAATAAAAAATGCTTCTTGTGCAGTAAATCAGCATATTTGTATGATTTCTGAAGGATCATGTGAGATTGAAGAATGGAGTAATTTTAGCTTTGCCATCACAGAAATAAATTACATTTAAAAATATAGAAACATAGAAAACAGTTATTTTAATAATTCACAATATTACTGTTTTTCTGCATTTTTGGTCAAGTGAATGCAGCCTTGGTAGGCATGAGAAACTCGACTTCAAACTTCTAAATGGTAGTGTATATTTAATTAGTTAGGATGTTTCATAAAACTTCAAAGTTGAACATAAACTGCACGATTTACATGCAACATATTGATTTTCTAATTAAAGTTGGCCACCTGCACCAGGTGGCAGATAGAAGACAAATATGGCCAGCACACTGGTGAGGATGCAGGGCAAGATGATGTTAATGATGTAGAACAGAGGCTTCCTCTCAATGATCAGGTAGAAGGTGATGTCCTCATACAAGTCATCGTGGATGTTCTTTCTGCTGGGCTTGTGACAAATCTGCCACTCACCGTTCTCTTAGGGAAGAGAGAGGACTGATGAGAGAAAGAGAGACAGAAGGAAGAAGAGAGTGTGCCATGTGCAAAGTTCCTACATTGCTTGGCAGCCATAAACAGACTACAAGGAAACCAACTATATTACTATGCTGAATCTAATAACTTTGTGCAAATTTTCATACATAAATACAAATAATTACTACTGTAATAAAGGAAGCTGTCACTTTTAGGATGAAGTACACTAACCAGTGAATGCATTCTCATCAATCACTATCTCATGGAGCTCGTTGCCATCCTCATCGAGACCGTACTGAAGATCCACTTCTGAGGAATCATACGTGTAGGAACGAAACACCATTGTGCAGTTCTGCCAGTCGAATGGAAAGTACGCCACCTATAGGCATGGAGAACACCGATTTGAACATAATACAATACAATACAATAATAACACAACTTTAAAATCAGTAATATGTCAAAAGTGATTTCTGGTTCAACACAGGTTTCTGTGATTTTGACGAAGAATATAGAAGTCTATTTACTATGATCCAGAAAATATTACAATAAGATGTTAGCATACTAACAAGTTCAGATGTACCTCTATGGAACAGGAGCTGCGGTAGATGGCTGGTGGATACCAGGAGACGGTTCCATCACTTCTCACTAGCACGTTTACATAGAGCGCAACATCAAACTGTCCATCATTACTAAAAACAGAAAGAGAACATCTTAGTCAAATCCTAAATTCAGTGTCATTTGCAGGTTTTGCAGGTGGCAGGTGGCCTGTTGCAGTGCATGCACTTCTGAAAACAACATCTTTCAAATGCTTGTCGGTGTGGCATTGTGGGAGGATGATCTCACTTGTTGATTAGGTAGATGTCTGGACGCCACACTTTTAAGGGAGGAATTCGCACAACATCAATATTGTCGTAGTCCACGGGATTCCAAGATAACCTGTAATCTGTCCATTCCTTGAGATGAGAGAGACAGAAAGAGAGAGAGAGTGGAGCGGGGAATGGAATTTCCATCAGATTCTACTGTTTTTTTTTCTTCTTTTTCATACACTGATATTTTTCTCTTTATTAAGCCATTTTGAACTTTAGGCTGGTCATCATAATTTGACATAAAAAACTTGACACTAGCCCAGTCACTATCGGAGATTAGAAGTGAAGTCCTTTAAAAATTACACGTATACACCAATGCTGCATTGTGTATTTTTTTTTAAAACAGTAAAAACAGTAATATTGTGTTACAGTAGTACAATTTAAATGAACTGTTTAAACGGTGCTTTTATTCCCGTCATGGCGAAGCTGAACTTTCAGCAATTACAACAGACTCCAGTGCCACATGATCCTTCAGAAATTATTCTACTCTGCTGATTTAGAGCTCAAGAAAAATTTCTTTCAAACATTATTAAACCATTTATCCGATATTCTTAAGGAGACATTCTGACAGATCTATTGAGATCAGATGTATCCCCAGACCTTATCCCCAATTCCCTTAGTTAAGCAATTCAGTACTTTTTCTGACACACACACAGCATTGCTCTGCAACTAAAGAAAGCACATAAGACAGTAAAAAAAAGAAAAAAAGAAAAAAGAAAAGCCAAAAATGACTTGCAGTTATAAAAAGTGACAGTCAATTTAAGTGTAAAATAAACAGTGGTTAGGAAGGATGAGATAAATGATCAGCCTCTCACCATATTCATGAACACGTTTGTTGTCATCTCTTCATTCTTCTCGTTCTGTGAGAGAAGAGAGATACTGTCACACTGCCGTATGAAAGCTAATGTTGTATGCATGGCTTGATGCCTCATGGCTGGAAAGTGCTTGCTTGCTGATAGGGGACTAAGTGCTAATGTTTCTCTAATGTTAGGGAAATGTTGCTGAAGCGTTGGCTGCATGGCCCAGTGGGTACGAGAAAAGCATCTGGGCAATTGATCTCCAACAGTCTGCTGGGAATGTCACCGAACACAAACTGAGTGTGTGATCACAAAGAGAGAAATGCTTTGGAAATAAACAATGAATAAAGAGAGGATCAGTCAGTAATTCAGCATAGGAAAATGTGCGTGGACGTGTTTATGCATGAGAGTTATGTGTATCATACCAAGCTGATGAGCTGCACTAAAGTCATTCCCACTCGGACCATCACTCGCTCATTCCAGGTACGCGCTGGACGCACCTTCAGGTTGTAATCCTGAAACAAATCCTCCAGAAGAGTGCGTTCAGCCTCAGATGCCACTGAAAACACACATGTAGACATACAAATGCTCATTTTTAATGTAGCAGGTCATTAACTCCTTTCGTCTCCTTGTTTCTTAATCAAAATAAGTCCAGCACAGACTTGTCTATCTCTCTCTCCCTGCGTTTCTTCTGACTTGTAGTCATAAAAAGGGTTTTTTGTCTCCTTATTACAAGATGAAATATGCTGTAGCATTCTAAACATTATATGTACTGTGTGTCAGAGAGATGCAGTCCATCACATGCAGTTTATGAAAGCACATAACTGAAACTCTGGTCACATATACACCTGTAACTATCTGTTCAGATAAACTTGACCATATACTGATTCAGAATTACAAACTAATTAATAATTTTCTTATTATTTAATATATTTAATATAGTAATTTTCATGTATATATTTATATGCATTATATATATATACACACAATTAAATTATTATTCATGATGAATGTACATACAGTAAATTATGCAGCACATATACAAAATGTGTAAACATAAAATGATATATAATAATGCATAAACTCTTAGAAACAAAAATATACATGCATACACACATACATTTGGGATAACTCTTTTTTTTTAAAGAAATGTTTCTTTATTTAGCAAGAATGCATTTAATTGATAAAAAGTGACAGTAAGGACTTTATAAGCTGTTTGTTTTAACTTTTTATTTATCATGTTTTTCCACAGTAAAATTAAGTAGCACAACATTGATAATAATAGGACATGTTTATTGAGCACCGATTCAGCATATTAAAATGATGTCAAGGATCATGTGGAGTAATGGCTGCTGAAAATTAAGCTTTGACATTAAAAGAATAAATTATATATTGTAAAACATATAAAAAATGGAAAACTTCATATTTTAAACTAATGATTTTTTTTCTACTGTATTTGAGATCAAATAATCCTAACAACCCCAAGCTTTTGAATGCTAGTGCAAATACGTGGACACAAACACTCTTCCACATCTAAACTATCAGATCGGTATTACCTGTGAGAGTTAGGAGCCAGCAGCACCACAGGAGCCCAAGCAGAGCCTTCATTTTAAGCCCAATCCGTATATCCACAGTTCAGCACCAGCCGTCAGCACTGGCACCTCGTACAAACACACCTTCACAAGCTCTCACATGCACTCAAACTAACTCACATATCCCACAGACCCGGTCCTCTCTCTCACCAACAGCCCAGTGTGATTGTGCCAAACCTTCCCTACCAAACCCAGGCATGGTCAACTCATCACTTTTCCCCTCCCTGCAACCTGACTTATGAAAAGCAGCTCTGTGATTGGTTGGGAGGAGAGAGAATTATGGGAGGGAGAAAGGAATGCGTGGACTCTGTGGCAGCCCTGGCAGGCACCTGTTGATGGTTTGTGTAAGTGTGTGTGTGGATATTTTTGTGAGAGAACAAAGGGAAGAGGTGGGCACGACTGTTCCTTTCCGGAGGGTGAGAAAGGACAGGAGTGAACATACTCCTATACACACACAATCACACTGCTCACATACTTGTGCGGGGACTTCCCTTTCACACTCGTTCTTAATATAACCCAATTCTAATCACTAAAGACCAACTCGAAATGCTAATTTGGCATTTTTTTTAATATGATTTCAAGTGTTTTCGACTTATTGATCTGATGCATCTGAATTGGCTTAGTGCCATTCACATGAGGGTATTGTCAGTAATGCTGTCCCCATACACACACACACACACACACACACACGCATGCAACAAAGTGGCCAACATGAAGGCATGAAGATTTCACCCTCTCAACATACCCGTCTCTCTGTCTCTGTTCAATTTGTTGTGTCTGTCTTGTGGTAAAGGCATTTGCTATTGCTGCAAGGCGACAGCAGATATACAATCTCTCAAATAAACACACACACACACACACACACACACACACACAGTCACACACACACATATCTCGCAGTCTTTCTAAGAAATTATAATCAACCATGACAACTGAATATTACAAACCAAAGATTAATAGAGTCAGGTTCCGGAAGCAAAAGTACCATTCATTCTGTCGTAAGGGAAATTTAGTGTTCATGTGTCTCAGTGGTAGAGCATTGTGTTAGCAGCGCAAAAGGTTGTGGGTTCAGTTCCCAGGGAACACGTTAGGTTTAGGTTTTATTAAATGTATTAAAAAGATGTATTACAGACCTATTGTAAGCTATGAGGTTGTTAATTGATGGTATGCTTTTGTTCAAACCATCACGTTTGCATTATTTAAACTTATGTCTTAAAATGTTGCGTTAAACAGTGGAATTCCTGGTGAAAAAACTACATTAAACATGATGCTCTAAAGAAAATTCCACCACTCAGGGTTGCAACATGTTGTAATATCTTAATATATTTAAATAGATTTGTGGTAAAACATTTTAATTTCTAAGTATATATATATATATATATATATATATATATATATATATATATATAAGTACTCAGTATTTTTTTCTGATTGTCAAAAAGAAATAAATACTTCAGAAACCAGCGTGCTGAAATGTGGGCATCTCTGTTATACTATATAGCATGCAATGTTCTTGTCATAAGTAACTGTAGAGAGCAGCGTAATATTAGTAATAACGATCATTGCAGTAACTGCTGTTTATTGATTTAAACGTCTGTAAGGCAAAATGTTGAAAGTAAGCACAATCAGGCTGTAAATAAGCTTTAGATAAGTGCAATACAAGCCTCACAAAACTGGTCTTCTCCTGGTCAATATCTCACTCAAAACATCACAAGAACAGTTCCTCAGAGTTAGGGGGCAGAGTAACTACTGTGCTAGCTGGGTTTATTCAGCCTGTTCACGGTCTAATTTATACACACTTAGTCTTTAAGTGGGTTGATAAATCTCAAGGTTGTTAGAGATACTTTTATAAATCTTTTAAGCCTTATGCAAGTCATTCTCAATCTTCTGAAATCTCTTTGGTGTAAGGCACAGTTCACATTAGGCAACGGTCAACAGCAAACTCAAAGTGTTTTTATTTTTAAGGGCAGTGTGGCTTTGACCACTGATCATACTTCAGGTTGGATAGTTTCTGATTAGTGTTTTTGTAGAAGTAAACCTTGCCTCTCTGTTGTGAGATATCACTTTTTTAGACAAATATACACAACAAATGAAGGTAAATGTGTTTTTCTGCATCTATACAATTGTTCTCTCTGATAGAGTCTATATAGGTAAGTGCAGAAGGTCAGCTGGTCTCTCAAAAGTGAACCCAATATGTATCTGATTTCCACCTGCCTCTCTCACTCTCCTAACCAACAGGTGCCTTTACACTCAAATTATGTTAATCATATCATTGGTAATTAACATAGTGTATCAAATTAGCAAATAATATATACAAGTGATATATTGGGTCACACTGTATCTACATACACAGTTAAGCATTCATAAACAGCATGTAAAAGGTCTGAGAAACAGTTTTGCAGATTTTCAGAACACACTCTTTACTCAGCACACGGAGGTTTCCTTAAAAAGCGGTCACTATAATGACTAGAATAGCCTTCACACATCACACTGCAGTATCAGAGCAATTCCTTACACATTATTCATGAATGCAAATACACTACCGTTTAAAAGTTTGGGTTTTTGAAAAACGTCATGTATACCCACCAAGGCTACATTTATTTGATGAAAAATGCAGCGCAAAGAAAAAAAATACTACTGATCCCAATCTTTTGAATGGTGGTGTAAATCTGAGCAGGTGAGCCAAACTGAGTTAATTTATAAAACAATAATGCATATGTGCAAAAACTGATTTAACTGGAACATTAAAGAAAGAGAGTATATGATATATTACAGTAACATTAAATGATGCACACAACAATCTCGTAGGCAAAAACCAGAAAAAAAAACAGATTTAAAACTCAATTACTAATGAGTAAAACACAAGGTTAATGATAAAGCCACTGTTGTACTGCTAAAGGAAACGCAAAAAGAAAAAAAATATTATAATAACAAATCCCACTAAACTCTGTGATAGTAAAGCCGTTTTTTTACATACATTGCATTAACAACAGAAATATTGTGAGAATGAATTGCTGTGCTCTTTGTGTTGCAGTAAAAGACCATACTCGTGCATTAAATACACAGCGGTGTTTAACCCTTCTTATGCCAGTGTTATTAAGTTGAAAAGTTTGGGCTAGAAAGAACAACTGTCAGATTTAGGGAAAGGGGTCAGTAGGTGTGGCATTGAAGCTGGCGTCAGCAAAAATGCCCAGTGTCCCAAGGGTGGTAAAAATCACAAAGATCCAGAGGAAGAGTCGATCAACCACCATGGCAACATACTGCCAGTCCTCCTTTTACTGAGGCAGATAGGAAGAGGAAAAGAGAGTAGAGAAAGAAATAAAGGGAAAATGAAAAGATTAAGGTGATGGCAAATAGCGAAACCTAGGGAAAATAAAGATTTAGACAGAAGCAGGAAAAGTAACCTATAATTCTTGCACAATTGGCTATAGTTATCTGTATACAGTAAATCACATACAGCCTCGTAATCTTTCTCCGCCTGCAACTGCTCTGCGATGTACGTGATGGCCTCCACAGCTGTCTTGAGATCTGGAGGAAGGGTGAGGTAATGACTGGGGCCGTCAATGAACTTCCTCAGGTCGGTGCACGGACCATCAGGCTGGTACCTGCGCCACAGGGAATGGAGGAGGAATATCACTGTGCATTACAACACTTTTATTAAATTCAGAACATGCTTTGCATTATTTTGTATGTGCACTGCTCAGAAGCATTCTCTATATAAACATGCAAATGCTTATGGGATTGCTTAACCAATGCATTGCAAGCTTAAGTTGCCGTTGAACATTCTTACGGTACATAATTAAAGGAATAGTGCACCTTCAGTTCCTGATCCCCATTGACATACATAGTATGAAAAAAACTAAACAATGGGGACCAGCCAAATGATGGTGAACTATCCCTGTAATGGTAGTGATAGTTACCTTCAAATGTTTGTACAAATACCCCAGAAATGTTCAAGAAACAAATTCGTATGTCATTAGCAACACAGGTCATGGGTTTGATTCCTCGGAAATGCATTAACTTTATAAACATAAATGTTGAATGCAATGTATGTTGCTTTGGATAAAAGCATCTGCAAAATGCATAAATCTAATATTAAATTTAATGTTATTGTTTGTGGTAAAACTAGTTAATGTCCTCATACTAGTAAACTGTTGTTTTCCATTTGAAGGATTTATTATTTTGTACTCCTGACATAAATTAATACATTTCTGTCAATGCAACAGTTTTTTCAAAACAGTGATCAAATATCAACGCTAGAATCTTTGATCTTTCTAATGATGCACAATTTGTTCATTTCAAGTGTGATGTTTTAACATGTTGTGAAAGTGAAACAATAATTTGAGGCCACCAGCGATTTCTAAGATGATGAGGGCTCATTAATTAATTAATTTCTTCATGATAAATACCTGAGAAAAGAGTGCAAGTGTTTAAAGCCTTAGAATGCATTGGGCTGTGCATCTTTCTTGCTGTGCGTGCACAACCAAATAATCAAAAATAACAAAAAAATGCTTCCCAATACCCCTGTGTCAACGTGTCACACGCTAATGTATACAGCAGATCATATTCACTAATACTTATTTTATAATTCACTCTTTTATTAACTCAATCATTCAGTCATTCTTTCTTTTCTTTCTCTTTTTTCCCTGCTTTATCCACCCATGAAATTCTTCCAGTGTGCTGATCAAACGCTTATCACAGCTGATGTGTTGCATTCCTCTTTTGTGAATCTGTTAGCTAACATCTGTTTCATTATGAAGTCCCTCTTTCTCTTCATCCATTTTTCAGATATGACCCCTCCTCTTCCCACCACAAGGGGTCAGTGTGACTCTTCAGTCCTCCCAGCTCTCGTGTCTACTTGTGTATTCAGGTGCAGATACAGGAGTTCATTGCAGGTAGTGTGTGGTTCCCCAGTGAACCCCATTAGACTGAAACATACGTTAATGCCAGGCTGAGAGCACGGCGGATTGGGAGAACTGAGCAGAGGCAAGCTTTAGCCCAGCTGAGGAGTGTGTGTTAAAACATGTGCCTACATCTAGGACTTGAAACAGCATTAATATCATCACAGCAAATCAAAGTTTAAAACATATTGTTAAAATTCATTTTTTAAGTGTTTTTTTTTCTCCTACAGTTAAGAGCCACAAGTTACCATCAGATGCATATTCAGAATGGCAAAGCTCCAATCTGTTTTACAGGTTTCTGGAGTCAGTGACCATAGTATTTTATCAGTCGTCCTGGGAAAACCATCACAGGATGATAAAAAAAGAGACCTTTCAACAAATAAATAAATGCTGGATTTTACAACGTTTGCAAGGTTCAAAGATATCCAGAGTTTATGGCATTCAAAAGTCCTGGAAAACATAGGTATATTTTGCATGAATTATTTGTTTTCCAGAGTATGTCAAAGTAGTTATGGACAAAATCTACAGGAATTTTCCATGAATTGCATTGAATAGAATTTATAATTGAATTTTCTATTCATCACAGAATCCTGAATTTTTCAACACTGATAATAATAATACATGCTTCTTGGTCACCGAATCAGCATATTCAAATGATTTCTGAAGGATCATGTGATGCTGAAGACTGGAGTAATGATGCTGAAATTTCAAATGTTCAATCACAGGAATAAACTGCATTTTGAAACATAATAAAACAGAAAAAAATTTGTTTTTTAATTGTAGTAATATTTCACAATAAGACAAGCATTGTCTATCAAAATCATTAAACGATCTTCCCTTTGAAAGGTGTGGGGTTGGTAAATGTCACATGTTATATTTTACATATCTTGGGTCAGAATAAGTTAGATGGCAATAGTCAAAAGTCTTGCAAATGTGTTAAATGAATTAAACAAAAGGTCAATGGCATCCTCTGCCAGTCTTTTCTTCATCCCTTTGCTTTTTTCTTCCTCTTTTGTACGTCAGCGAACACAGATGACTAATCAGGAAAGACTAATTTGACTAAAACACAGTGGCAATGACACGCTATAAAACCAATTATAAAGCAAGATACCGCTGCCTCATCGAATTCCTCTCTCATCTTCTCCTTCTCTCTCACACTCTCTCCTGTCTGTACATCTCCTCCCGTGTCTCTCGAGCCTGATGCAGGGCAGGTCTAATGTGTCAGAGCCGATTTGTGCTGATCGTTTTTATTTTATTGATGATTTCTTCTTTTTTCCTCACTCCCCATACAAACACACACACTTATATATACCCCAGACGCACATAACTCGCTGAGAGAGAAATTCCCTGGTTGAGCTGATTTACAGTGTATAAGAGAGAGAGTAAGGAGTAATCAAACCCTAAGGCTTTTAACTGTGCTCACACACATACAGTGGGGTCCACGAGGATGAGACCAGCATCGAAAATGTCTCTATTTTGCATTTTTCTAATTAAACGGGCTACAGTTTTTCATCACAAAATATATTATCAGCAAAAACAATTACAGTTCAAATTGTAATTAAAAGTTAACATGAATTTCTAAATATTGCTTTGAAGCAGCAGAACTTGCATGAACTCCACTAAAACCTAATCGAAAGAAAACATTTTACCATAAAAAATGTATGTCACATGATCGATGCTACATAATTAGTTACAGTGGCATGCAGAAGTTTGGGAACCCCTTGCAGAATCGGTGAAATCTGTGTGGAATCTAAAAGATTTCATTTTTACATCCGACCATTCATTTTTTCCAAAGTTCTAAAACTGGTCCAGATTTAGATTTTGAATCCCAGACTTTCATTGTGGCATTTGACATGACTGGGGTCTTTAAACATGTCTCCAAAATAATCATAATAAGATTTCCAATCCATGACTGAATACTTATTATTGTGTACCTGCGCTCAATCAGTTCTCTACTCCCTTCTGTCCGAATTGACCCCTTTGACCAATGACCCCACTGATCTATGACCTCCAGATAACCTCAGGAGCTCACCTGTGGGGTTTGGGGAAGAGGAAGTTGGTGTTGTTGGGCTTGCGGATGAAGTACTCATCGGCCACTCTGCTGATGGCTTGGATGTTCTCCTTTTTGGCAGGTTTCTCAAGAAAAAGAGGGGTCTCCACTTTAGGCCGCAGCATCCCCAGGTATGGAGGCAACATGTGGATGAAGTGGATGAATTTACAATCTTATAAGTTTCTACATTAAATGTCATATACTGTAATAACCGATGTTGATTCACTCAGAATAAGTGCTGTGTGTATGATTTTTGAACTGTACATGTTTGTTATTTGTCCATTCTCCATTCACAGCGAAATAATACTTATGTAAGTGAAACAATAATTTCTAGTGCACTTTAGTAATAGCACTACAGTGCTTCTTAAAACTGAGTGTTGTGGCATCTGCATGACTTCACAAAGGCTCTAAAAGAAAGAGACAGATTGCACTTGGCCAGCAAATCATCTTTCAGCCTTGCATCACACGTCTGTTTTCACATTGCCTTGCTGTCATGAGGGAATATCCTGCAAAACTGTACCGGATGTCAATAAAGAAATGCTGATTTTTTATTATAATCTTTAGAAATGTTGCCCACTTGTGATTGGTAGCTTGAAGCTGGTGTTAATAGAAGGGTCACTGTGGTAAAATGAAGAGGCCATGGCTTTAATAAGTTTAAATAATGTAGAGCTCACAGCCATTGATAAAGGTTAATAGTCTTAACAATAGGCTGCTTTTTGGAAAGATGCTGTTATTTTGCTGTACAATCTCTTTGCTAAACTGAATTGTTGTCCATTTTGAACCATTAAGTATTTTTTGTCTATTTTTCATTTTTATCCTTTTTTCATAAGTTTGTAATCGGCAGACGGGGTTTCTTTTGGAGTGTCCGGGAATAAAAAGGAAATGCTAAATTGAAACATTTTCTGCATTTGTCATTTTAACAATGTAGCTGTCAATTTGTTGAAAGCAGCTGACTCCACATAATTTTCACAAAAGGATCTGTATCTCCTTACAAAAGCAGAGTGACTGTGTTTTGCCAATGCTTATTTATTCTCAACCCCAAAAAAAATAAAATCCACCCCACAGTAAAGACTGTATTCATCAAGCGTAAGTCCAGTTTGTATAAAGCTAGTTCATATGCTATATGAGATCTTCTGTACTGACCTCGCGCACCCAGAGGGGCATTTGGTGTGTGTTGGGGGAGCGATGGTGAAGGTTGAGCACCACTACACTGAGGATGACAGAAAAGGTGACCAGGATCATGGTGAACATCAAGTAGTTGACAATAATGGGAACACCCAGAGATGTTTCTGGGACTTTGTTGGCAAGCAGAAGCAGAAAGACAGTTAAAGTCAGCAGTACATTAATGGAAAGACCCATCTTCTCCCCTGAAAAGAAAAGAGAGCTCCTCTTGATCTATTCATGCATACACTTACAAAGAGTTTTAATGTGTTTTTTTTTTGTGTGATTAGGTTAATTGTACTGTATATAATGGACTTAATAGAACAGACTGCATAAGCTGTGCAATTAGCTTGTACTAATGATCCCTTCATGATTTGTTCCTCTTTTAACTGGTGGAATTACAAGACTGAAAGACTGTGCAGGTATAAACTGATGGAAAATAATAAGACATTCATTAGTTCAAGGTCAATAAAACCCAAATCGAATGAAATGGCCATTTGTATTGACGTTCATTCATTTTCTGTGCATTAGTGCATTTGATTGTTTTAACCTTTTGTAATAGATCCTGGCATCGATTTTTACCCGCATCAGGTGGCAAGTAGAAGTTAAAAATGGCAATGATGGTGATGAGGATACAGGGCAGGATGATGTTAAACACGTAATACATGGGCTTGCTCTTGATGATCAGGTAGAAGGTGATGTCCTCATACAGGTCCTCTCGCACATTCTTCCTAGAAGCCTTGTGACGAATATGCCATTCTCCACTCTCTGGGATGAGAGACCAGAAAAACTGCACCATTGTCATTTTGAGTGAATTTAAGCAGTCTAATCCAATGGGCAATTTTTTGAAATGTAACAGTTTGATGTAAAATATCGCATTGCATGCATTTCTAGGTGTCTGACATTTTAGTGATTCTTTGAATGATCTTAATGATCATGAATGTCAAGGGGCAGTGCCATTACCACTAAAGCCTGTTATCATAGACAATCTCCCGGATTTCATTTCCTCTCTTATCAAGGCCATGCTGCAGATCCACTTCTGAGGAATCATATGTATATGAGCGGAAAACCATGGTGCAATTTTGCCAGTCGAAAGGAAAGTATGTCATCTGCAGATGGAGAAAAGGTCCCGAAAAAGAGTTTGAGCATGTCAGTGTGTGCGCTTGTCTGATGAGCATCTTTCCTCTCAGATCTTCCTTTAATCATCTCTCTTTCTACTTTTCACACATGCAAAGACCAGACGGAACATCAAACACAGCCATACTAGAGCGAGGCCAAACAAAAGCAGCAATCCAAATGAGGAGGGGAAAAAAAGTTCACAAAACAAGTACAAACGAATCAGACGGAACGAAAGAGATCCTTACTTATATGAGGTAAAGCAGACTTTGTCAACAAGAAATTCTCCTCAGCAGTGTCCTACAGTAATATATTCAGTGCAGTTGTGCTGAGTATAAACACTAGTGATTTAATGCATGATTTAATGCACTTTTCATGATTTTCCACTTCAATACAGTATTTAAAAGGTCTCATCCATAACGGACTCTTATTACTACAGTATTTACCCAAAGGTGTTGAACATTCATCAACAAGAACAATACAGAAAAAATGAGTGATCAAAACAAAACATTAAAGCATTGACGATAGGGGAACCTATAAAATTAATACACAAATTAATACACATAATGCATTGCAGAATTTACCTTGACCCCGCAGGAACTCTTGTAAAGTGCTGGTGGGGTCCATGTCACACGGCCGTTACTGTAAGCCTGCACATGGACCTGTAGAGCTACACCAAACACGCCATCATTGCTGCTCACACACACACACACAAAGGTTTTTAATCCAGGTAAACTTGTATATCATTTCCAAAAATGTAAATATTAAAATTAAGGCAATTTAGATGGTTACACTGTTGCTTTTCCCCGTGAAAGTCCAAAAGTGTCCACACTGACAAACTAAGAAAGTCAAGTTTGAATATAAAAAACAAAAAATGCATATGTGCTTTATAAGTACTAAACAGACCATATGTTAATAATAGGCATGCTAATAAGCAACTAGTTAATAGTGAGAATTGGTCCCTATACTAAATTGTTACCATAATTTACAATGTAAAGTTTTGTATTAAATTAAAAACATGCATCATATTCCACTCCATATTGTTCAAATGTTCATGCTCAAATGGAGTATGTTAGTGTAACAAGAAACAGTTCAGAGTTTGTAACTAAACTAAACATAAACTGCACATTCAACAATACTGGCATATTTTCTTTCAGTATGAACAGTTTGGACAGATTGGAATCACTTAAAAAAAATCCTGAAACAAACTGCAGATTTTAGCTTAATCATCACTGCTGAACCATTATTATTAGATATTGAACACTCATCATCACTGATTATTTGACTCTAGTTAAATACATTCTCTGCATTATGTCTTCGAGAACAATATGAGCTTCTTAAGACGCCTGTGAGGTGCTGAATGCATTGGATGTTTCTCTGTGTGCTGATAGCATGCAATTTGAAAGAACATTACTGAGTAGACCAAAGTACTTAAAGGGATAGCTTGCAAAAATAAAATGAAAAATAAAGTCATTGTACTTGCACATATTTAAATTTGGTGTCTCAGTAACTTTGGGTCAGGTGCTGGGAAATGCCATTGGCTCTTTATCATCTTGTTATGTGTATGATTTAAATGCTTGAATTCCCACACGTTCCTGACACAAAGCTTTAATATGACTCTGGACACAGTGTACAAAGTGTATGGACTTCTCCTTTATTCTGTCCTTTCAGAAGCCTGACAGCCTCTAATCATTGTTAACTTGGAGTTACTGACATAACACTGTCAAATTATGTTATTTTATCACATCTTGTATGGTTGTTTCATAATAGGTCAGTAATACCTACAATTCTGATAGATCAACCATTTGAGCCCTAAACCATACAGCACTGGTTTATAATCCTCACAGGACACAAACCAGGCCTTTAAAACGTCCCATCTATTACGGTAATGGTGCTATGGGACTTGAAGATTTGCCTCATTGAACAGTGTGTGTGTGTGTGTGTGTGTAGGAGTGAACGCAGGACCAGCAAGGCTGCTAGAGGACAGCAGTGTTGTTTAATTGGCTATAAAGCAGAGATGAATGAAGGAGGGAGGATATTTACACCAGCAGTGATGGGGGTCTAGCTGGACATTACAGTGAAAGTGTGTGAGAAAGGAACGGACAGAGAAAGCACACTTCTCTTGACAAGCCTCACAAAAGCTTTGATGATTTCTGTTATTTCTGCTGTTCTAGCAGAAACTCAGCAAAGGCTCTCTAAGATAATGTGCCCTGCACTCATAGGTTCTTTGAGATAATATGCGAAGCAACACACACACAAACACAACTCACTTATTGATGAGAACAATATCAGGAAGCCACACTTTTCCAGACGGGATACGCAACACATCAATTCCCCCAAACTCGTTTGGGTTCCAGGAGAAGCGATAATCGTTCCACTCCTGCAAGAGCACAAAAAGGTGTGTGTGTGTGTGTATTCGTGTGCCGATAAATGAAGGTCATCGTAGAAGTTCATTATTTAATCAAATGATTTCAAATAATCTGACTTGTGTCATTAATTATACCAAATGCAATATCTCTGCACATTTGTTCATACATATTATCAACAGCATTTGCATAATTTTTCATTTTGCATTCAAAGTTACTGTATATTGATCCTAGTTCTTATTGCTAGAGTTCGTCTTGTGTGGTAATTTTAGCGCAGGAAATCATGATGATAGATGACAGATAACTTTTCCTCAATGCAAATAAAGCTTTATAAATTTGAACTGTGCTTAAGACGTTATTTCTCAAAACGACACACGGGAGCCAGAAGAAATTGTGCTGACTTAAGTTCATAATAACAATAGTGTTCATCTCCTCATCCTTCATGTTCTAGAGCACAAAAAGCATGAAAATAAAAAAAATTGGCCACGGCATGATTGCAAGTGTGATGTTGCTTTCATAAAACTGTTCAATAAATGAGAAGCCATATATTTGAGTACCTCGCATTTTAGACACAGTATGGACAAGTATTCAGTTTATATTTACTCTACCAATAAGTACAGCTTCAAAGAAATATCAGCAATCTGGACATTACAGAACTATAAAATGAACTTCAGGATGCAACATCTTCAAGCAATTTCAGCACTACGCTATTTTGGGTAAGTTCAATATTTTACAGGAATCTATGTCACAATTGAAAATGAAATTGCTCCACTTCCATAGCAGGAGCCATAATGAATGTAAACAACACAGTAACCACCAAACACTATACTATACTAGGATTGTATCTTGTTTTTTGACAGCTGATGAAAAACAAGAGTGTATCTATAAAGAAGGATCCCCAAATTCTCTGCATCTGATGTTTGTTTAGAGTCAAGACAAATAATGGGAACCCTGGCTGCAATGAGAGAAGGGGGTGATGGGATATGATTAGAAGACAAGGGAAAGACCTGCTCAGATCAGTACACAGTCCTCAATGCTATTTAAAACTAGTGTAGGAATGTCAGCTGTCCCAGTCTGAGTACAGAGCACACACAACTGGGGGATGGTACCACCGTACCACTCATACAGTCATTGTATATACATTTTATATGATTAATATACATTTAATGATTTCAGTGTGTGGATAGCAGGCTGAATACAGTTATTTGGGATGATACATTAATGCCATTTCATTATGGATCTGGTTTTGGACACACACTTGACTGCTCAAGCAAAATCCATGTGAAATCACTTTTTATAAGCCTGTAGAAAAGGTCATGTTCCTTTTTATTCAGAGCAATTGATTATAAACTAACTCGGAGACATTTGCGAAGATACAAATCTTCGTGTGCACTGTTACCCGAGAGCTGGTTATTAAACCCCTGTTTTAGGAAGTGAAGGATACCATGAGCTGATTCACATACCAAATCCACACACTGAACAGCTGAACCTACGTCAGACTTGGTTCAAACTAGCTTTTAATTATGGGCCTACAAAGAACTGAAGCAGTTTTTTCTTCTGCAAATTTAACCTAAATAATTAATAGCATTTCAGAAGGGGCATGACTCCAATGTTTTTTGACTCCCTCTTTAAGAATCACAGCATTACACACTATGGGTAACATTTTGTACAATGTACAACACACTGTTTGTTTAAATAAACTAGTAACTAATCTAATAAATGCTCAGCTTTTTGCAGTCAGCCAATCATAAAATTTTTGCCCCTAATACGCATCATAATAACATTAATAATAATGCAAATAAAACATAAATGTCAAGTCAGACTTATTTTTATATCTCTTTTCACAATACACATCACTCCAAAGAATAAAGCTGTGTTGTTAAAGATGAAATACACTTTTATAAAATAATAACTGAATATTAATATTAATGCAATGTGCCTATTAAACTACATAATTATGTGTGTTTGTATGTTCGTACCAGGCTGAGAAATGATGAGAGGGTCATGCCTATTCTCACAACGACCCTTTCCTCTGGGCTCCTTGCAGGACGCACTTTAACATTGTATGAAGAAAACAGTTTCTTCATCAGCCGATTTTCTGCTTCTGATGCATCTGGAAAAGATGTTGTGTTTCTGAGAAAGAAAAGATGAATACAGAAGCACAACTCTCTCCCACCTTTTAATCTTAAGAGTCTGCGTATTAAGCGTTTTGCGGGTTAAAGCCAGGGCTTAATTTGTGCCGGAACAAGCCGGATCCGGCACCTCCGAAGTCGGATCCGGCACCTCATTTTGGCGGATCCCCCTCCTCCAGGGGTGGCGTTTCCGTATGGCTGACCGATATTACCTTATTATAATTCGTTATTATTATTTTAAATCAGAGGGTTTTACAAATATTTAACCAATGATAAGTATTTAAAAGAGCTTGTCAGTAAAACTTAATTACGCCATTGGATCCTCAAGCTCTTGCGAAACCTCGTCACTTCCCCCGCCTCCACTCAGATTGACACGCGCACCGCCTGCAGGAGACAGATCTCCACTTATTTGCAAAGCAAGGGTAAACAAATAACTGTTTGAATAGTACAGCATTTTCTTTACTCAAACACTATGTCTGTAAAGGCTAATGTCTATGTGTGTTTGAAGACTGGAGAAGTAGGTTTTTTGCCATCTAGCCAATATACTTTTGTACGTTTTGAATATCCTGTGCATAAGCGCTTGATCGTTTATATCATGAGACACTGGCCAAGTTTACTAAACAACAAGAAAAACCAAGCGCCCATATAGCAACAATAAACGTTATATAGCCTGTAAAAGGTGATGATAGCATATAATGCGCTGCACTTTCCTCAGATGCAGACAAAACACAGATCTCCTCATTCGCTGGCCAAAGACCTTGTTAACTTCATTTGAGCTCGTTTTTTATATAGCCTGATGTTAATTGCACGTGTCTGATACAACACAAACACTGAAGACGCAGTTTTGTTTAATATTTGATTTATCCCCCTCCCCTTGTATTTTAGTAAAGCCATGAAACTGTCATCAGACATCATATTGTGTGTTTTTGGTTGCTTAAACTCAACAAACTACGAAAACTAACTCTTATATAGGCTAATACTCGCGAGGCGGCTTGATAAGCGCGAGATTTGGATGTGACTGCGAGGGCACATAGCTTAATACAGCATGTGGAGCGCCCGAGTACCAAATGGCTTAAAATACTTAAAAGGTGTGCAAATTATACATTTTTGTGACGATGCAACAATTACCTGATTAGTCAAGTCAAGTGGCAGTTCTGTCAGCTGTCCCGATCGAAATGCGAGTGAGTCTTGTATCGCAGCTTGCAGCAGGTCGCTGAAGTGCAGACAAGATGCGCTGATGTGAAGCGCGCTCCGAGAGAGTTTAAGGTTTCAAATGACTGATTGAATCTTATTTGTGTGGATTTATTTTATTATTCAAACCTACAAGCTATGTTGAATAAATGCAGGGATTTACCTCATTATAAACTTGAAAGCTGCGAGAATTATTAAAACCACAGAAATGTAGGACCTGAGTAAATATAACTATTACACAGAGATTTGAAAATAAACTTTTTCAAAACGTTTTTAGGCCTGGAAATTGTTGTTTTAAAATCGCATGGCATTTTCATGACCTTACAGACCCTAAATGCAACTGATGCACGCTCTTAAAATCACTTAAACTGGTCCAGCAATGTGATTGCGTGAATGTTCCGTTACCTCTCCCTCCTGTAATCACACGCCGGATCCGTTACCCCGCTTTGTTCCGGGACCTCGCAATTTACAAATTAAGCACTGGTTAAAGCCCAGAAAGTTTTGTGTAGGGGGCAGTTTACTGCCTAATCATTGAATACAGCTCTGTGCAATGATGGATGGATGGAACTAAAAATCTGAGGCTCAGCCTAGCACACAGCCTTGGGTGTTCTTAGACCTGCATCATGCACAGTTTTGAGGGTGACTGTTTACTCCACTCACCCGGCCATCGCTGATGTTTTTATGCATCACGTCTGCCGGTTTTTCCCTGCAGCTTTTGAAGGTTAGCCGCATCTGTGTATAAGCGGCCTTCTAGGGGTGCCACATTCATCAAGTCTCGCCAGCTCGGGCCCTCCAGAATACAAACTGACAGTTACAAACGACACGCATCACCCCATGCGCCACCTTCATTACCAACCAACGGCTGCTGCTTTGAGCATATGTACACATTTACATCAATTTTACTGTTTTGACTGTCTTTTCTTGTAATAACTTTAAGTGGCTTTAACTGAGACAAGAAACCCTAATCCTGTATTCTAATTTTAAGACACAGCATCATGGGAGAAACTTTACGGAAATTAGAAATCGTATTTATTTTATTTTTTTCATATGAGCATTTAAACGGTGAAATAAATGAGGCCTTACATTGAGTATGCCATCTGCTGCTAAAAAGTCCCACTGAAAGCTTCCCTAAAAATTACCACAATTAACCTCTCGGAAACACCTTTAAATCAACTTTTAATATAAAGAGTTCCTGATGACAGTATGACTTGAGGTTAATTTACAGTTTTCCCATGGGTACTTGTAAAAACTACTCTTTAGGAAATGTACCTTTTATGTAACATCGCTTTGGTACCATTTTTACAGGTGGTAAATTCTTTTGACTGACTCGTTCTATCATACTTTCTGTCTTATGCTTAATTTCACACAGTCATTGAAGAATACTTCATTCACACCATTATTGTGACACACCATGGTAACATTTGGTTCTGTCAACCAAATAGTAAACAATGGCAGATGCATGTTTCAAATCAATCTTAGGGTTTTTGAATTAAAAATACTAGAGCTATAATGAATGATAAAAACACCATATACACGAAGTATGGCTTTACATTAATGACTGTAATATCTATCCAAAGTGTGATCAATAAATATATGGCACTGTCATGAGGTTTTGTGCCAATTCCTAAAGTAGATTTGTGGAAGACTTAATAACTTCACAGTAATGTCAATACTATTCACTATAGCCCTAATTCCTGACAATTACAGCAATTTAGCCTCTGTCATGGTAAGACCTCTGTTTATCATACAGTATGGCACACTGTAAAATAACGCCCTTGGAATATCTATTACAATGAAGAAAAAGATATGCAAATTACAGGCTTAAAGCTTACTAGAAGTGAGGAAGATAGATTTCGATTTTGTGAATTGAGTAAAAATGTTGTGGAATAATGTTAAAATAATAATTTTCTATGCATTGTTTGGAGAGCTATACTAAAATTCACAACTCAACGTAGATTACACGTAAAAACAGTCCCAATTTCAATTTAAACAAAGGTAGGCTACTACAAAAAAGTGAAATTAAACCCTCTTTGGACGTCAGAAGTTGGATTTACTATGAGCTAATCATATCAGATCACAAAAAAACAAAAAACAAAAAAAAATCAGATCAGATCAGATCACGCGTGACGTTACTGTAAAGTTTACCGCGCGTTCACACGTGCGCGCAACTTTGGAAACCTAAACTTACCTGCTATTGCGCTCAGGCCACAGAGGCAGCAGGTGAAAATAAACCAGTTCTCCGCCTTCATGGCGATTCACCTAATAAAATCACGGTAATATCTTCATAGAAAGTTAACGTGCGGGTCTATCCGCGTTTGTTCCAGGCACACACAGCTGGCGAGAAGTCAGACAGCTGTCACTGAGCTCGGATTACAGACACGACGCACGCGGCTGTGCGCGCACACACTCTTGAGTTCACGCGCCTAAACTCAACTTTTCCTAACAAATCATATCTTCAAAAATAATGAATGTTTCATATTTTTGAAATAAGTATGGCCGAATTTATTTAATTTAAAATGGAGTAAAACGGTAGTAGCCTACTGTGAAAAATTATTATAATTTTAAATAACTAAGCACCAAATCAGCATATTATAATGATTTCAGAAGGGAAGCTGAAAATTTAGCTTTGCCACCACAGTAATAAAATACATAAAAAATAAAAACAATTTATATATATATATATATGTATGTATATATATATATATATATATATATATATATATATATATATATATATATATATATATATATATATATATATATATATATATTGTCTAAAATGCTATAATACTTCAAGAGTATTACTGTTTATCGAATAAATGAGGTGAGCTGAAGAGACTTATTTCATAAACACTATACTTGCAGTAGGCCTATGTATACCTATAGATTTAATTTCGTATTTAAACTATATTAAACATATTTAAAAAAAATTTACTTAATATTTTTTTTCATCAATATTTTTTGTCAAAAAACATTATGAAATCTTCAACTTTCTGCAGCTGCATGGAATTCCCGAAAATGTAAATTAATTTATGCCACTTTTGATGCAGAATCTGTGGAATTAAAGACATATATTTTTATATATAAAAACATGTATTTTTAGTATAATAACCACTACTGTGCTGTTTTTGCAGTGTACCAATGACATAAGGTAACAAAGGGCCTGGATTTTTATCACAAATCCCTTTCCAGAGACTTAAAGAGCTACATTTAAATGTAAATTTGATCCCATATGACATTTGACTTTCTAAAAGCACCCACTGACACATTCAAAATCATAACATGTCAAACTATTTCCTGCATCCTACAAAAGAGGCAGAATGCTCATGTCGACCCACATTGAGCTCATCACTGAGAGTCTTCCCCCAATGTAATTTTCAAATAAGGCAAAGTGTATGATGTGTTTGAATCCACGCCAGCATATTTATACAGTTCCGGGGTGCTTTTGGCTCAAGAGGAGTATATTAATGTGCTGTACTTTTATGTAATTCATCAGAGCTGTTAAAATGAATTATGCAGCTTTATCCCACCAATTAGATTAAAGGATTAGATTTATTCTGCTGCTCTAGAGTGTTGACACTTTGATGGGCCTTTTGAAATCAGAGGGCAGGAGATTGCTGAAGATTTTTTCTACACAGTTAGCGGGATAAAAGATGGAAATCGCTCTTTAGCGAAGCCTGCTTTTGCGTGGGACCAAAACAAAAGTCAGTAAAGACACATGTCTCCTGTTCATCTTCACTTGAGCACTCCAGTCGAGCCGTGCTGTGCTTAAGTAATGGCGCCGGCCCACCACATTCACTGTTTGGTCCCCAGCCAATTTAATCATTATAGAAGTCAACTTAACAACTCATAACTAATGCTGACTCGCCTGTAAAATTCTATTGAGACGGCAAACTCTGGCACATACCTGAGCCAATTAAAATGCTTTACTTTAAATAAGGGCTTTGAATGATACATGTGAATGGCTTTTCTGTCATGACAACTCTCAAAGTGATTGGCATGGTAATGTACATGACAGTGTTAATGTATTTGGTCTAGATTTGGTCGGAATAGATCTGCTACGCCTCTGCTGCAGCAGAGCAAATACCAAGACTTGGTACTGTCAATACATCAATTACATGCTGCTGTAAGCATGCAAGAAATATTGCTGCTTCAAATAAAACATACATGAAATAACCCTATAGTACACATGAATCACCTCTTAGCAGATCAAATACAGGTGGAGCTGGGGAAGGGGAAGGGTTTCTGAAGCAAGCTGCACTGCTACAGCAAGCTCTAGTCATATATTTGAATATTGAGCAGCGAGCTCATTGGCTTCCAATACAGGAGAGAACCAATCAACTGTGCCCTGTGATAATGATGTCATTATTTCAGATTGAGTTAGACCTAACTCTGTATTTGTCACAGACTTACCAGAAGAATATAAAACAAATCACATTTTGGTTTTATAATCATACAAATATATTAGTTTTATTCAATAATGTTCAATAATATGTCTTCCATAGACTTATAGAAATAGATACAGATTCTATTGCAAATGCAGGGCTTAGAGTGTATGCAGAATAGAGTATTAAGAGTAACAGTGAGTTAATAAATACTAAACAGGAATCATCCTCCTCATCATGTCTTTTTCATTTAAATTTTTAATGTGTCCAGTAAATATTGGTTCATGCATGACTGTATTGTGTTGTTCCTTCAGATGTGCCATTTCCATCCAAGTTGTCCAGTTTATGTCTTTTCGTCTTGTGACATGGGGAAGCCAAAGTTTGAGCGATTCTGTTGAGACTGTCCTGGTGGTTATTGGTTTCTGTAGCTATAAAAATTAAAAATAGTGTCATCGTGGCTTTGACTGGAAGACCTTTGCTTTGTCTTGGATTGGAAGACAAGAAAAAAAGTAATATGGTTTAGATTCCTTTCTTTTGGAAGACTCAATTACAATAAATTGGATAATCCATGCAGAACATACAAAAATTATGGAATTCCTCTGATATAAAGCAGACTCTCATTGTCCAAAAGCAAATCTTTTTAGTATCCACACAGTTTAGTGTGTACATTTTGTGTGTTACGTCGACAGCAACTAACCAGCAGTCAGTTTTGCTGCTGTAGATTCCAACCAGTGTCCATCGAGGATAAAAGATCATGACCTCTGTTGTCTGGTAGAGCAGGGATCAATGTTCATGACACAGACCAAGAGTTCTGGCCTATCGATCTTCATCACTGGTTGTGTTGTTGATCTTCCCAAAGTAAGCTAAACTGTGACTGTTTGCTCCACAAACTTAAGTGGCAACTCATATCCACAGTTTCAGCATTTTATACCAAAAAGGCAAAGAAAACGAACAACAACAGACATGATCTTTTTAAGGGACACAAAAACTGCACCCACACACATTTTAGACAGTAAAAACAGTTAACATTGGTTTATGTTTCATATGATAAAAGTGTCTGAAGAGACAGAACAAGTTGGTACTGGAGCCACTTCTATTTAAACTTTGGCCATTCACAGATAACAATAAATAAATAATAAGCATTATTATGGAAATATTTACTTTCCAATTGAATTTTTTGGGAAGCCAAAAAGAATGGAGATTGGGAAGCCAAAGTTTGAGTTCTATTGAGTTTTACAGTAAAAGTCATTCAAATTGGTCCATGTTACATGAATAAAGATTTTATTTAAACTTTGGCCATTCAAAAGAATAATTTTTTTATAAATAAAATTTTTATCATTATACTTTTATTCAATTTAAAATAATAAAACAAGTAAATACACTAAGTTTATTTAAAAACAAACAAAACAAAAACTGCACTTGTGACTGCATTTCAGATAATTTCACATGAAATTGACCCCGGGGAGACACATTCTCCACAAAAATCATATCTCTATACAGCCACATAAACAGCGGTTAAACTCTAAACCAAAGGTTACCTCCCGGGGACCATGGGAGAACACTGATTATCCTGAAGCTGGGATGGAGCTGAGGAACTCCAATTTTTAAAGGTCACCCTCTCAACACACATCTGCTGAGAGACTAAGACCCCACTGCTGTGTATGCAATGCAGATGTGGTGTGAGTCTGTGCGTTTAAAATGAGATTCTCTCCCTCTCGTGTTCTCTCTCACACACACACACACACACACAGGCAATGACATTCAGCTGAGGGGAAGCGTGGTACATTTGCACAGTGCTGCTGTGAGGGCTAAGAGATGTGTCCTGGGGGATGAGACTTTGGTCGAAACATGGGAGGAGGGTTGAGTTTTTGTCTTTTATGCTGCATTGCAGATACCGGGTTGGGGCTACTCCTCAAAGTCACACACACACAGAAAGCAATTACAGACACTGACAATCAGTAAATACAAGGACTCTGCAGCTTAACAATTCTCTTATGTAAAATAATCACACCACTGCTCTCAATTTAAAGTGATTGACCCTTCAGGATCCACCTAACAGACGCAGTAAATTACGCTTTAACAGGTAAGTATGTACTTTGATGTCTGGAAAAATTGGTGTTGTTTACATGCACTAATGCTAATGCTGTTGGGCTTAAGTCTGATTGTCTTTTAAAAGCCCAGATAGCAACATAAAATATGTATATATGACACAGCAAACCACTCTAAAAAACAAACAAGCCAATACACAATTTTTTAAATGTGCTGCATTATAGACTGTATGGAAGCCCATTTCCACCATTGTATAAAAATAAAAAAGTTTAATTGTGACTTTTCATCTCCAAATTCAGATTTTTTCCCTTTCATTTGCGAGGTTACATCATGCAATTTTGACTTTTCTCAGAATTGCGTGATATTTCTTCGCTATTGCAAGTTATAAAGTCAGAAGTGAGAGATACAAGCTTGAAACTGTGGAATTCAGAAATGGAAGTCGGAATTGCGGGATATTTTAATTCTAATTATAAATCTGACTTTTTTTTCCTCGCAATTCTGACTTAATATCGTGCAATTCTCACATTATAACAATTCTGACAATTTATATCTTGCAATTGTGTGAAATATATACTCGCAGTTGCAAGAAAAAAAGTCGGGATTGTCAGATTAAAGGTGCTCTAAGTGATGTCACACATTTTTTAGGCCAAAACATTTTTTGTCACATCCAGCAAACATCTCCTCACTATCCGCTAGCTGCTTGTCCCCTGAACACACTGTAAAAAAACGGGGTCTCTCTAGACACCACAGGCTCCACAAACAACAAGAAAAACAAACTGGGCTCACCCGCACCATGAAACATAACAAACTGTTCCAGCCAATAACCGACAAGAAAGATTAGGGGGTGGGGTTTGGGGGGTTAGTGCACGGATGAGGAGGAGGGAGGGTCTAGCTAGCCTCCGTTTTGTTTGACAACAATTTGAGCGTAAACAAGAAGTTACGACTCCCGGCATCGCTTAGAACACCTTTAAAAGTTGCAATTACCATATTTATTTTTATTCAGTGGTGGAAACAATCTTCTGTAAAACACACCACTAACAGCAAACAATACAAACGTAGATGCTTAGGTACTTCCTAAAAATGTAGACTGATGCACATATACAAAAAAATAAAAACAATGCATATAAGAAGCTAAAAAAATGACAGTGAATTTACATGATTTGCTATAGTGATGATGTGTGTCAGCATGATGCTAAGAAATTAGCAACAACGAGTCACTGTCATTGTGGAATTTAGCCTCAGCTCACGTTTATCGTGACATTACAGCAGCGCTCAACTCATGAGGCATGTGAGAGAACTTAAGCAGCATTTTATGCATATAATGTGTCAACAATGCTGACTCATTCAATATTCAATACAAAGTGAATGTCGCAAGGTTTGCTACACGAGGACAGAGTGATTGAAAATATTTCTAAACACAGCTCCAGAAATGTCTGATTTCAAACCACGTGGTTTTAAGGTTTGTTAAGGTTTTTGCTATTCAGACCTAATTTGATTCAGAAATGGCAAAAACTACAAAAACAACAGAACAAAGCAGATTTCTGCTGCTTGTCTGAACAAAACCAATAAATCTGTATTTTTTAATCAATTTGAAATAAACCAGAGGGAAAAGTAACATTGTTTTTAAAAGCTTTTATCTTTTTTTGGTGATGGGAATTGGGGGGACCTCACAGTGTTGATGTTACATTTAATTATTTCATTAAGCACTAATACCGATGAGCAGTGCATACTATCATTTGCACAAAGCTTTCTAATTGCACATTGTTAATATTACTGCTTTAGTAATCAATTTTATGCGCAATATGTGTAACATAAACACTGTAAGTCGCCACCCAATATATCAGTGTAAAGAAAGATCAATCTGTTAATATCCTGATTATAATTGCACAGACTAACTCTGTCCCATAACTCAACATAACAACATTATTTAACATCTTTATGACCTTGCACCCCAAATACTCATCAGCTGACTATATGAGTAAATATGGCAATTACAATAAACAAATAGATTCACAAATGCAATGCAATGAGAGACATATGCATGAGTGATGTCCAACACAAACACTGACCAGGACATTTAAAGAAAATAAGAAGCATAAAAATAAGAAATGTGATGCACAAAAATGTCAGTTTAGCAAATTTAGAAAACTGTACTTTACAAGGTCATCTCTACCTGCGTATACACTTGGAGTGTTTTAATGCCTTGGCTCTTCTGAAAAGCATTAGCCCTTAGCTTTCATCTTCTGGCCTCTGTGTTTATGGCTGAAAAAATAGCAGTGAAATTGAAAGATAAGCACTTAGCTGTGCACAGAGAGTGGTTTCATTAAAATAATAGTTACACCACCCGATCTGGCCCTTATGTGCATGCCAAATATATTAAAGCAAGGAAAGTGACCAATTTTCTTTTCTCTAACATTATGTTGTACAGGCGTTCACAATCATCTCAAACTGACCCAAAGCAAACCATTATGATGTTATGGTGTCAATTAGACATATCTAAAGTAATGAGCAGTATAAATATCTCCTTTTATATTGGATTAGAAAGCCCTTACAATTACAAGAGCCTTTTTATTGAGTAAGTTAGCACAAGCCCTTCCATGACATTTAGAAGTCTGAAATGCTAGAAGTGAGACATTTTAAAGCAACTATCAATTTCATGGTCTAATTGTGATTAAACCGAATGAATAAACCATGGGATACTAATCAAAGCACAATTGTGGCTTCATACGACATTGCCTTTATCATTAATTTAACCTTTGCAGTCTGGTCTGGATTTTGTTTCAGCATGGCAACGAGTTGCTAATTCAGAAGTTTTTTGTCTTACACTGCCTTTGTTAACTTTTTCTTGTCTGTGATTACAGCATTATGGACCTTTAAAACTTTACCCGTATAGCCCTTCAGATAACATAGAAGCTCAAATTTAAATGATGTGAAACTTAAGAAAAGTTAGAGTCTGAGATTAGCATTGCTACTTGCAAAACAAACCATAGTTTATGATGAAAATCAAGATGTAGTCTTATTGATGTGTACCCAGAAGCTACAGAATGAGATTTTTGAGCATTGAGCAATGAGCATTTTGATTCAGCCCTCCTGAAAAACAATCTGCTCGGGACGTTAACCGCAAACACTAACTTCTGTTATGGGGATTGTGAATTACCTGCGGGCGCTGCTGTGATTTGCAGTAAGGAAACCGTAATCTTGGAAATATTGACATCCTGATCTAAATGAGAAAGAATTTAGTAAATATTCCAGAAGTCTCAAATTTCTTTAGCTATTTCCACTTTGGTCTTAATAACTTTGTTTCACCTAATAATGCATTGCTGGAGGGGACTGAATCTATAATTATCACAGATATAATTTCCTCAAAACCAGGTGCACGGTATGAGAAATGATTCAACTCAGCAGGAGAAAAGTTAGATTTTTTGCACTTTGTTTAAGCTTTGCACTTGATATCACAGTGAAGACATAACCAGCGAGGGAATGTACTCTGATACAACTATACCGGAACCGGAAAAAACTTTAGATTAAAAATCAAAAGCCAGCTAAAATACTTCCTATTAATTATGTATCTAAATAGGGAAGATTTTCATCCTCCAAAATTGTATCATGCCCTACCATTTAAAAGTTTGGGGTCAGTAAGATGTATATATATATATATATATATATATATAAAACAATGTTATTCAGCAAGGATGCATTAAATTAATCAATTAATAATCAGCAGCAAAATATTAAGCAGTATTGTATACTTAATCAAATAAATGCATTGGTGAGCATAAGAGACTTGTTTCAAACACATACAAAAAGATAAATAAAATAAATATTACCAACCCCAAACTTTTGATTGGTAGTGCATTACTAAATCATATTTCTATAATGTAGGTGATATGCATGAAAACATTATTAGAAATATTACTGCAAAGGCGGAAATGCAATCAGGTTCCTCATAGCACTCAGAACACATTTTCATTTCTCAAAACCTCCGGAGGTGAGAGGTTACAGGTCTGTTTGGACTCTCTGTGAAAGGTTTCCCAAAATGATTCCCTCTGAGCTCCTCCGGGTCCAATTCCCCCATTTTATCAGAAGAAAATAAAGCAGAATTGGACCTTTTCAGCACTTGTGTTGTTTCATTTGGCTGGGTGAAGTGTCTCTGCTCTCAGGCAAATGTAATAGAATATAACTGAATGTAGGGACATGAACTTTGGGAAACTTGCAGCCTTAGTAGTCAGCATATCTACTTTGAGAAACCCTGCTCTAAGGAAACACACATGCTAAAAAGAGAGGAGAAAGAGTGCAGCTGTACCGATATTGCTCTCTGGGCATATCGCAATGAGAAAAACAACGGCTTATCATAACAAAAAGAAACAATAATGCCGCCCTACTGCCTCTGTTATGAGTCACCTTACAAATTGTATTGTATTACTGTTCACCACACGTGCACACACACACACACACACACACACACACACACACACACACACACGTCCAGCCTCCACAGACTCATCAGCACAGGAGCCAATGAGCAAAAAAAAGGTTTGCACTGCCTAAGGTCGAATTACGCTAAACATCTTAAGAGGAGGGGAAGTTTTATTTGTTTTGTTATTTGGTGTGTGTGTGTGTGTGTGTGTGTGGCACCCTAACTGGTCCACGAGAGAGTGTGTGTGGGGCTTTTCCTGTGTTGTGAAGTGGAAAATGGCCTCTGTGTCTCAAACTAATCAAAGCGCAGAAGAGGTAGAGAAGGGACAGGAGATTACAAACAAGGCTTAGAGACGACGGGGGATCTCTGTAAAAAAAAAATTCGGGGAATTTCGGGGAAACTATGAATGCTTGAACAAAGGAAACAGAGGGTTTAAAAGACAAGCACGATTCGCTTCACAAGAGGAAGTGTTTCTTCTTGAAATACTAAAAAAGCAGAGGAAGACAAAGATCCTTTCTTTCAGGAGTTTGTGTTCTCGCAAAAGCGACGCCGTCACATTCTGAGCCCAGACCGCTGCGGTTATTATTGCTCGGTATTCCCTTGATTAAGGAGCAGGAGAGACCGAAAGGAAGTGCGGTGGTCATTAGAACTGTTGGCAAGGGTCTCTTGAGCCCTGGTTTGTTGTTGGAAATGTCAAAGCTCTGAGGGTCAGTGGAGGGACTACAAACATTGTTTGTACCAGACCTCCTGTGCCACTGCGAAGAGTTTCTTCTACTGCCGCTAGGAGGCTGTGGGGGCTGGAAGCACGTGGTCTTTCTTGCTGTTTTTATGGATGGGGGAGTCAGATGTTTTGGCCGTTTTCCTAGGTGGGCTTTGCTCAGCAACATCATGTAGCGATGGTTCCCTGTACATGGCAACTGGAGAGACAGAAGAAGAAGAAAGACGCTTAAAGGCACAAATTTTAAAAATACCTCTGCATTCTTTTGTCCATACAAAACAGTTTTATTCAAAACAACACTGGACTTAGCTAATATCTTCATGTTCCACAGAAGACGGCACAATATGATTAATGATGATAAAACCTTTATTTTTGGGTCAGTGAAAGTTTTTGAAATAAATAAAAAAATGCATTCAGAAAGGATGCACTAAATTAATCAAAAGTGACTGTAATGGCATTTATAATGCTACGAAATATTTAAATTTAATATATATCCTATTATGTTAAACTAATCTTCAGGACTCTTTGATGAACTTAAAGTTTAATATAATATGTAAATAAAATGTATGATGGTTACCACAATAATATTAAATATAAATTTTTCAACATAATAATACAATTTAGTTTTTCTTAAACACCGCATCAACGTAATCGAGTGATCTCTGTATAATTGTGTGACACTGAAAACTTGCTTCAGCTTTGCCATCACAGAACTAAATTACATGTTATAATATATTAAAGTTAAAAACAGTTATTTCAAATCGTAAAAATATTTCCCAATAATACTGTTTTAACTGTATTTTAATAAAAAAAAATTAATATATTTATATGCAGCATTGGTGTGCATAAGATACTTATTTTAGAAAGATTTAAAAATATATATAAAAAAACGATAATTTAAAAAATCTATATAAAAAAAAATCTCATCCCACACTTTTGCATTGTAATGTCCACACACGACAAAGAAATAATAATAGTTATTATGAATAATAACATACCCTCTATGAGCTTGGGCAGGAAGTGGGCCGCTCCTTTAGTCTTTTTGACCCGATTTCCTTTCATGACCTGTCCGTCCCGGTTAATGCCAATGTACCAGGCCCGACCCGACTGCGTTTGACGGTACAAGATCGAGGAGTATGTGACATAGTAGTTCTCAAACACACACTCCTTAAACTTGCATTCCGGCGTGAAATGTTCCTGTAACAGAGATGCACACATATTCCCAGACAATGAGTTAACCATAATAACAGACTGATGTGTTTATATGTAGCCTGTACTCTGAGTTCTCAAATGGGCCTCGCATTGCAATTTCAGGAGAGTGTACCGAGGAACAGTAAATGAGGAAAGCGAAATCCCATTACCCATGACATATTTATGAAACACATGCGTCCTGTTCAGGTGAACATAAGTGTTGCAGTGTAATCTCTGCCACAAGCCCAAACACAGCCAAACTCTCTGCTGGAGATAGCAGCCTGTCAGTAAGAAAACACCAACATCTCTCTTTTAGTCTTTCTTTCTTTCTCTCTCTCTCTCTCTACCCTGTCATTTTGTAACCTTGTCAGGGAACAAACCAATTTCCAGGATTGATTGGGATCCTTGGTGTGACTGGTGAGCAGAGCAGCTGAATAAAGGGTTTACTCCTCTTCCTCTCTCTCTCTTGGACTTAAGTGTTTGTTTTGAAACACTCCCCTCTGTCACCAAAGAAAAATTAAGCCTTCTTCATTAAACAGATTCATAATTTACCTGGTTTAATTGCATATCTGTAATTAAACTGTGTCAATTTGGGCATTTGATCTTTCCTGATGCATTTGATAATCTTGCTCATGTCTTAAAAGTGTACTATTAAAGATAAGCATGTCATGGATAACAACCATAATACATTAAATATTTAAAGTTATTTAAAACTATAAATAAATGCATTAATATGATAATGAATAATTTCTTTATTTTTGCATTACGGGAAAACATTTTTTTCAGTGGTCATATTTTTCAGTCCGCGAACACCTTAAAAATAGCTCAGCAATAGCTTTTAGCTGTCAAACTGCTTTTTTTTTGTTCAGGTTTAATTGCATCTCGGATTAATTCGCTTTTTGATCTTCCTGATGCTTTTGATATTTTCTCCTGTCTTAAAGCATGCTATGAAATAAAGCGTTTCATTAATAATAATAATTTTCATCATCATCGCTAATTCTAATGATTATGTAAATATTAATATCTTAATATAAAACTTAAGATAATGAATAAAATGCATTAATATAATACATTTAATTATGACATTTAATAATGAAATGTAATTGCTTTTATAGGATGCTTATAACAATTTTTAGTAGACATATTGTTTTTCCAACTTTCATCTAGGCTTGAACTGGATATTAAACACCATTCAGCATAAGGAGCTCTGCCAACTTTAATTAATTAATTGTCAAATTTAATTGAATTGGAGTTTCCAGCTGACAGTAGATGATGGAGTATAAGTGTGTGTCTGTGCAATAAAATTAAATGCGGGGAATTTCTAAAACACTTGAGAAACAGTCATATATAATACCTGCTGAATTTGACAATAATTAGGAGCTCCTGTATAGGCAGAGCCATCATCAGGACGGGACGATGTTATCCTGGACCCTTTGAGGCAAACTAAGGTCATCTACTTAATCAGGTGGCATTAAAACCATACAAATAGCTATTAACTTCAACATGAAGAGAAATCTGTTCTCCATGAAGGAGAAGAGGGATTAGGTTGACCTCTAGCAGTCTCTGCAGTGCTCTGATTCTCCAGCAGGTGTCAGAGCAGCACACGAGGCTCAGTGAGTGTACACATAACTTGTCTTCATTCCTCACTGCTTCACTGCTCTGCCACTTTCCCTGGCTTAAAAAACACAAGTTTTACACACCACAGCACAGGCTCTCTCACTTTATTTTTTCCTCTCTCCCCTGCCTTTTTAATCTAGGATTGTGCGATTTAGGGAAATCTGATGATTACAGAAGGATTTTAGTCATGTTATGTTACATGAACTAATGAAGATGCCGGATGCTTGAGAGTCTGCTGAATCCTCTGAATCCCCTAGCAATCAGGACGGAGGACTGGCATTTTGACAGGAGAGCTGCCTCATCAGCCTCTTAGACAGCCACAACATTTAAAGGGATAGCTCACTCACAAATATATATCTCCTCATATCATTCCAAAGCTGCACACCTTTGCTTTTCGGTGGAACACAAAGAACGCTTTTTCCGACTTTGAATACAGTGACATATGGACTCCTCTTTTTGTTGTCCCTTTTGGAGCATGACAGATGAGAACTTTATGAACTATAGCTGAATATAACCCATCTACATAAAGATACTTCATACTTCAAAAACCCTGCTCTTGTGTTTCATAACAGCATATGGGTTTAAAACAACAAAGGGGTGAGTAAATACTGACAGAATACTGAAGATTTCAGAAGATACTGATCTATCTATCTATCTGTCTGTCTGTCTTTCTGTCTGTCTGTCTGTCTGTCTGTCTGTCTCTATCTGTCTGTCTGTCTTTCTGTCTGTCTGTCTGTCTGTCTTTCTGTCTGTCTGTCTGCCTTTCTGTCTGTCTGTCTTTCTGTCTGTCTGTCTATCTATCTGACCTATTATTTGCACAATTCAAATAAAACATATTAAACAATAGTTCAAAAGACATTTATACACTATAGCCAATATCTACTCACTAATTTGGCATTTGTTGAGTGTTCATTTTGGAACCTGAGTGTAAAGAAAGATGGAAAAGAAGAAAGTTGGATGACAGAAGAAACAATAGAGGGATAAGAAGAAAGACTGAGACTGTGGCAATCATGTCAGAACCATAAAATCTTCTACAGAGCACCACACATACACACTCAGACACACACTTACAGTGAAAAGTGCTTGCTTTCACATTAACTTTTCACTGCTGTGGCTGTAAAATCTGTAACTAGTAGGGGTGAATTGATTTCATGTAAGACCGCAGCAAAACGTCAATGAGAATTTCCTCTAAATAAAAGCCAGTATAAGACTTTGATGTAGCTGGATAGATGTGTGCACAGGTATGAAGCAATCAAAAAACTGCTTACTGAGAGTGGGTTTAACACACCAGTGAGCATTGACAAGTTTGCAGAACGACAGGAGCACGAGGAAGACATCCGATGAACTTCAAGGTGGGAGAAGATGAAATGAATGATTTGGTAGCTAATAAATATAGGATAAATAAACAGACGTTTTTTTTTGCAGTCTCTCGGTCCATAGTAATGATTAGTCAAATTAATTGCAATTCATTTCAAAGAGCAAAAACATGCTGTTGTGTTGTAATGAGATCTAATGAGATTGTAATTGCAGAGGCCAGCAATAACACCTTGTATTTGACAGCACTAAAAATAAAGCAAGCAGCCGTGTTTTCTTTCTTTTACCACTTGAGACAGATTACAAAACTTCCTCAAGCGCAGGTCTGAGAACAGCTCTGCACACTGCTGTTCTCACGGAGGCCACTACAAGACTGACAGCAGACTGGTCCCAGTTCAGCACGAGTGGTGGGTTTCCTTGGCCGAACACCTGCTCGTCCCTGCACTGCTGACATCACAACAGCTGTAGCGGCGTGTTCGTCCTCTGTCTCTCTCCTTGGCTGGACCCAGCCGAGCGTTTGGGGAATTTCCAAAACAATATAACACAACATGCACCTTCAAGACAACTCCCTTGCTCTTTTCTCCTTCGGCACATTATTGGTGGTCGCTTACACACAGGCATTATAGGGACAGTACCCTGTAATGAAAAATCTGCTGAGAGTTTACTCACCCTCAGTCCATCCAAGATGTAGATGAATGTGTTTCGTCCTCAGAACCGATTTAGATTAAATTTTGTTTTACATCACCAATGGATTCTCTGCAGTGAGTTGGTGTTGTCAGATGTTTTTAAATTCAAACCTTTGCTTCTGGCCAACATCTGAGTCTATAATCCATAACAACACATCCTCTAGTGAAAATGTCCATCTTCTATTGTCCTCTCACATTAAAATGCACCGACATATTTGTTTACTATTCTGGAATGTTTTTGTGTTGAATCTGTGCATATTTCTCTCCTGATTTAAATGAGATGATTTGGAGAAAGCAATATTATGGACAGCTGGAAACAACGGTTTGAAGATAAAAACATTTTAATGATGGATTTGTTTATTACAAACACTCAGAATTTCACTTCACAAGCCATTAATTGATGGACTGGAGACATGCGGATTACTTGTGGATCGTTGTGATGTTTTTATCAGCTGTTTAGACCCTCGTTTTGGCGGCATCCATTCACTGCAGAAGATCCAATGGTGAGTAAGTGATGTTATGCTTCATGCAATTTCTTCAAATCTGTCCTGATGAAAAGACAAACTCATTTAAGTCTAGGATGGCCAAGAGTACATTTTAAGTGTGAACTACTCCTTTAAGTTTTTTGACTTGAAGAAGAGGGAAAAGACTGCTGACTCAATGAGGAACAATCAAGTGCATTTTAAACAGGGAGGGCAAGGTCACAAGTGTTTGTGTGAGGAGACGGAGGGAGTGCAGGTGTGTACAAAAAGGAAAAAGAAAAGTGTGTGTGTGGACATGTTTGTGTGGACTAGGTGGTCTAAGGTCAGCTAGAATCATTCGGGATCAGCAGTTAGACTAATTATTTCATCAGTGTGGGTGTGTGGGGACCTGGGGCTCGGATCAAGGTGTGTGAGTGTCAACGCCAGGGTGCTGAGGGCCAGAAGCAGAAACACCCTCTACTTGAAATGAGTAATAATCCTGCCAGAACTACAGGCCACAGCAAAACACACACACACACACACACACACACACCCTGACATATGCTCCCTCGAGTCTGCAGCTCATCCACTCCAAGTCTTTGGCTTATTAAGGGTGTCCAGTCATGCTTACAAAAATCATTTCCAACTGCACGCATGTGACTCAGCAGAATATGCATCACAAATCCACACAATTATCCAGAAGACAACACTATTATCATTATACAGAGCTTGTCAGAACAGTGTGCAAATAACAGCACCAACACACTGTGGAACCTGAAACCATTATTGAAGATTATGTACTGTATGTAATGCTCATTTCAATTCAGTAGAAAATGTTACACATTAAAGGGATAGTTCACCCAAAAATTAAATGTTCCAAATATTTTTTTTCTTTGGGACATAAAATATATTTACAGAGCCCAGCACATGACATGCAAGAAAAATAAATAAATTTTCAGCTGGATTTACTAATTCGTTCCCTCAATGTACTAAAATGTGCATACGATTACTATTGCGTTCCCTCGATTTGATAAATCATGCACACGATTTAGCAAATCGTGCACGAAAGTGAACGAAAAAGTAAATCGAGGGAACGAATTAGTAAATCGAGGGAACGCAATAGTAAATCGAGGGAACGCAATAGTAAATCGAGGGAACGAAATAGTAAATCGAGGGAATGCAATAGTAAATCGAGGGAACGAAATAGTAAATCGAGGGAACGAAATAGTAAATCGAGGGAACACAATAGTAAATCGAGGGAACGAAATAGTAAATCGAGGGAACGCAATAGTAAATCGAGGGAACGCAATAGTAAATCGAGGGAACACAATAGTAAATCAAGGGAACGAAATAGTAAATCGAGGGAACGAAATAGTAAATCGAGGGAATGCAATAGTAAATCGAGGGAACGCAATAGTAAATCGAGGGAACGCAATAGTAAATCGAGGGAACGCAATAGTAAATCGGGGGAACGAAATAGTAAATCGAGGGAACGAAATAGTAAATCAAGGGAATGCAATAGTAAATCGAGGGTACGAATTAGTAAATCGAGTGAACAAAATAGTAAATCGAGAGAACGCAATAGTAAATCGAGTGCACGTTTTAGTACATTGAGGGAACGAATTAGTAAATCGTGCACACGATTTAGCCTAATATTTTTTCCTGCATGTCATGTGTGTGGCACCGTAGATATTTGAGATTATCTGTGTTTTTTTGTCCATACAATAGAAGTCAATGGTTATCAAAATGGTTTGAGTACCAACATCTTATTATGTGCAGAGAAAGGAAGCTATCCAGATTTAGAATGACATGAGGGTGAGTAAAAAGTGACAGAGGTTTCATTTTGGGGTAAACTATTCCTTTAGAAATACACTGAGTTATCTGAATGGTGTAATTTCACATGGGATGAAGACCGTATTCATAATAGTGTTCTATGAAAAGTGCTTTTATTAAAGGGATAGTTCACCCAAAAATGAAAACTCTGTCATTAATGGCTCACCCTCATGTTGTTCCACACCTGTAAAACCTCTTTTCATCTTCAGAACACAAATTAATATATAATTTTTGATGCAATCTGAGAGCTCTCTGACCCTCCCATAGACAGCAAGAATTTAACCATGATCAACATGCAGCAACTTATCAAAGACCTCAGCAAAATAGTCCACATCACATCAGGGTTCAACCCTAGAAAACCCGAGAATGTAATTAACATTATCATTGTTGTTCTAGTAGACAGTGCACACTTACTGAACATAAACAAACTTGATTACGTTGATTACATTCTGGGGTACTTTCCAAAATGGTGGAAGATGGTGACTAGGGGAGAAGAACTGCAGAGTAAATTATGCTATTATTGTTTTCTTTGTGCACAAATAGTATTCTTGTAGTGTCGTAAAATTATGGTTGAACCCCTTATGTCACGTGGACTATTGCTACATTTCTGTGCATTGATCGTGGTAATATCCTTGCTTTCTATGGAGAGTCAGAGAGCTCTCAGATTTAATCAAAAATATCTTAATTTGTGTTCCGAAGATGAACGAAGGTCTTACAGGTTTGGAACGACATGAGGGTGAGTAATTAATGACAGAATTTTCTCTTTGGGTGAACTAACCCTTTAAAGTACAGGAATAACTGCCATGATAAAACTAGCTGAACTCTGAACTCATCTTGATTTGAAATGTTTTACATCTGGGCCCACTCTCCATCCTTTGTCTGGGCTTTTCATGTGAACTAAAGTGACCTGTCCTGATTGCAGTGCAATCGGGAAGAGGAAGGACAGGAAGCAAAATGTGAAAAAAGCCAAAAGGAAAATAGGAAAGAGAAAGAGAAAGGGAATAGGCATGCAACAGAAATGGAAGGGAAACTAAAAAGAGAATGTATACCTCGAATGTGTGATACAGTATGTCATGTCCACTGTATTAAATGGCTTAAACCAAGTATCTTTTAAAACTTTGTCATGAAAAATCTGGTCAGTTCAACTAAATCTGCCCCAATTCTGTCAGGTCAGCTCTATCAGTGCAAATCAGTGTGTGTGCACGCTGTTTTATTCCCACCTTCTCTCTCCCTCTCTTTTTGTTCCTGGCCCAGGAGGGCTTGAGTGTTGAGGAGTGTTGAGTTTAAAAAAATGGGTCAGGTTATAGAGACAAAGCACTATTTTTACCGGAAAGCAATTTCCAGTGGTCCCTTACAGGTAACACGGCACACAGCAATGACACAGAGTTTTTCCAAACACCTTAACCTTTACATACAACTCTCACCGGACCTAACTTCAGACAGGAATGAACAATGAGAGAAAGGTAAACAGGACAATGACAGAACAATGACAGAACAGATATGAGACAAAGGCAGAAAAAGAGAAACAAATGACAGTGATAAATGCTAAAATGAAATGAGAATGAAATTGAATGATGAGCGCAATCCCATGGGCTGTGCTTTGCGTGTCTTCTCTTGTCAATCCATCTCTCACTATATTTCTTACTATGGAGGATAGAGCCCTTTTTCTTCCAGTGAGACACCCTGCTGGCCTGCATGTACTTCTCTATCCCTATCTCTCATGAACTGTTCAGCTTCTTCATATTCCTCTTATACCTCATAATTCTGTCAGATGAGGAAGATGACGGCCAGATTACTACAGTATATCATCATGCTTCACTAAAAAGCACACACTAACGAGACAGCTGAGCAGAGGATCATGGGAAAGACCTCTCAGTGGCACATTAATTAGTGTTTCAACACTTTTAAACGTAAGGTTAGAAATTTCATTTTGAGGCTTTATCAGGGGTTGAAAAGTGAACATAGTGAACCATGTGCAAAAAACGGTAAGAGTGAACATACTGTAACGTTTACGTCAAGAGCATGAAGATAATACAATTTAGACTTATAATAAGATCTCCAGACGATGAAGGTAAGCATACAGTAAGCATTCACAACAGTAGTTAATATCTGTGGGGGACACTATACTACTGTATTTATATATATATTGGCTTTAAAGATCCAGTTTTTAAAGGTACCACATTCTCAAAAAATCTGGTCTCATTTTAAAATGAATTAATTGTAAATTAAAATTACACCTTAAATACACCTTAAAAAAGGTGGTATCCACACAATTATATTCCTTCTTAGAGAAAAATGGTATATGTGAGGATTTCCAGTCAGGATTTAGACCGTATCATAGTACTGAGACTGCTCTTCTTAGAGTTACAAATGATCTGCTCTTATCATCTGATCGTGGGTGTATCTCTCTATTAGTTTTATTGGATCTTAGTGCTGCGTTTGACACAATTGACCACAACATTCTTTTGCATAGACTTGAATACTTTGTTGGCATCAGTGGAAGTGCATTAGCATGGTTTAAATCGTACTTATATGACCGCCATCAGTTCGTAGCAGTGAACGAAGATGTATCCTATCGATCACAAGTGCAGTATGGAGTACCTCAAGGCTCAGTACTAGGGCCGCTACTCTTCACGCTTTATATGTTACCCTTGGGAGATATCATCAGGAAACATGGTGTTAGCTTTCACTGTTATGCTGATGATACTCAGCTCTATATTTCTTCGCAGCCCGGTGAAACACACCAATTTGAAAAACTAATGGATTGCATAGTCGATATAAAAAACTGGATGATGAGTAATTTCTTACTGCTAAATTCTGAAAAAACAGAGGTGTTAATTATAGGACCTAAAAACTCTGCTTGTAATAACCTAGAACACTGTCTAAGACTTGATGGTTGCTCTGTCAATTCTTCATCATCAGTTAGGAACCTAGGTGTGCTACTTGATCGCAATCTTTCCTTAGAAAGCCACGTTTCTAGCATTTGTAAAACTGCATTTTTCCATCTCAAAAATATATCTAAAAATTACGGCCTATGCTCTCAATGTCAAATGCAGAAATGTTAATCCATGCATTTATGACCTCAAGGTTAGATTATTGTAATGCTTTATTGGGTGGTTGTTCTGCACGCTTAGTAAACAAACTACAGCTAGTCCAAAATGCAGCAGCAAGAGTTCTTACTAGAACCAGGAAGTATGACCATATTAGCCCGGTCCTGTCAACACTGCACTGGCTCCCTATCATGCATCGCATAGATTTTAAAATATTGCTTATTACTTATAAAGCCCTGAATGGTTTAGCACCTCAGTATTTGAATGAGCTCCTTTTACATTATAATCCTCTACGTCCGCAAAACTCAGGCAATTTGATAATACCTAGAATATCAAAATCAACTGCAGGCGGCAGATCCTTTTCCTATTTGGCGCCCAAACTCTGGAATAACCTACCTAACATTGTTCGGGAGGCAGACACACTCTTGCAGTTTAAATCTAGATTAAAGACCCATCTCTTTAACCTGGCATACACATAACATACTAATATGCTTTTATTATCCAAATCCGTTAAAGGATTTTTAGGCTGCATTAATTAGGTAAACTGGAACCGGAAACACTTCCCATAACAACCTATTTACTTGCTACATCATTAGAAGAATGGCATCTACGCTAATATTTGTCTGTTTCTCTCTTGTTCCGAGGTCACCGTGGCCACCAGATCCAGTCTGTGTCCAGATCAGAGGGTCACTGCAGTCACCCGGATCCAGTACGTATCCAGACCAGATGGTGGATCAGCACCTAGAAAGGACCTCTACATCCCTGAAAGACAGCGGAGACCAGGACAACTAGAGCCCCAGATACAGATCCCCTGTAAAGACCTTGTCTCAGAGGAGCACCAGGACAAGACCACAGGAAACAGATGATTCTTCTGCACAATCTGACTTTGCTGCAGTCTGGAATTGAACTACTGGTTTCGTCTGGTCAGAGGAGAACTGGCCCCCCAACTGAGCCTGGTTTCTCCCAAGGTTTTTTTCTCCATTCTGTCACCGATGGAGTTTCGGTTCCTTGCCGCTGTCACCTCTGGCTTGCTTAGTTGGGGACACTTCATCTACAGCGATATCGTTGACTTGATTGCAAATAAATGCACAGACACTATTTAACTGAACAGAGATGACATAACTGAATCCAATGATGAACTGCCTTTAACTCTCATTTTTTGCATTATTGACACTGTTTTCCTAATGAATGTTGTTCAGTTGCTTTGACGCAATGTATTTTGTTTAAAGCGCTATATAAATAAAGGTGACATTGACATTGACATTAACAACACCTTAAAATTCAATGGCCAATTTCATTATGGATATAGATTTCTAGTACTAGCTCTAAAATATTTTATCAGGCAGAAATTGAGAATAAAACCCAGTAGATTATGAACAGCTTGAAAAGTTATAGGGCCTTCCCATTATGTTGTGGACAATGGGAGAATCAAAATAGATAGGAACCTCTAGTTTAACAACCACATAGCAACAATAGAACACAACACTCAGAACACTCTAGCATCTGCATAGTAACAATCGTAAAATCACCTTGGCAACAACATAATTGTGTGACAGTAACTAAAGACGGTAAGAGGAGACCGAGAGACCTGCAAGAATACAGGGTGAGAGCATGACTGAGATAGTAGAAGCTGAGCGAGCATGAGGAAGAGAGAGAGAGAGAGACAGAGAGAAGAGGCTGTAGGTGTGTGTGTGAATGATTTAGTCCCCGTGGAGGGCAGTGTCCGAGTGGGTCAGCCACTGGAAAACATGAATTATTGATTGGCTCAGAGTTCAGGGCAGGTGTGTGTGACAGAGAGAGGCCATGTGTTCAGGGACATCAGATCCTACAACACATGCACACAGAGGTGCATTTGTGGTAGAGCATGAACGAATCCCGTCTTGCAACACAAACACTTGCACTTCCATTTTTGTGGAAAATAAGGTAACACTCACTCACTTAAGCGTCTACAAGACTCCACCTACTGTAACACATTCATTAACCAATAACTGGAAGAATCTGAGAGATCTGTCAAACCATATACAGTACATATCAAAGCCATCAGAACTCACTTTCAAAGCATTAGTTAACACAAATGTACTATAATAAAACCCTGGTTAATTTTCACAAGGGGTGAGTGTCTTAAAGTTAAAATGTTTAAATACTGTATGCTTCCTAAAACACTAGGGTAGAGTGGGGGGGAAACGCCAACCACGCCTTGGTACAAATAAAATTTTTGTTAAAAATCCTAATAACATGAAAACTATGGACATTTTTCATACTTGATTTATAATTTATGTCATTGTCACCAAAACTATGATAACTTTTCTGAACACATTTAACTTTTGTTTCAGAGAACACATTACACACTCTTTAAGGGGGGGTGTTTTCCCACACTCTACCTTACATTAAATGAATTTGTAGTCTTCATAAGATAGGCAAAAAGTACACAGATAACCTTCTACTTCCTCCTAGATTCTGCATTGTGCATGAGATGGACTCCCATGAGGCCATGGGAGAGGAGTTGTGAAAGGTCACATGACAAACTCAACATGGTGGATGTACATATTGTATATAGAGCATGCCTGTACATTTTAATGGTTAGGAAGTTTGTTCCAAATCAAATGCTTGCTCAGACAGTATGCAATTTCAGATGCACCTTGATTCAATCCAGGGAAAATAACTTGTTTAGCTTTGTGTATTCTTCTCATGGCACAGTACACAGCAGGCAATGAGTCATTCCTCACATAACATTTCAAAAGTCAACAATATGTGTTTTGGTTCTATTGTTTCAGAATATTTTAAAGTTCAGGAGCAAGCTGTCTCCAGTTTTGTGTTTGAACTGCGTCTTGTGGCAAGCTTCACGGGCTTCACACTAGTCTCTCTGGTTTAAAATATCATGCTAAAAAAGATGAAAGTTAGGAATGAAAGTTAGGACACCGGTAGAGCGCTTTCAATGCTTCAGACTACGGCAGAGAAGAGAGAAAAGAAAGAAAAGAGGTCGCTCTGCACAAGGTTTTCTAGGATAGGGATTTTCTCTCTTTTTTTCAGGTATGGTCATTTCCCTCTGTGGAAAATGGGTCGACTTTCTTCCCATGAGGAGAACACATTCTCTACAGATGCTCTCATTACTAGAGTAGAGAAAAAAAGAGAGATAGAAAGTGCATTCGTGCTCCTTTGTGTGAGAGGAAGTTAATGAGTTGGTTGCTTATTGTGTTCAAAACTTAGGGACAGTTGTCATTTTTGTAATAACTGATATATATATATATATATATATAGTTTAGAAGATGCATAGCTAAGAAAAATTGAGATCTTTTTGAAATCTAACACTACTGTATTTGTGTGCAGACAGAATTTGGTTTGATATTCTGATATCCATGCCATGTGATAATTCATACATTTTAAGAGCACTTAATGGGGGCACAGTACATCATGTAGGTCTTTACACCTCTCTTAGTCTCATCGTCTTACTTTAAAGAGTGTTAGGAATTTCAAAGATGAAAAGAATACTCTTTTCTTCTCCAAATGAGAGAGAGTGGATCAGACAATAGAGAGAAGAGAGAAGAAAGGCTGCTCTATACTGCAAAGCAATGCATCTCTTAGCAGAAGCATGTCTTACTCACACGAGTAGAGAGAAAATAGGCCAGACTAATGGAGTGTGTCACAGAGAACTGAGGCCAACAGTACTCACACTCACTGTCTGAGGACAAACGCACACAACAGTTAACTTCATTAGCAGCACCTGATACATAATGAAAGATCATGTTGCAATGTGTGTGGCTTGCTTAAGCATATAATACAGTGGAGACCCAACGTCTGAGACAACATTAAAATCTGGGATTTAAAATCTGCAGTTTTAGGATGTTAAAAACGTTTATACATAAGGACATTATAAAATAAAATGAATACGAAATATTTACGATTAATTAAATAGAATAAGATAAAAAAACATTATACACACTACCGATCAAATTTGGAATAAATTAGTTTAAAAAAAATGTTTTTGAAAAAAATCTAATACTCACCAAGGCTGCATTTATTTGATTAAAAATACAGTAAAAACAGTAATATTGTGACCTATTATTACAAATACAAATTTGCTGTTTTAATATAAGTATATTTTATGGATTTTATTCATGTGATGGTGAAGCTGAATTTTCAGCAGCCGTTATTCCTGTATTTAGTATCATATGATACTTCAAAATGCTTATAGGAATCATTTGTCATAAATGTCTTCAGTGTCACTTTTGATCAATTAAGTCATTTAAATGTATTATTTTTGTAATCTTACATACTGGTAGTGTAGTAATGTTTCCACAAAAATATTAAGCAGTAAAAACGTTGCCAATAATAAGAAATGTTTCTTGAAAACCAAATCAGCATATTTGAATGATTTCTGAGGGATCGTGTGACACTGAAAACTGAAACTATACCTTCACAGGAAAAAACTATGTTAAAATATTTTGAAATACAATTTTGTAATAATATTATACTATTATAATATATAATACTATTTTTTTTTTGCATTGTATTTTTTATCAAATAAATGCAGCTTTGGTGAGCATAATGGAAACAAATCAAAAATATTTAATTCCAAACTTTTGACTGGTACAGTAGCATGTACTGTAAGTTTGACAAACATTTGATTCTGCGGTCATTAAAACAATTTTCAATTCAACAGTATTTGGTTTAGAAAACTGCAGAAGAAAAGCTTTTTCACTGCTGGACTGCTGGACATTTGGCCTCTACTGCATGTCATTTTAACCATGATAAGATGTGTTAGGACAGGTCTTTAAAGATTTGTAACCTACTGATGCGTATGATGTGTGCTGTAGACTTACTGATGTGTAGAGGTAGCCCTCGCTGTTCATGCCTATGTAGAGTCCCGTCTTGGTGCTCTGGATGGCCACTATCCTCAGACCCACAGGAATCAAGTTGAACAGCACTGCAATTCAGAGAGAGAGAGATTTTAAACATCAGTGTGGACGCTCTGAAATTTAGCTCGATATGAAATAAATGACGAACAATTCTCAATACTTCTTTTTCAACGTGCTATGAAGGATGATAAATTCTCTCCAGTGCACCTAAGGTGAAACACACCCCCAAAACTGACAGTTTCAGCAGAAATCTCCTGAAATTACAGACCCCAGTGAAATGAGCTTTCAGATTCGGCGAGGCACATTAAAGAGAAACAGAGAAATCTCCTTACACCTCGCTCTTTGTTCTTCCATCATTCTGCCAGCCGTAGCCAACAGGATTTCTACTGTTTCCAAAACTGGGATGTTAGCTTGAGGCGTGTGCATTCGGCACCGGGACGGTTGCGTGTGCTTATTCATGAGCCTTTTGAGCTGCAGATGAGAGTGTGTCTGTTTTGGTGTGGAGTGTTGACCGATGGGACCGTTGAGGAGAAACGTCTTGAGCGACATGTTGACTTTAGCAGCATTGACAAATGCCTCGTGGCAAAGTGTCTCCACGGGAGCGATGCAGATTTGAGCTGCACCCTCCTAGTGTTGTGACAACCCCGCGAGCATGACAATGCAGACCTCATCTGAACCCCAAACCTTACAGCCTTAAAATAAAATAAAATAAATATATTATTCCACTGTCATGCAGCAACTCAGACAAGAACATTTAATATTTATAATATTTAGCAAAATATCAAAAGCAATAAAATCAAATGAAATAAAATACAATAAAATTAAAATGACTTGCATCATAATAATGCTAAAATAAAATAAAAATGACTTGCATCATAATCAAATCAGATCAAATTGATATATTATTCCACTGTCTTGGGGCAAGGCAGACAAGACATTGTAATAGTTATAATATTTAGCAAATTAACGTAAAGCAATAAAATTGAATGAAATAAAATATAATAGAATAAAAACAACTTCCATTAAAATAAAATAAAATAAAATAAAATAAAATAAAATAAAATAAAATAAAATAAAATAAAATAAAATAAAATAAAATAAAATAAAATAAAATAAAATAAAAACAACTTCCATTAAAATAAAATAAAATAAAAACAACTTCCATTAAAATAAAACAAAACAAAACAAAACAAAATAAAATAAAATAAAATAAATATTTTACTGTCTTGTCTGATAGTAATGCTGTGGCATCAAATTATGATTCAGATTACAAGCTACAAGATATATGCATAATATAAGTAGTAAAACTGTTTTTGATCAGATGGGATCTTTCAGATTAGCATCAAATCTGCTAGTGATAGCTGAACTAACTCTACCAAGCTTTTAACTGTGCTCTCAGATTCAATTAATGCTCATCCAATGATAATTAAACACCTCAAGCCATTAAACAACATTTGCTCGTCACCATAATGAAATAAGTTGCCGCTAGAAAAAAATAAATAATAAAAATAAAACTTTCAACCTCAAGTTATGCACTTGGCTCAGTGTGTATGAGCGTCGGTGTGTTTACATGTTGTGTCTTGTCACCCTGAAGCATCGCTACAAAGATTGACTGTCAATCTTTATTTATTGCCTAGGTGACTTTTGGAGACACAAAGAAATGGATGGCAACCTTAGGTCTGCCTCTGTCAAAGTCCATCTGTGCTTGGCATTATGGTAGAAGGGTCAGGGCATAAAACTGGCCTGTCGTTCATCCTCTCTCTCTCTCTCTCTCCCTATTACGAAGAATCTTTTCTTTCTTTTTTCAATATGCCTCAGCGGCACACTGTGTTAGTACACTGTCAACAGCTCTGACATCTCGTTGTCTGTTAAAGACCTTCAGAGTTTCTCCCTCTTCCTTTCTCCTTCCCTCCTGGGCGGGTTGAAGGGAAGTCATTAAATGTTAGTATGACATTAGTAAAACTTTCTGAGCGTTTGAGTGTTCTTGAGGGGGCTGTGCTGAGGAAATGATATCTGCTGTATGTTTTATCTCTAGTTGACCGTATCTGCCAGATGCTTCTGAAAAATGTCTATGACCAGATGCTGGACTTATTATAGGATAAAACTAATAGTTTTTCTTTTGCCTTTGTTCAACTTGACTTTTAGTTATGTTTTTTTTTCTGTCTAGACACTGACCTCACACCATCTTTTCTGTTTCACTGCTTTCATGTTCTCTTTGGTTAACCTTTTCTGTGTGCCAAAAAAAGATGCCAGAATCTTGCTCTTTTAGAATCGCTCTCTTTTTATCTCCTACTGGCCATATACACACAGCAGTTGGCCTGGCAGTCCACTGGCTCCGCCTTGGTCTGTCGTAGATCATCATAAAGTTGCACATGTAGATATACAGTTTTTCATAGCATTCCACCCACACAAAGAACAATAACGAAGAGGAATCACTCCTATATTTACATGCTGTTATTCCTCCCACACCTTTGCGGTGTCTATGTGGCCTCCGAGGCATGGAGAAGGTGATGCAAAAAGTAGGGGGAAAAATGCCGTAATAAGGAATCAAATTCATTTGCAAAGAAACCAACTCCACCTGACTCTCTCTCTCTCTTCTTTTCAAGTGTAAGTACTTGAGCAAGGGTGAAATGCATGATCAGCTCAAGATGTTCATTGGCTGAAGGTGAGAGCGCGCGCACACACACACACACACACACACACACACACACACGTTTGTTTTTGTGAAAAGTGGGTTCATCCCATAGGTGTAATGGTTTTTATACTGTACAAACTGTATATTCTATGGCCCTACACCTAACCCTAACCCTCACAGGAAACTTTGTGCATTTTTACTTTCTCAAAAAAACTCATTCTGTATGATTTATAAGCGTTTTGAAAAATGGGGACATGGATTATGTCCTCATAAGTCACCCTCTCCTTGTAATACCTGTGTCATACCCATGTCATTATACAGAGTTGTGTCCTGATATGACACAAAACCAAGAGCACACACACACAGAACAGAAAGCGTCTCATCATTCCTCTCCTGTATTGCTCATTAAGACATTACATAATCAACTTGTGTTTCAAGTGAAGATGAAAATGAAAGCAGGGGCGCCAGTCCGTCAGGCTGCATTCCCTTCCCTCCAAGGGGGCACAAACTCTGTGATGGAACACCTATCACTGCTATAGCAGCTGTTCTTTTGGCTTTGTTGAGAACTGCCGACAAGCACTGTGCCATCTGGGGACCTGGTGCTAATCTATGTAGAACTACAAAGCTTGCTTGAATAATAAAAAAATGTTGTTCTGTATCTTAAAGCATGCAGGTGAGTTGGAGAACATGAACATGAACCCCCATTCTGAAGAGAGAAAGGATCACAGAGATTACTAATATTTTCACAATTACTGAGCATTTTTGCACTGAGCTTATGCATGCAAATTGAGTTTTTACAATGGCTTTCAGTCAGTTCAGGCCTGGTTCTGATGCCAGTATAAAGATCATAGAGGTGCATGATGGGAACGTGTGAGACACAAACTAGAGATTTTCTCTATTGTGATCTTGAGCTGGACTCGTCACTTAGTAAACTGTTGCTTTACATGCTAACCAACGGTGGACGTTTCCAAATGGAGACTATCGGGATGGATCAAGTTGTCTGTCCGTTTAATGATGGAGTTGTAAATCATTATAACAGAGGGGTTCCAGATATGAATCAGAGCATGTTAATTATTTATGCTCTCTCCGTGCTGATTTGGCAGTTTTTTGGGACTAATTAGCATACGCCGCAGTGTGCTGCATAGAGAGCAGCTTCACCAAGACCCCCTCACTGCTAATGAGAGGGCACACCTCTTACATCTGACCTCAGTCAAAGAGACAGACAGAGAGAGAGAGAGAGAGACAGACAGAGAGAGAGAATGAGAGAGAGAGAGAGAGAGAGAGAGAGGGATGGATGAATGTGTGTAGCAGAGGTCTGTCAATTCTCTATTTATTCTTGATCCTGTTACACAGCAAATGTGAAAACCCACTGCAAAACAGAGGAATGAGCATGCACTATTAAATGTTAACTTTTCCGAATAAGAAGCTTTAACATGGAACCTTTCAAGTGCACAAAATATTCTTTACACTGTAAAAAAAAAAAAGGTAAATGACTGGCAGCTACAGCTGCCAAACAAAAACTGTAAAATTAAAGTAAAATATCATAATTAAAACAAGGAAAAACCTGTTTTATTATTTTTGCACTTTTTTTAAATTTATTATTTTTGCACTTTATTTAAAATAAGATATTTTACTTTAAATTTACTTATTTAATTTATTTTAAGTTTTTGTCTAGCAGCCGTAGCTCCAAATCATTGACCATTTTTTTTTTTACAATATAGATCATTAAAATGCTATTCAAACTAAGAAAAAAAAACTTTAAAGAACCCAAAATTGTTCTTCTATGGCATTGCTGCTAAAATCCACTGCTGGAACCTTTATTCATGCATGTGCAATAAAAAATAAAATACTTTAATAACAACCGATAACCAAGATGATACTGATATGCTTTGAAGAAATGTTGTCATTGTTTATTCATGTTGTTCTAAACCTCTATGACCTTCTTTCTTCTGAATATGAAAGAAGATTTTCTAAAGAATGTTTTGGTGTTTTTTTTATATACAATGATAATCAATGGGGTCAAATGCTAAATGGAATATAAAACCTTAAACAAACACTAAGCCACATTTCTCAATATTTAAGTAACTTTTTCAAACCTCTGCTTGGTTTGAAATTTCACATCCAAAAAGTCTATTTCAAAGTCTCTAATCAAGTCATTGTTCAATAACACAAAAAGTGACCTAGGTTTTGAGAAATATGTCCTATTTTTCATTCAATGAAAAATGGTAATTTGCACCCACTGACTTTCACTCAATGGACCAAAGAATGCTAAAAGATTCGTCAAAACACACCTTCTTTTATGTTCCATAGAATATAGTTATACAGCTAAAGACGTGAAGATAGTAAATGATAGTAGATGTTGACAGAAATTTCATTTGCGAATCCCTTTAGAGTTTAAATAGCAGGGATGTAGCCTCTCTAAATAAGGTCTAGTGAAGGCTACGTCTTAATGTTGACAACTCCTGACCCACACACAGCCTTTCCCCAGAACGGGTTCAGTCCTAAAATCAGGAAGCAAAGCAAACTGTACGTCAGTTAACATAGCAATTTCACCTTCCTCTCAGCTCAGTGCACAATCCATATATAACAATCATAATGTCTAGACAGCAATCATACCGCTCTGCCGCTTGCTTTCTCTTTCTTTCACCTTTAAGTAGCTCTATAAAAAAGTTATTTAACTTTCGCACAACACAAACCACACAGCAGTTCTCAGACGGTTTCCTTCTGTCAAACCCACTACAGCGAACACACAATATCTGACACACACCTCACCTGCACAGAATTAACTGACAAGGCAGTGTTAAATGACATTTATGCAAGATTTATGGATAGAAACACTTGAAAAAAATGCTTTTATCGACTGACATAACAGTTTTGCCTCTGGAAGGATTTCAAGACGTCTGCAGTAAAAAGTGGAAAACCTTGTGTGATTTGACTGTTTTGTTTGGTTTATTATGTTCCTATATTAAAAAGACATTACAGGGCATCTGTTTGACAGGCTCAGAAATGTGTCTCACGAGGGGAACATGTAATTTATGAGGAGAGTGTTACATATTTTAGGAGAGTCCATACTGTACATTAGGACCAGAACATTAGCTACATTATGAAATGAAAAGCAGCAGATGAGATATATCATTGATATAGTATTCTCTTCTGCAGCAATGCAATTAAACAAAGAGCAAACTGAGACCTTTCGCTGATGCCTCTTACTTTACACGTTTTCTTATGAGAAAAAGAGCTGAGTCATCTCACATATCTTTATCTTTGCTCAGGTTTTCCCAAGATGTGTGTTTTCTGTGGTGTTTCTTTGATTTTGAATTCAGACCTTCATTTCAAAATTGAAGGTAAGGTAGAATTAAATTTTTTTTGCCAAGACAGTGTTAAATACTTGCTTAATAATGCTTGTAAAAAAAAAAAAGCAGATGGATGGATGGATAGATAGATCTCCTGAACATACAGTGAAAAGGACATTGCACATATCTGGCTGATGCTGCTTAAACTGCACTCGCACATATCTCTGAGCACACACTTACAGAAGGAGCTGTTTTCGTCCTTTGTGCCGTCCAAGGTGCCATCGGGTAACATTTGCAGGTAGAAGCCATGCCGGCAATACAGACGTGTGACGATACCTTTCAGCTGAGGCTCTGAGAAAAAAGAGATAACATTTCATTAGACGTTGTGCCTAGAAAAGTCTCGATGCATTAAGAATACATGCTGGTGCTATAACAGTGAAGGTTATATCAGGATGACTGAATTAACACACACACACACACTGTCAAGCACAAAGCAGTCGATACATATTTAATTTTACAGCTTACCTAAAAAGACTTTTATTGTGTCAGCCATAACAAACCCAAATACAAGCACCCATGTTTACGAAGCACATTAGGAAGATAAGCCGTTGTTTCTGTCTGTTGTCTAATAACAGGAACAAAACATTCAGGGCTTCTCTGTCTTTTAACTCCTTTTCTTCTCAGAGTTTACAGCTGCAACAAAACAAAAACTGCACAAAAGAGTTCAGTGAATTGCTATAACATTATCTAAACACATTCTAGAAAGAGATGTAAAACAGAGGAGATGTTCAAAAATGCATTGCATAAAACTGTATCCAACTGACAAAGAAGTACCTTAAAGTGATAGTCCACCCCAAAATCAATTCTGTCGCAGTTTACTCGCCCTCGTGTTGTTTTAAACCTGTGTGATTTTCTTCTTCTTCTTCTTCTGTGGAGCACAATATACAGAAGATGATATTTTGAAGAAAAACTGTTTAGATTCCCATTGACTTCCATTATATTTTTTGACCTTACAAATCAAAGTCAGTGGAATTCAAAATAACTTATTTTGTGTTCTGTAGAAGAAGAAAAGTCACACAAATTTGCAACCACACGAGTGAGTAAATGATTTGTTTCTGTGTGTGTGTGTTTGTGTGTGAACTATCCCTTTAAATATTATATTACAATATGGTAATAATCATTCAGTACCATGGTATGCTACATATCAAAGTAAATTTGTAAGGGCTATCTTCTAAGAAAGGGCTCTCTGCTCTGCTTTAGAAAGGTAACTAAAAATTGAAAAGACCAAATAAAATATCTTCTGGTTTTAAAGGAGAAGGGAGGAGATAGATACGCAAATGAACTGTAAACACTGGTAAGGGATGTGCCTAGCAATCTAATGGAGATCTATGTTAAAAATGGGACACTGGTTAAAGCACAGTAATATTGTGAGATGTCAGTGTGCATCTATATTAAAATCACATGCTTCACTATGTAGGAAACCAACAGCTATCGGTGTGCATACAGTTGCTTAATGTCTAATAGTCAAGTCACCTTTATTTATATAGCGCATTAAATAATGTCAATAATGCAAAATGACAGTTAAAGGCAGTTCACCATTGAATTCAGTGATGTCATCTCTGTTCAGTTTAAATATTATCTGTGCAATCATTTGTATTGCATTGTATCTTTAATAAAAATCATATTTTTTATATTATTAATAATATTAACTTTAAAGTGCAGCGTGTCGGAAAATCTGAAGTAAATAAAGTAAAAGCAAAGGCATGTCAAATGTGAGCAAATGGTGTTATCTAACTACCTTCAACAAAACTTTTGTCAAAAAAAAGCTTTTTTTAAGGCGTATTTTTAATAATAATAATAATAGTTCCTGACATTTATATAGGAAAAAATATTTACTAAAAAACAACAAACAAAAAAAACATTCAGCTTTGCCATCACAAGTAAGTTATAAATTGTAATAATATTTCACCATATTACTGTATTTCCTGTATGTTTGAATAAATAAACGCAGCCTTGGTGAGCGTAAGAAAAATCTTACCGACCACAAACTTTTCAGCGTTAAATCTTTTAGTGATCTCTTTTTCTTTTTGTCACTCTTTTTTCCCCAAACACTCACTTTGTGTGCCTCTCCCATTTCCTCTCAGCACTCCCTCTATGTAAAACGCTGCAGAAATAGTTTGGTCTTTTCTCTGCAGGCCTCTATTTGCTCGTGTCCATTGATCAGTTCTGAAGGTGAGGCCCTGAGGGGCCAAACTACAGTTTTAACATTCAGCTACATGGCACAGTGTCTGGCTGCCACCGCCACAGTCCACAGACAAATCACCAGGAAAGAAATATGTGTGCGCCTTCGCATTAAAGGCTCCACATAAAGCAAAGAGGCAGCAACTAGCGGTTAAATCCACGTATTCTGCCGTGATAAGGCACATTTCCTTCATCTCCTCCGACTCGGTTGATTCAGGTTGGGTAGGAAATTCCCCACAGATCCGTCTTTGTCAGCCTCTTTAGTAGCACTGCTGTGACACGCTTTGAAAGCCACACACAGAGCTGTGCTGATACACAAGCCCTCTCTGTCTTCAGTCTGCACTGCATAACCATAAAACCCATCTCCGGGGACAGAGGGTGTGAAGGGCACTCCTGATGGGTGATATTGATGTGCGTTCGAGTGCGTGCGCTCACGGATGCCAGTCTGCCAAGAGCCCAGGCTTCAACAAAATTTACACAGACACATTGGTCACCTGGTTAGAGATCTCCTTTCCCTCTCTATGCCTCGCTATCTCTCCTATAAGCCCCGTCATGGTGAGTTATGTGGTTTTGCATCTCTCTGAATAACACCATACATCAACCAATCAGCTGGAGATGGAGTCGTCTCCTTCCCGAGGGGGAGAGAAAAGCGAACGAGTGCTACAGAGGGAGAACAAGAGAGTGGGCAGAAGTTATGACACAGTTATTTTACTGGAAGACATTCACACGCTAAATAAAAGAGGAAGACTCTCATATTTCACGCAAAACATCGATAAAGCTTTCAGGCACAACAGATCCTGACAAAAGTATGGCTCCTGCACTGCCATATTTCATTCGGAGCAAGAAAGGAAAGAGATGAAGAGAGATACAAACAGAAATAAGACTGCATTTATTATCCAGCATGGGAGCACATTCAAGGGGTCATATCATGGGTGAAATCCACCTACATTGTGTTTGTGCCAAAAAACAACCTTTTTTACAGTTTTGGATGATTATTTACTTTCTCTGACCCTTATAGATAATAAAAAGCTTGTTTTTGTTCTGGCTTTAAGAAATGCCATTTCATCAGTACTTACAGTTTCAGTAAATTTTTTTTAAAGAAATTAATACTCATAATCAGTAAAAATGTATCAGATTGACCAAAGTTACAATAAAGGATGTTACATTGTTATAAAAGTAAAAACAGTATAAACTGTTACTTTTTATTCATCTAAGAAATTTATGTTTTTCAGAAAACTGTGAAAACTGTTTCCACAAAAATACTAAAACACTGATAAAAATGATTTCTTGAGCACCAAATGAGCATGTTAGAATGATTAGCATATTAAGTCTGGAATTATTCACAGGCATATTAATAATATTATTAATATTAACCACAGGAATAAATGAAATTTTAGCCTCGGTGAACACGAGAAAACCTTTTTAAATCTTACAGACCCCCAAACTTTGTGGTAGTTATTGCACATTTCAACACTAGGGGCAAAATAACTATGTAAGAAATCCTAATAAAGAGTATCAGTTCATCTTATAAACATAATTCTGATTCCTCTAAACTGTCTCTTCATATTAAATCCTGCAGACTATTTGTTTTGCATAAAATTACAAAAACATATGTGTCAAGCACAATATTGTCTGCGCTGAGCTAACAGGAGAGAAAGTGTACAAGTGCATGCTTCATATTCAGAGGACGTATTGGGCTAAAGTGCATAAAATTACAGTGGACGCTCCCTGCGGCCTAATGTGACTGTGAGTAATGAAGGGGGGCGGGGCAGAGCTAGCCAAGGCTGTAATGACAATTTTTGGGACGATCAATCACTTGGCCTGGGAACAAATCTTACATTTCTCACCAAACAACTTACCCAAACTCAGAACTATCTATCCGTCTGTCCATCCACCCTTCTTTTCATCCAATCAAATCTATCTATCTACTTTTGAGCAACTATCCATCCATTCCTCCCTACCTTTCTATCATGGTAGGATCACTGTATCATTCTATCCATCCATTCAAATAATCAAAAATGCATCCATCCATCTATAATTAGAACATTGTATAATTCTCTGCATCCATTTAAGTCCAACTATATCTGTCAATCATCCATATCTATCTCCATCCATCTATCCATTGTTCAGTCTTTCTGTCAATGGATGTCAATGCAGAGGAATGTCAAGAAAAACATACACACCGAGAGGTCACAACAGACAGGAATGTGCAGACTGGGATTAATTAAAGTCAGACTAATTGGCCTTTTTTTCCTCTGTAAAGCTTAATGATATGTGTCTAAATGAGCTGGGCATGTCTGAGGCCTGCCGATAGCGGGATGAGAGAATGCAGGGGAAGAGATGGAGGAGAAGAACAGCTGCTACCAGAGAACAAAGTGAGAAAACCCCACGAGAAAGAGATAAGAGGAAAAGATAAGACATCACTGAAAAAGACAGACAGACTTGAATGATAAGAAAGAACGATGAATGATAACATTTTTAGAAGTTACACAATTTTTTACGATTTCCTTCTTGATGATTTGCCTCTGTCTATACATGGAGCACTAGATTAAAACAAATGTGTGGAAAACTGTGTCAGAGATCTTTGATATTGTTCATGCATTATGCACTTCTGTTTTTATAAATGCCTCTAATTGTCTTATTTTCCTCCTTCTTTGCCATCAAATTCTCAGCATTTTCATTACACAGCCCACCTCTGTCCTTGCACTACTTGTGCTTTATACATTACTGTAGATGCTACAGAAGGTTTACACACCAGCACTCTGTTGCTTGTGTAACTGCAATGGTTTTTCGTGTATGTGTGTGTGGTGATGCTGGCTCGCTGTGTGACAGAGACAGATGATGTGATGATCGAGGGCTGGTCTGGTGTGAGTATTTGCGTCAGTGCCTTTTGACCCGAAGCTCTCTTTGCCTTACACACTCCCACCATGCATTAGTAAATGACCATTACCACTGCATACACACACATCTCACGTGTGTGTCTGAGACAGTCTGCTGTGTGCATGTGCATTACTTTTCACCTTTTCCTCTAATGTTATTTAATTGTGTGCGTGACTCCAAAAGCTTAAAGTCATATTAAATGAAAAGTGGTTGCCTAAAATAATTAAAGTTTATCTTTCACACACGACTATACAAAAGTTTAGGTTTTGATGAGATGCACACAGAGACTGCATTTATTTTATGAAATATTATTGCAATTATTTCTATTTCAATATTTATGCAAAATGTTCAGTATATATATATTGATTTGATTCATTAGATTTGATTAATTAGAAAGATTAATAGAAAAAAAATTTTTTTGTAACTTTTCATTTATGCTCAAGGTCAGTTTTGATCAATTTATTGAATACAATTTTAACTAACCGCTAACTTTTGAACACTACTACAGTTCTTGTACATTATTTTATAATTATGTAATATAGCCTATTATCTAAAATAATGACCTATATTACAATTTTACAATATTGTGTCTAAATAATAGACATTGAACACAAAAAAAATGCAAATAAATATTGTTTTAAATGCTTTGTCAAAATTACCATAAAATTGTAATTTATGGTATGAAAACTGGATTTTTTTTTTACAGTACACTTGTGTGTGTGTGTGTATGCATGTATGGATATATATATATATATATATATACTACATGCATATACACACACACACACACACATACTGTATACAAACATATATATGCCTATTTTACCTTTCAAAGAAATGGGTGTATGATGCCCCAGTCTGTGTCTTGTAAGGAGTCTTTCTCTATTCTGTCATGAGTTATTGTTCTATTGTTAACCTCCGAGACACAGACATAGAAACTGAGACAGAGTTTACCTACAGAACAACAGTTGTTCCTGACACTGCCATCCTGCTGTATTAACCTCACCCAAAGAGTTGGCAAATAGAGAGAAAGATGAAAAGAGAGGGAAGCAATTAGCCTGTGAGAAGTGTGTGTGTGTGTGTGTGCGTGTGTGTCCCTGTGTCTGCTTTCTTTCTCTTCCCAGGTCCACAAGCCTCTCTTCTTTCCTCTGCCCTGGCCTCTGGAAAGTGCTGAGCTGGCTCTTTCCCTCTGTCCTTCTCCTCCCTTCTTGCCCATGCTCTTTTGCTCTCTCGCAGCCATTCAGAGTCACGGCAGTGGGACATGAACCTAATGCTAATCAGGTGTTCTTCTTCGTCTCTCTCTCTCTCTCTCTCTCTCTCTCGCTGGCGCTGATGTCAGAAGTCATAAAAGCAAGAAAACAGCCGGTCTGCATATTTGTTCCTCCCTTCACTTTCATTTACTTAGTCCTTCATTCACATGCAGCAATACCATTTCAGGTTGACTAACATGTCTTGCCTCTAATCCAGGGATAAGTACTTACAAATGTCAGTTTTAGGACTAGATTTTACAGTTTCTGAATGCGTGCTCCCAGCCAACAAAAGAATGTTTTAATAATGTTTTTCTTATGTTCACATATTTCTAAATGTACCCTGAACATTCACAACATCATTTTTTAAACAATACTATATGTAAAAGGGGTCATATGATGAACATTATTTGGTGTATTTGGTGTAATGAAATGTGTTTACCAGGTTTAAAGGAGTCATACCCTCGTATTACCTTGGATACCTACACCGCAGGTAACGCTTTAGCATATCATTACAAACTGACATCATGGCGCAAGTTGTGAATGAACGCGACCGGCTTCCCGGCCAGTGTATAAGTATGAGGCGCCGTTTAGGGGTTAAATCAAACTTCACTCACGCACACATATGAAACACGCTTGCATATATATTAAGTACTAGTCACACATACATGTATATGAACTATCTACGCACATAAAGTTACTCATATGAGACGTGAGCACAGCACACACACACAAATATAAGACGTGAGCACACACACACACACACAAACTAGACGGGGCCTCATGTAAGCGTTAGGCAATAAATAAACAATAACCGAATTCATGATGATCTCAGTCATTTGTTTTTTTGCAAAGTACGTTAGCAGCCATTCCCCATACCTCGAAGCTAATACTCCCGCCAGAGTTGTGCCTGGACGCGTTCATTGAACGATAATTCATGAACTCGTTCATGTTTTGGACTGAACTGAACGTACCGCATTACTGCCTGATGAACGTTACTGTGAACTCGTTCATTCTGGTGTCTGTGAACGCCACGCTCTCTCAGTTTAACTTCGTTCAGTAGGATGCCAGATTTCTATAAAGCCTTCCAGGCGAAAACCCACCTAAAACCCACCGTAAACCGGCCTTAATATGTAGCGGAAAAAACACCCAATCTGGCAACGCCAGACTCTCGTTCATCAAAATGAACAAATCTTTTTTCGAGTCATTTCGTTCATTTAAGGGGCTTTAAATGTTACTATTAACTGGAAAATTCCCCGAACACATCAACCTACGCAATCTTGATTATATTCTGAATTAAGAAATCATTATAATGCAGTCAAAAGTCCGTTTTTGCAGTCCGTTTACAGGGAACATAAATAATTACTTCACCTCCAGTCTTTCGTTTATTTGTCTAGTGACAGACGCAATAGCATACAATAGCCGCATTAGCAGTTATGCTGTTTGTTACACACAGTAGAGCAATAAAAACACAGTCTTACCGTTTCAATTGCAGGCAATTTTGTTGGAATGACGCTTTTCCCAAGCTTCGATGCCAACTTCGCCTGATATTGCCCCAAATTTGTGAAGGATTTCGGCGTACAATGTTTAGCACAAACACGTAACGATGAACCAGTGGAAGGGTTGAAGGAACCGCGTCATTAAAAATGAATTTAATCCACTGGTATCTGATAGCTAGGTCCGTTCTTGGTAGAGAAAACACATTTACATGTTGATTCTGGCAGTCAACCACAGAGCAACTCACGTGTGCACTGCTCCAGCGTCTTTGAATCTCGACTGAATATGAGGGGGAGAGGGGAAGGGCGAGCTTCCTGCTGCGGTGTCCATATATGGTATATCCTGCCTCGTCTTGACGTCAAGATGGGGAAGAAATCAAAATCTCGTATTTGAGTGCGCGTGCACGTGGGCTATTTTACAAACCCTGAGGTAAACAAACGCTTCACTTTTAAATATCGGCTTCCCGGCCAGTGTATAATCGTTAGGCAATCATAACATACATTGATTCTCGTGGAAAAGTGAAAATTGTGGGTCATGACTCCTTTAAATAAAAAAACCACATTATTTTCAACATACTGTACATTATTGTTTCTTCTCTATGCCGCGCCTTTCTGAAACGCGTCAATTTTTACAAAGCTCATTGGTCTAACAGTGAGGTGTGCTGTGATTGGCCAGCTATCCAATGTGTTGTGATTGGCCGAATGCCTCAAGCATGTGACGTACTGTAAATGCTACTCCCCTTTTTGGATCCAGTGGGGACATAATTAGGGATTATAATGACAATACCAGCAGTTCTCAATTCCAGTCCTCACCTCCCCATCTCTGCCCATTTTGCAATCTCTTTGTTAACACACCTGATTCAGATAATCAGCTCATTAGAAGTGAGCTCTGTGCATGAACTGTGTTCCATTGACATGGTCCCTAGACAGTGTTCATTGCTCCCTACTCCCTGAGCAGAGGAAATCTGTTGAAGTTTACTTCACTTCAGAACATTCATTCAAGGATTTGCGCTGCACAACGTCTTCACACAAGCTGCAACATCATATACTTCTCTAAATACAATTTAAATTCACGTCTAGCACACTTCAATGCACTTTGAAAGTATATATATACGTTCGCTTCGAACTGGCATCATGGCGAAATATCATGTGATATCCACTTCACAGGGCACTAACCTTTGAATAGAACAAAACATGTAATCTCCACACAACTTCCTTTTTTTAATTGTGCTTGTAAAAAGGATCTGTGGTGTCATATAATAATGTGAGTTTTTTCAACTTTGAGGATGAACCTCTTTTCTGGCCTCCTAGCATTAATACAGTAATGTGAAATATGATTGGGAGTCTGCACAGGGTGTTTATTTTGAAATGCACATGATTTTTTGACTTCTATTTTGTATTTGCTGTGCAGTTTGGATGCGGTGTGCATCAAAAATAGACTAGGCACCTATCTTTAGTGAAGCGGCACGGAGACTCTACTTAGGAGGGCGTGGTTGACTCTACTTTTATAAAGAATATCTATTTTGATTTGAGACTTTAGTCTTTGGCACTTTACAGATCTTCTTTATGCACCAAGAGCTTGTAACACTCTTGAAATCACATCATATGACCCCTTTAAGGGAACATCCCATTGTATAAATTTGCAAAGATTATGGAAATGTCATTTTGGAATGTACTCTATGAATGTAGCTTTCCACAGTGATGTCGTAGAAGAACAATCTGGGTTCCCCAAAGAACCTTTCAGTGATCAATTCTTAAAAGATCCCTTTTTTTTTCTTTGTGTTAAGAACAATTAAATAATCTAAAGAACCTATAAAGAATCATTCATGGAATGGAAAGGTTCAATGGATGTTAAAGGTTTTTGAACATTACTAGAAGAACATTCATAACTTTGGAGAAACTTGCCATAGAACGTTAGCCATAGTTCTGAGAACAATACCACACTGTCTACGTACACTGGACGCGTGCAGTGGGATTTTTTTTTTCATTGTTATTTTAAGGAGCTGAAAATAGACTGCGCCATAGACCAACTCAAACTCAAATCTGGTCTAAAGTCTGGCGCAATTTTTTTTCTTTGTTATTTTAAGGAGCTGAAAATAGACTGCGCCATAGACCAACCGCCAACCGTTTTTCCGTCGTTAAAATAGCAAAAGTGGATTTGGACATGCCCTGAGTGCATCTGCACCTTGCGCTTTACACTTTGCATTTAGATCGTTAAAATAGAGCCCATAGTGTTAGCTGGGTGGTACCTGCCTGTGCAAAATGTCCCGCTATGATGTGGTGATTTTGTGTTTTGTGCAAGATCTTGAAGTTCTAGGGAAGTTTCTAGGTGGTTGTTTACTGAACCATGGTAAAGCACGGGAGAGCACATCTCAAATCGTCCAGCTTCAATTTAAATTAAACATATTATTTTTTAATAAGTGGCACATTCTAAGATATTCTTCACATAGGTGTGCTGAGTAAAAAATGTGCTTTAGTGTTGTAGCTTTAGAGTTTAGTTGTGCAAAATGTTCCGCTCTAACGATTGTGTGTATGGATTAATTCTGACGTTCTAAATTAGGACTTGCTCATGACATGCTGGGCAGGCAGCCGGAGATGTCAGAATAGGACATCATCCCAAGCAGCCAGCATCACCACAGCGACAGGAGACCCAAAAGCTTTCTGGCCCCCTCCTGCCACTTCACCTGCACTGGACAACCATCACTGCAGAAGAACCTCAGCACTTACACCCAATCACAACTCACAAACCTCAAGAACAGACACTACTAATGCAATGATGAGAAAATATATGCAGCAATTCATAAAGTTCAAACAAGAAAGTATGCCAGTACTGGGATATAATCTGCAATTTTTACTGATCCTTATACATTTGGGAAGCCAAATTATGAGATTATGTCTTGAATGTAAAGAAATTTGAGGTCAAGGGAGAGATTTTTGTCCTGTTTTCCAGTACAAATATGTGACCCTGGACCACAAAAGTGTTAAGTGGTCTTAAGTGTCCATTTTTCAAAGTTTAGATGTATACACCGTCTGAAAACTGAATAAACAAGCTTGCCATTGATGTGTTTTTTTTTTTTTTTTTTTTAAGGACATGACAATATTTGGCCGAGATACAACTATCAAGGGTGCAAAAATATTTAAAATATTGAGAAATTTGCCTTTAAAGTTGTCCAAATGAAGTCATTTGCAATGCATATCACTAATCAAAAATTAAGTTTTGATAAATCAATGGTCGGAAATGTACAATATGTCTTTATGAACATGATCTTTACTTAATAATGTATTTTTGGCTATTGCTACAAATATACCCAAGCGACTTAAGACTGTTTTTTGTGCTCCAGGGTCGCATATTATCTTGACTTGATAAAAAAAAAAGATATTTATATCTTTATATATATATATATATATATATATATATATGACATTATTTATTCTACAGTATAGACTACCGTTCAAAGGTTTAGGGTGGATGCATTTTAATACTTGCATTAAAAAGATGCATTAAATGAAAACATGAAAGTAAAGACTTTTAAATGAAATTAAATAATATTTTAAAATGTATTAAAATAGAAAAGTTATTTTCTAAATTGTAATATAACTGTATGATTGTAATGTTTCACAATAGAACAATAGTTTTTACTGTTTTTATCACATTTTTGATTAAATAAATGTAACTTTGGCGAGCATTTTAAAAAACAAAAAAACTCTCACCAGAATATTTATACGCATGCATGCACATGTGTGCATGTGTATGATTTGATTTTAAAATGCCATCTACTCTCAAATTAGACCAATCTAATGCTTTTCTTATCAAAATCCAACATAATATTTTGAATGGTATTGTATAGAATATATAAATTCTCTTTTTCCACTTTTTTTTTTTTGTACATTTATACATATTTTTTAAAGGATGTTTTAGGAAAACACAAAAACCTTTCTAAAATAAATCTCCCTAAAAATGTTTAATAATGTTTCACAATAGTACACAAGTTTCACTATTCTTATTGCATCTGTGATCAATTAAATGCAGCCTTGGTGTGCATAATACAAAATATTGAAAAATCTCACTAATATATTTCTATGCATACATGTAGAAATGTTATACTTACATAAGCTAATTTATATATTTTTAAGGATTTTTAGAACATTGTACCAGAAAACCCAACAAAAACCTCTCTCCTGACCTCTATTATCTTTTACCTTTCACTCTCCTTGTCCTTTTTTCCCTGAGGTCATCTGCTCTTCTTGACCTTTCCTTTCTCACTGAAGGTCAGTCTGTATTCATATCTTACCCACCATACGCCCACAGCATAATCTCATGAGTCAATACTCCTTAATTAATCTAATCTGTTCCTTATTTTTCTCTTTGGTCCCATTAGCAGCCTGAAAACAACACACCTCATCCCTCTTTTCACTCGTTTGTTCAGCCACAATGAGTCCATTTATTGCAATTAACAAACTTTGACATCAGAAACACAATTGTGATGTACTAAAAATCATTTGGACTAGTGGGCTGAAGCGATCAAGTCATTGATATGACATATTACATAATTTAATACAAAAAAAAAGGACTAAATTAGCAATTATATCTTAAAATAATAATGAACATGCTGATGCAATAGAGGGAAATCAACACTGACATGTGCACACACTCAGATCGATCTCTGAATAAAATCAATCTTCAGGACAAGCTGCAATGCTATAGATGACATGGTAATATGTGTGTGTGATATGTGAGAAGGTAAGGACATCACTGCTTAATTGGATCCCTCTTGATGCATTTGTTATAACATGAAGACGTGATTCATGGTCACCATTGTGATGCGTCGGCACTGCTTTTATGTACACTACTTGTTCTCATTTAGACATGATGAGAACACACCCTGCAGAGACTGCAGATGCACACACACACACACACACACACACACACACACACACACACACACACACTTGCAGAGTTTTCCCCCTGTGACCACCATCCTCTATCTCTCTCGTTCTCATTCACACTCTCCTCAAAGGTGATTCATTCACTGCTCCTACGTTTGCATTGATTCACTGCGGTAATGCGGGATATGGGTTGCCAGGTATTCCACACATAAATCTCTCCAGACTACACGGGGGAAGGGCTTTCCCTAAGTGTATCCTTGAGGGGATCTGGAAACCCGCTTAGAAAATGCCTGGCAGCTTCTTAAAGGCTGGCTCCTGATTGTATGTAATGATAATGAGGCTTATCAATGAAATAATTACAGTCATGGATTACTGGACTAAACACAACTAATTGCCTCAGTTTATCCCAGAGGATTTAGTTAGAGTGGGTAAAAAAAGTGCTTGTTCAGTGAAAGAAAAAAAGAGGGAGAAAGGTAGATTTCCAATGATATTAACTACATGACCTTGTTCTTGTTTAGAACCTTGTTTAGAAGGGAAGATTTCTACTAAGCTTTAGTTCGTAAAGTATTTTCTTGTTGTTCATCTCTGTTCTGTTCAATCTGATTTATTCACTCTAAATTCACCTCTAACCAGTCATTAAAATACATTCAAATGGGTTATATTAAGAATTATGTTTCTTTAATCAATATCCTGTACAGAGTGTTGTCCTGCACAGTTGTCACAAATTTTTCTATAACCCTGTATGCTCCCCAGTCCAATGAAATTATGAAATAAAATCCAAAATAATATGCCACCATTAGTAATACAGAGCCAATATTACAATCCCTCAAATAAGAATTAAACAGAAACTTTTTACTTTTTTTTTTTAATTATTATTTTAGTTAGCAAGGATGCATTAAATTGCATCAAAAGTGACAGTAAAGATGTTTCTAATTTTACAAAAATCTTCTATTTCATATAAAACTATTTGCCAAAGGGATAATACAAACAAATCTAATTCAAGACATAATCTCAGTTACATTTTCTTACAAATTTAACCAAACAAAATTAAGTGATTTAAAAAGCTGACAAACTCTAAGCTATTCTACTTTACTGTCTATTATAAGAGTTCGGCATGGCCTGAATATAAACAAGCAAATTAATATGTATAAGTGTAAATCCAAATAATCATTGATAAAGAGAATAACTAGTCCTACTGTACATACAGTGAGTATGCCAATGCTGTTTAAGGTTGTTTAGCAACATTTAATGATTTAAAGGGATAGTTCACCCAAAAATCTAAATTATGGAATTAATAACTCACCCTCATTTCGTTCCAAACCCTTAAGACCTCCGTCTTTGGAACACAGTTTAAGATATTTAAGAGTTTCTGTCCCTCCATTGTGTACAGTATACTGTCCATGTCCAGAAAGGTAAGAAAAACATCATCAAAGTAGTCCATGTGACATCAGAGGGACAATTAGAATTTTTTGAAGCATCGAAAATATATTTTGGTCCAAAAATAGCAAAAACTACGACTTTATTCAGCATTATATTCTCTTCCAGTCTGTTGTGAGAGAGAGTTCAAAACAAAGCAGTTTGTGATATCCGGCTCATGAACGAATCATTCGATGTAACCGGATCTTTTTGAACCAGTTCACCAAATCGAACTGAATCGTTTTAAACGGTTCACGTCTCCAATACGCATTAATCCGGTTACATCGAATGATTCAATGTACTATTAACTATTAACTAGTTGCTTATTAGCATGCATTTTACTAGAATATTGGTTGTTCATTACCGTATTTTTCAGACTATAAGTCGCACCTGAGTATAAGTCGCATCAGTCCAAAAATACGCCATGATGAGGAAAAAAACATATAAGTCGCACTGGACTATAAGTCGCATTTATTTAGAACCAAGAACCAAGAGAAAAAATTACCGTCTACAGCCACGAGAGGGCGCTCTATGTTTTCAGTGTAGACTACAGGAGCACTGAGCAGCATAGAGCGCCCTCTTGCGGCTGGAGACGGCAATGTTTTCTCTTGGTTCATGTCTCAGTTCATTTCTCTTGGTTCGTCAAATTAATTTTGATAAATAAGTCGCACCTGACTATAAGTCGCAGGACAAGCCAAACTATGAAAAAAACTTATAGTTTTATACTTATAGTCCGGAAAATATGGTAGTACTTATAAAACATATATTAATGGCTTATTCTGCATGACGATATTTTAGATCTCATAATCATACCCATACCTAAACTTAAAAAAACTACCTTACAAATCAATTAGGAGTTTGAGGCAAAAGGTGTAGTCAATAGTGAGAATTAGTTCTAAGTGTGACCAGTGTTTCATTAATTCCACACAATTTTTCAGTCTGAATTAGACGGAACAGAAAATGAACACAAACCTCCGAGACAATAATATTGCTTACCACAACACTTCTCCAAGAAAAGCTGTAAGATAAAACCAAACAGATGTGAAAAAGGGTGACTCGAGATTTTTAAACTCCCACGAAGCTTCACAAATCATGTTCCTGAATAGTGAGGCGTGCTATGCGTTAATTGGATTTTGACTGTTAGCGTAAGGCAAAATGAAGGAAGCTGTAATTGTATTGGAGAATGCATTCTTGCGTATTCATCCACACAGAAACCATATGAAACTGAAGTGGTGTTAGCAGATGCTGAGTGCACACACATAGATGGGCTCCTGGATGTTTCATTCATTAATAGATCAATTAAGAGTCTTTTAATTACACTATGTTCTCCCACAGAGACACTTCGGTCCCGACCGCACCACGCCTCACCCTCCCTTCCTGTCGTACTGGCTATCACTTTTTCTGCTGACGAGGGAGTCCCTAAAAGAACAGAGCGGCCCTGTAAATCCGCAGAATCGTCGCAGGGGGCCCCACAATGCAATTAGATGAAATCCCAACCTCTGCGAATCAGTCTGTGACAGGATTCTGAATTATAAGTGAATGTGTGCTGAGTCAGCATTAACAGAACTCAGGGGGTCCACGAACACTTTCTCAGTCCTCCAATCAAACCAAATATGAAGATGGGAAACGGATTAATGACGAGCGAGCATGGATAGATGAAATCTGGATGAGGACGGAGAGAAATGGAAAGAGAGATTCAAGTTAATGGAGCTGTAGTCTGCTAGCTAACACCTCGAGACATTGAGATGGACTGATGGGAATAACACAGGATAAGCTGAATCACAGAACGTTAATGACCATGTTAACTTTTGGCAAATCAAAATGAGGATGAATTATTCAAGAGAGGGTTTGAAGAGAAAATAGCCATTAATGCAGCCTTTTATAAACATATAGACACTACGGTCTCTTTCTTATAAACATACAAACTTGCATCCATTGCACTCTCACAACCGTCAAGAACTGACTACATACTCTTCTCCCTCTGTATCCATCTATCTCTAGAGAGGTTATGTCTGTCGACTTGAAATATCTACAAATTCTATTTTAGCTTGTGCAAGAGAATGTTAGACCACTTACACACACACACATAAAACGATTTACTTTTCCGAAGATTATTATACTTAACATATACACTGTTCAAAAGTTTAGGTTTTTTTTTATGAAGAATGCACAATAATTATTTTGTTAAAATCACTGAGGTAGGTAAAGTGATGTCACTTAAACTTTTAATGGAGCTTAACATCCAGTGAATGCATAACAATGCTAAATAAAAATCCTCTATAAAGTGTCCAGGGGGAGCTCATGCTTGAGCCCCTCTGTTAGGGACAGAAACATGTCGACCCTTTAGCTTCTATAGATTTACCCCAAAGGGTAAACTAGTGTTTAGATCAACCCTAAATTGAATTTTCAGACATCATTTGGAGCTCCTGAATTAATTAAGACTAGCCGTAATGAACTGGAACTACATCAGCCCTGCCTCTAAGACTAAACTGTGCTTACTTATTACATGTATGCACGTGCTTGGTCAAATATCATTAAAAGAAACATATAATGAAAAATCTTTTTAAATAAGTGAGTTTGATGTACTACTCTATATAAAGACACAGTGATTTTAAACTGCCAACTTTTTAAATTAAACATTTCTAGATTGCTTCCAAATGATTTGCTGTTACTGGAAGTGGGGATGCTAATTTTTAACAATGTCCCTGATCATGTCAGGCCAACCTTTAAAAATAATCCATGGCACATTTCAGCCCAGATTCCTTTGTGATCCTGCCACAATGTAATGCAGGCTCTGAGAAGAAGCTGTTATTGAAAAAAATTGTGACAACTGGGTACTGGACATGACAACATTGTTAATCGTTTCACAAATGAAGAGGACATATAGAAATCATAAAGGAGCAACAGCAAAATGTCGGGAAAATGGTCCACAAATTTGAAAACAAACAAACAAGTAGAGTAAGTGTCAAATGTAAGTCTTCAACAAATATCATTTTAGTTTTTAGCAATTTGTAATCTTAGTAAAATCTCACTGTCACTTGTCTTAATATGTAATCTGTATCTATAAAATCTAAAAGCTGTTTACCGCACACTAACTACAGTCATGACAAGAGCTGCTTATTTCCTTGTGATCAATGCATACATCTTTATTTCTTTCTGTGCATGGATGGGCAGTTCATATTTTTGCCATACTCCACTCATCCCTTATTTTTTTCAGAATAGATATCGATCAATGTTTTCCTGCAGAAAGAATGGAAACCCCATGGGCAATCTGTCAGTATAAATATGTTCAACTGTGACAGTTTTATGTGCATGAATGGAAGAGCTTGTAGGGTGTTTAAATATTTCTTATTCATTTTATATCACCATAAAGAAAAAAGACTTCTGTATAATTTAAATGAGTTGTCTTATATTTTTTCAGACTCCACAGAATGCATCCATGCATTTACATCTACATGCAACTGTACTCATCACTTTGCATGCACAGACATCACCCGGACACACATGAATGATAAAGCACACACATGTCTTAGTTAGTTCACACCACGGATATAACTACCATAATGATGTACAGACAGTCCCATGCTTTCCTCTTAGAGTCTCTGTAACTCCAGTGTACTCTAAAAATATAAAAATATATCAAATGTTTTAACGACAGACAGCACTCAGTACTCTTTTCTCCTTTCTTTCACATCTAATTTATTCTATAGTTCAAAGTTTTATATATTGTTTAGGACAAACGATTAGCAAGGACAGATTTAATAATTCAAAATTAAACAAAAAACAACAATTTATCCCATAACACCAAAGCTACTTCATATGAACTATACTTGAACAGACATTTAAATAACACCAGCTGACATTCAAGGGATAGTTCATCTAAAAACTTACTACAACCAAAAACTTCTATACATAAAACTAAAATAGTGGCAATAGCGCCAGTGCTATCATATTGATTAATAACTAAATATTAAGTGTCTACCTCAGCAATCTGCATTCTGCAATGGTCCACAAACTGCCTGCGTGACGTCATTTTCATCATCAATATAGTGCTCGTACAACAAGTTGAGTTGAACACAAGAAAAAGTAGTATTATAACACACCATAAAGGATAATAGAAAGCCAACGTTATGGTGGTCTGCTTATTTTTGATCTGAGAGACACAAGAACACAGTGGGGTCACAGTGAAGAGCAAAGACCTTGGCAAAGTCATGGACTGTTGAGCGACTGACAAAAACACACGTATGCTAGCTATGAGTGTGTTAAAAGCAGTGTGCGTGCGTTACATAAGATCAAGAGAATACTTTTTCCCTCTCCAACTCACCTGTTATCAAACCTTCCTTGTAAACTTGAGATGTGTGCAGAGGTAAACACACACATGCACACACACGCTCACACACACACACACACACACACACACACACACACACACACACACACACACACACACACACACACACACACACACACACACACACACAAGAGACACAGGGATTAATCGCCCCAGCAGGTGTGAACTCCTAGGAACTGTACAACATGCGAGTTTCCTTGTATGAGATGCTGTGAGTGTTTCTGAATGTGCGTGTGCGTGACTTTCTGTCTACGCTTGTATATTTGATCCACAGAGGGCTTTAACCTGAGACTCAAATCCAAACAACCTAACACCTCTCTGAAGCACAATGACATTTCTGTTTTGGGACACTGTGATCTAAATGCATCAAGTGGGTCTGTGTATGTTAAAGGGGAATGAGGGCTCATAGGTGCTAAACTGATTCTTTGTGTTAAAGCCAGTCAATACAACAACCAACTACAAAAGGACTACTCTATAGTATGCATGTTGAAGTGTTAGTCTAGAGATACTGTACAGATTTAATTTAGCATGGTTCAAATCCAACCTAAATGCATTTTCTTGGTAAACCAAGCAAACCTACAGCTGAACTTGACATATGCACATCAATGGCCTTTTTACAGAAAAGAGCAGCTTTTGGCATTTTCTCAATAATCCCTTTTTTTATTCAAACTTTATAAAAACAAGTTTGCCTGAAAAAAACTAAAATTTGCATTCTACTTAAATTCAAGCTACTTGAATTAAAGAATGTTGCATCCTGTTTGCTACTGTTAAATTCAAAGAGTTAAGCTTACTATTTGAAGAAACTGATTTCCTTAAACCATTTTAAAAACTAATATTTAATGTGTGTGAAATTCCTTTTCTATTTGAGCCCCCACAAAAACAAAAACAAAAAATTATATATATATCAAATTCAACTTGAAATCTCGTCAAATAATTTGTGTAGCTGAGAATTAATATATAAATTGCACAAAACCACACTTTATTTTAAGGTCCGATTCTGGCTAAGCATTAACTGTGGCTTTTGCCTCAACAAATAGAATGTGAACTTTATAAGTAATAATAAACAACCAATAATAGGCATGCTAATAAGCAACTAGTAAGTGAGAATTGGTCCCTAAGCTAAAGTGCTACCAAACCATTAAAAAAAACGTTTAATTAAAATCTCTTAAAATCGCTCTAGCTAAGAATAGCAAGTACACATGCATGTACTAACATAATTAATGCAGTTGATTATCATTATGCTATAATGTGCACAGTCATTGTTTTTTAAATAAAGCATCATATAGTCTAATGTTCTGTGGCCCATCCTCAAGCTAACCACAGGCTCTACTCTTCACCACAATGTAAGCCACAAAAACAAACCCTTTGAAATCCCAACATAACAGATCATTAAACACTAACAGATCGCCTCCCCCTGTATCAATCTTGTGCAAAAGCACACAGAATAACACTTAATTTCAACATTTACTCTCTTTTAACAGACCGAAGCAAAGCATGCTGGGAAAATTGAATGTGCCGTAACTCATTAAGTTTGAGTTATGCTTAATATAGTCAGTTATTGAGGTCACTTTTCTCTATTAAGTACAATGAACTTTTAGTAGAATTAGAGTAAAATGAACATGACTGTTAAAGGCTTCATAATGAACCTTAATTTAAATTCGATTCTGAATTGAATTCTAATTAAAATGGTGCAAAACTCTAAATCGGAAGATATTTGTAGCATATAACATGTTATACATTAAAGTGCCTGTCTACATTATTTATGGCAGAGACAGGTTCCATGTTATTATGATGCAATGAGTAATCCAGAGATATTATTCACCATTTAGTTCTACCATATACACAACACAGTCTTTCAAAGTCTTGTGTGCTTTAAATTGTTCTGTGCATCTGTTTCCTCTTAAGTGGGGTTAAGGTTACACCTCACTTTAAAAAGAAGATGCTCTCAATGCATTTAAATTGTTAATGCCTCTTCACTTGTTAAGTCGGTCATCTTGTGTTGGGTTACACTACCAAAAAAAAAAAAAAAGAAGAAGCGTTCAGTGTGTTTCTGTTTGCGTGTATGACCTCTGCTAAAGTCCCTCTGCGAGTTTGCCAAGAAAAGCGTGGAGGTCACATTAAGAGTGGAAGAAGCGATCCAAATAAAACACACATAAATAACAACAGCAGTATTCTATCATTTAAGGACAGAAGAGCATTGGATCATGCTCTCACCTCAGCCATTCAGATTACTCTTCTGTGCTGTTAATCTCTGCATATCGACTGCTTCTAAACACATAAAAAAACTGAAACAAATGCCAGCATAATTCAGCTGTTTCCATATTAAAAGACTGTTTCGATTGTACCCACAGGAATATATATAAAGCTTGTGGTACATGAGAGACTGTCTCAGAGCTATGGGGATTCACATCACTCGTTGGATGCATAGATTACGTGGTTATTGCCAGAAAAATAATGCTTTTAACCAGCTAGAGATCTCAAGGCATACATTCAAGCCACTTTCATAACACCTAGAAGAACCACCATAATCTTGACCCTCCCTTGCATGGAAAATAGAAATGATGTTATTCGTGTCTTTTGTATTAGATTATACTATCAACCTGCAACTGGTAAATGGTAAATTCACCACATTTTGCAATTGAATTATAGATTAACTGACAAACAACTACATCATCAGGTACATTGGCTGTCAGGCATTAATTTACCAAAACATTAATTAATCAATTAAATCTGCTAATATAATTGACAGTGATATCTGTGTGCAACATTGAGCTGCCCAATCAATAACAGTGTCAAAAATAAAATAATAATTTTTAATTATATGCCTTTAATAATTAATCTAAAACATTTTGGTTGACCTGCCATATACTGACATCCCTATTTTCAATTCTCTGTCACACAAAAAAATTGTGATACACAGTATAAAGAAATGATACTCACCATATGGTGCAGAGCTGCTATGCTGACTTTAGTGGTTGCACATTGTAATATTTCCAGCATTTTTAATTGATGAGGCTCTTGGTTGCTGTCTTTGACCAGTTTGTAAGTGTCTAGCTAGCTAATCTATGTCCAAAAATAATTAAAATGGGAAAAAAATAAATATAATTTAATTTACTCTCATTTAGTTCAAAAACTTTATGACTTTCTTTCTCTTTGCAGAAAATGAGATACTAAAGATATAATGAGATTTATCTCTCTCTTTAAATCTCTCTATAAGTACTTAAAGTCATTGAGTGGGGTGCACTGAATTTTGTACCTCGCTGACACTCATTGTACAAGTTTAAACATTTTTGAAAATACAAGGAACAAAACAAGGGCGAGTAAATGATGACAGACTCAGTTTGAATCATTTTTGGGTGGACTATCCTTTTAAAACCACAATTGTCTAACAAGATAAGGACATCTTTATAGACAGTTATGGATATAATGGATAAATGTCAAATCAGCACACCAGCCTTAACTTCTTTAAAGTTTACATTTCAGAGGCTCTTTCTTGCAACCTAATTTGATTTGCAGTAAACTAAATTTACAACAACAAATAACCAAGACACACATTTAACACACACACACACACACACACACACACACACACATTTTTATGAGAAGCTCTCCAAAGATAGGAGGTCATCCAGACTCTGATTCCCCAGTATAATTTACATGTGCCTGATAAAATAAAAAGAACATCCAGCACTCAATCAATATAAAACAAAGCGTGAGGTAGTGACCTACCACTATCCTGGGATGGAGAAAACAATGACAGAAAGAAATATCTATCAAACTGTAGAGCTCATGATGGATGCACTAGAGTTTCAAGACAGCATTAACATTTATACATGCTCCAATAACAGATTTAACAGCACTATTCAATAAAACACCACCAAATCCCATAAACGTACAATATAGGCTATACATTATGGCATATTAGAGTCCTTTTATGAAGCACTGTCATCTAATATTCTTCTATCACATACCTCATGGGAGATTTTAGTTTTGTGCACTAGTAAATTCACAGAAGTCACTGTATTATTCACATAAATCAGGTAAAAATATGATGTCCGATGACCTCTTCACACTATGGATGATAACTATAACATTAAAGATAAGTCCACATTACAACTCTCACTATATTGTTACAGAGGAACGATATCCTTTGAACCAGAGCTGATGAATGATAAAAACAGTCACATATAAAGCTACAGATGACAAAACTGCAGCACGCACTTAAACATTGTTGTACTATGTTGTGTGGATGTTAATATAGTTACAATATCCTACAGTTCTCGGTGTGAACAGGTCTTAAATACTTCTTTAGCCAAACACAGTTAAACGAAACACTTCATTATGTTTAAGCTGTTAATCTGTGAGCACACAATTGAGTACAGAAAAGAGAAAGACAGAAGGTGAATACATGTTGTCACCTGGGCTACTAACAGCCAAGGAGAAAGAATTAGATCCACATTCAAGCACAGTTTAATGAGCTTGAAGGCAGTAGTCTACAGTTGCCCCATAACAGCAGGACAATAGCCCAGAAACAGTGCAGGCAACTTCCACATTATACACTCACAATGACTGTCCATGCCACTGTCAACATGAGACAAACGGCCCTACCCAGCTGACATTATTACAACTTCAGACGTAAAGAAAGAATGCGGAGAGAGAAAACACAGGAGAGCATGAACAAGAGGACAGGCTCACACAATGAGAAGAGATGCTAGGCTCTGAGATAATGAGACAAAGGGAGAGTGTGGCAACGGTTTCTGGGTGAGATTAGGAATTGTAATGGAGAGTGTTGGAAAAGAGATGAATTAAAAGAGGAGATCAGGAAAGGAGAGTGTTATTGAGGAATCAGAGGGTGTTAATAAGAGGCAGACGTGTGCGGACGAATGATTCACTCAGTAACAATGAAGTGCTCCAATGATCTGCAAACACTGCAACGCATACAAATATCCGTTATCAATTGTTAGTTGTCCCTCTGTCACCTAACACACACACACACACGCATACACACACACACACACACACACACACACACACACACACACACACACACACACACACACACACACATATTCTTGAGCAGAAAGGATGACCTTTGCACAAACATCATGTTTAGCTTGTCTGGATGAAGAATGTGTGTGTGTGTGTGTGTGTGTGTGTGTGTGTGTGTGTGTGTGTGTGTGTGTGTGTGTGTGTGTGTGTGTGTGTGAGTGTATGCGTATGCGTGTGCGTGTGCGTGTTCAGTCTCTGATTAGGACACTTTGCATCATTACAATTTGCTTCAAGTGTCCTGATTAAAATCTCATTCACTATTTAAAAGTGACAAATGAACTCATAGCTCAGGCTGTGTGTGTGTGTGTGTGTGTGTGTGTGTGTGTGTGTGTGTGTTTTGGTGCAGTGTTGTGCCGGGGGGATGCGGATGACCTTGTTAAATGCTGAGTGGGATTTTGTGATTGGTGATCGGTGATCATTAATGTCTGTTAATCTCACCTGACACAACACTTCAGGAACATTGATGCTGATTTAATCTGTCATACAGTCAACATCATGTGACTTTAAAGTCTGTCTAGATGTACATCTCTTTATATAAAGATATATAAAGATATATAATAAAATAAAAATCTATAATAAAAATATAATATAATATAATATAATATGGTTTTTACTCCTAAATGAACAATCTCTTCGCATGCTTGCATTACTTTGATCACAATATATTCCAGGTTTAAATGTGTCACTCAAAAAGTGAAAAGCTAAACTTTTCCCACTTTTCTGTGTTGATTGCATTTTAAAAATATATCCAGAGTGGCAGATCCCACAAAGAGCAAAAAAAACCAACCCTCAGCTGCACCATAAAAGGTGAAATATTAAATACTAGTACTTTCAGGATTTAATACTCAGTTCTTTTATTATATTAGTGCTGTTATTTATCATATAATTATTACTAAGTATTATATAAAATAAGGTTACACTTTATTTTAAGGTGTCCTTGTTACAGTGTAATTATACATTTAACTACTGAATAATATTAATTAATAACATGTTATACTTACTATAGGGTTAGGTGTAGGATTAGATTTTGGTTTAGGGTTATTGCATGTAATTATGCAAACTTTTATGCTAATACTATGTAACGTGTAACAAGGCACCTTAAAATTATATGTTATTAAATTATATTTTATTTTATATGTTATTATATTAGCGAAACTATATATCTATAATATCTATATTTACATACAGTACATTATTTTACTCCAGGACCTAAACATAAAAATGTGGACCAAATCTGATTTAAATTTTGGATATGATGTAAAAATGTCAATTTCACCCCTTGCATTGAAAAAAAGAAAGCCAGCACATCTTACCCCAACAGCTAATTATTCAATCAAGTCGAACTTTAGTTAACGGTCATCCCAAAACTGTAGCCTGAGAGATATAAGACAGAACAGGACAGAAATAGACAGTAGAAATAAAATGTAAAGATGATTAGAAGTTTGTGTAAGATACTCTCATTCAGAATCAGAGAAAGATAGGGAACTACAGAAGCAGACAGCACTCTATGAAGTTTGTACTAAGCAGCTCTCTCTCTAGTTTTGTGCTGACAGGCAAAAGTGTGCTTTTGAGGAGCCAACACTATATAAGTGCTCTTTCTCTGATCCTCTCCATCAAAAGGCAGGCAAAATCATCCAGTCACCGTTAGCATAACAAAAGCACAGGATGTGAGTTTTACTGCAGCAGCCCGAGCTATACAGTCTCCCCAAACTGAAAGAAAACATTTCTTACTTTACTGCCCCAAATATCACCAACCTCCACAATTTTTCATAGACGTAATTACCACTCGGCGTGAGGCACTTTGCCAGGGTACAGAACTATGGTTTGCATGGTGATTACTGTGATTTACTTGGGATACATACGTCATGAATATCCCACCCTAGTCATGCACATGGATCTAGTGTGGACTGGATCTAGTTCAGTATTTCCCAACCTTTCTTGTCTTAGGTATCCCAAAGTCCGAAATCAGAAAGGCTTAACCACACCCTCATCGGGATTATCATTGATATTATTAAAAATCACCATTATAAAATGCACATTGCTTTTTAATTTTATTTTCAGCATGCTTTGTAATGATTTTAACAAGCAAAATAGAAATCCCACTAAATCCCAAGTATTTCCCACAGCCCGCTTAAGTATCTAAAATAACTCTCTTATATATGGCACCCAGTGGTCTAGTCCATAATCTGGTGCAAAATCAGCCCAGGTCAGTCAGGTCTCACCTGTACTTCAACATAAGCAACATGAGCACAAATGCAAATATTCACAGGCAATTATTCAGATTGTTATTATCTCTGGTTGAAATATGCCATGGGGAGCTCACTGTTCTTTTTTAAAAATCTGCATTTAATGTTCCTTCAGGCCATGCAAAGTATTGTACTTTGCATTAAAAAATAACATTTCTTTTTTTAAAATACCCATTTGCTGGGTAATCCCTTCCCATCTTTTAACCAGAAAGCCAGAGGGGTCTCGAAGTCAAGTACATGCCACAGAATCACATTTATTCAAGCACTTTCTATACCTCATGTTTAAAATCATAAAGATTATAAATAACTAAACTTAACTTTTTCTCCTCTTTTCTGGATTTCGCTTCTACTTTAGATTGCATACTCATGTAGCTTATACCTAGTATTGTGACTCATAAGCTTAAAATGCTTTGGTCAGTCAAAAGCATCCGATAAATGAAAAATGTAAACAAATTTAGCAGTTGTCCACTTTATCAAACTCTACAGTCCTCTATGATGTCAAGGGCAAAAAAAAGTTAATGTTTACAAATTTCCAAATGTTACTAAAAATATGGAGGGGTAAAATTTTGTTTTATGCATAAAAAACACTTTTTTATGAAAAGCAGCTTTATACAGCTAACTTGGAAAAAAGACATAATGATCCCTCAGGAAAGATTAAGATACACAAAAACAGTTTGATGTGAGTGTGATTTTGTTATCCTGTGACTCCTACATGTTACCTGCATCTTCAATTGAATGATTTATTCAGACAGGGTAAATGTCTCATTTGGGGTTAATTATGTAAACATATGACCCCCGCACACACAAAGACACTCACAAACACATGGCTTCTAGTGGTGGGGTGGGGGGACACAAGGGAGCGAAAGCCGGGAAACTGCTCATCGTAAATGAGACTCTGACATTTTTATGTGCATGTGAAGGATCACAGTGTGTATCATGTTCATCTGGGATCATAAATTAACAGGTGTTGTCAAAAGCGGTACAGAGACATGCAGCGAAATGATCAGGATGATTACAAAGCGACGTGCAGCTCTGGGTCCCAGACAACATAAACTCACTATATCGACACACACTCTTCAGACTAGACGATAGTCAACCTTCAAAGTCTCAAGGATCACATTCACTCATACACACCATGATATACATTGGAAATATCCATTCTTAAAGGGACAGTTCACCCAAAAAATGTACTCATTTAATCACCCTCATGTCATTTTGAACAATGTTTCAATTGTTTTTATCCATACAGTGAAAATCAGTTGGGTTTAAAACAACATCGAACCTTCTTTTGTTTTCAACAGAAGAAAGCAAGCCATACAGAATTTCAAATTACATAAGGGTGAGTAAATGATTTGTTTTGCTTGTTAAATGTCATGCCAGCACCAACGAGAATCCAGACCTGATTTGCAGTGTTGGGAAAGTTCACTTTCTACATGAACTAGTTCAAAGTTCAATTCACAAATTTTAAAATGAACTAGTTCAGTTCATAGTTCAAACTACAAAATTTTGAACTAAAGTTCACAGTTCAAAAAATGAACTAGTTCATAGTTCTTTTTTTCCATACGTTGCTGCGAGCTATTATTTTTCAAAATTATTGCCAAAGCCCATATAGAATCACAGACAGCAATTATTTTATCAGTTTTAACAATGAAGCTATGCGTCAGATTTCATCTTCATTTCCAATTTTGAATCCTTATCCAACCAGGGTTTACATTAGCATTGAGGGGACAGCATTTCCCCATTGTTGCTTTAATGCTTTGTCTCCCATTCTCACCGACCTTGTCATAAACATCATAAAATTATTTTAAATGATCATACGCCTTCTTGCTACATGCTGCTCTCGTTTTTTTTTTTTTTTGATGACGCGTCACGCATGCGGCGGACGGCGGTGCGACACTGGTGGCTGGTGTTGCCAGATTGGGTGTTTTTCCGCTACATATTAAGACCCGTTCACGGTGTGTTTTAGCCGGGTTTTTGCCTGGAAGGCTCTATAGAAATCTGGCACCCTATTGAACGAAGTTAACCTGAGAGAGCGTGCCATTCACAGACACCAGAATGAACGAGTTCACAGTAACGTTCATCAGGCATTAATACAGCACGTTCAGTTCACGTTCGCCCAAAATATGAACGAGTTCATGAACTATCGTTCAATGAACGCGTTCAGGCACAACACTGCTGATTTGTTTCGATCAGTTCATACTTTCTGAACAGTCAACAATGGCACTTAACTGACTCTATATTTTATATGCCACCTAAACAGCTTTATTTTTGAACTCCTATGATCCCAGAGGTCTTTCAAAACCAATCATTCATCAGCAAACATGTCATAACTCAAAGAGATTGCTTCTTATGTCCATGTCAATCCTATTTGCTAATGCCACCCTCACTATTTGACCTCAACAGAAGTCAACAGACTTAGATTATAACAGAATTAAGCGAATTTTAAGCAAGACAGAAGGTTTGAAGACTGGTTTTAGAGAGTTTTGGGCAACTCACCGGGTCTTTTTTCTAGTTTTCTTCCTCGACTGCCACAAAGCCGGACTTTGGAGATGAGGATGAGGATCTGTTTCTGGCAGAGCGACTTGTTGCTCTTGGGGCAAGGCTTGCGTTTGGTGGAGATCTGTCGGTTGGCATGGGGGTCCTTGACTTCCCTGCGCTGCCGGATCAGTGAGCTGGCAAGGGCAGCCATTTTGCTGTGCCCCGCTCACCCGTAGGGCGCAGAGGGCGTCAGTGGGCCGCCCACCCGTCCGATCACCCAGGGCCACGGAGGACAGGAGCAGGAGACAGCAGATGTTTGGAGAACAGCGGGGTCTCCCACAATAACCAAGGGGAGAATGCGTCACAACTTGGTATGGAACAAAAAGGGGCTTGGTTTAAGAGGGGTAAGGGGGTGGGGCAAAACAATAAACTTTATTTGTTTCTTTGCCTATCAAAACAGTCCCTGGAATGCAGAATTCCTGGTGTTGTGATTCGGATGAATAGCAACTGTCGTTATTGGGATTGTTTGTCGTATTTCAGGTCTCGTTGCACAGCATACGGACCGGAAAAGTGGCAGCTGATGATCCATGGAAACGTACTGGAATTCTGGAAGATAAGTGAGCATCACAGCACCACCATACCCTCTATCCGACTCTATCCCTGAAGCCCTGGTCTCTCTCTTCCCTTCCACGGTTTAGTGTGGGATCGATCGTCAGAAATCACCCAGATCAGAAATCATTCTGCGAGTTCAGAAAAAAGGCATAAATTGTCCTATCGCTTTATCTGTACGGCTCCACATATCAGTGAGATCCTCCTATAACGGGATGCATGAAATGAACTAAAATACAGATCCTACTGGGAAAAGGAACAATTTCCTGAGACAATCTTAGAGAAACTCCATTACCTGATTCCGAAGTATCGCATCCATGACACTATGACTGCAAAAAAATAAAAAATAAAGACAGACATACTGAGTAAAAGTCAAGAACTGGTGTCGTCAACCCTGGACTTCATGTCTGTGGTTGATCAGATGGATAAGGATGAAAGGAATCGGAAGTTCTCTCCCTTCTGACATCCCTCTTTGCTCTCTCTCCCCAAGCTCCCGAAAGACTCTTAGTAAATTCCAAGGGCTTCCGCAGATAGAGGTGACATTCATGAACGAGTGAGAGCGCAGGAGAGCGGAGGGGAGCACCAAGCCTCCCCCAGACTCCCGTAAGGCAACCAGGCAGAGCACTGATGAACTCCTAGCTCTGTGTCCTTCACACCACTAGAGAGGAGAGGTGGGAGGGAGGGAGGCACGGATGGAGGGATGAAATGAAGGAATGTTAAGGATGGATGGTGCACATATCGGTTTGGCCGGCTTCACATGCTGTAAAGGTCCCGTTTGAAGAAGGTCCTCAGGAGCTGTCGGGTCTGTCCCAGTGCTCCTGTCTCCAGTTTTAGCCCAGTTTTTACTGCTTAAAGTATTCTTACCCCTGCAGACGTGTGTATCAAGGTCTCTTCAGCAAGGCACCTCTGAATCTGTGCGAGAATGTGGGAGTTTATGTGTGTGTGTGTGTGGATGAGAGTGATTGAGAGAGTGTGTGAATGTGTGACTCTCCGTCTTTTTTTTTTGCTCTCCCTCCTGTCCCCGCTCACAGTGAGTTACGGAGCCAACACTGGCAACATGCTTTGCTTTACTCCCTCGTTCTCTCTTTCCATCGCTTTGTAAACCCCTCTCCCCTTACCTTTTTTCTGCCCTCCCTCTCTGTCACTCAGAACCCTCCTTCTTTTCCGATCACTCAAAATCCCTCCTTCTCTTCATGTCCTCACACACACCCCTCTCATTTCTATATTCCCTCCCCCTCTTCTGTTCTCTCTTTCTCTTTTTCTCACTGGCTGCTGTTGTGGTCTGGAGCGTTAAAAAATTTAACCTGCCTCATGCTTCCTTAAAGCGACAGATGAGACAGAGAGACAGAGAGAGAGACAGAAAGAGGGAGGGAGGGTGAGAGAGTCCTTATTTACACTCTGTACGACACATTTAAACACACATGCCACTTAAAATAACAGTTACGAACACAATAATTTACTGATTACTGTATTGTGAACTCACACTAAGAGACAACTAAAAGTCTCACAGTTCTAAATAAAGAATTGAAAGACAATATTAATCTACAATATTAGTCTACAACAGGAGTTGGTGCCAAATCAGTTCTTGAATTTGAATTTGATTCGAAGATGCGAACAGGATGCAGAACAGTATTTTATATGTTAACTGTAAAGTAGTAGAATTAAAATGCAATATTCACTATTATAACTTTTCTTACATAGAAAAGCAAAACAGAAAGATAGATAGATAGATAGATAGATAGATAGACGGATGGACAGATAGATGGATAGATAGATAGACAGATAGATGTATTTTCTTAACACTGATGTATAGCATAAAGCAAGAAAAATGTATATTAAAAACGAATTCTTCTTGCCACCATCTGTCTTAAATGTCCCACATCTGTCTCTCAAAGGAGACTGAGGGAAGTCGTGGCCTAATGGTTAGAGAGTCGGACTCCCAATCAAAAGGTTGTGAGTTCGAGTCCCGGGCCGGCAGGAATTGTGGGTGGGGGGAGTGCATGTACAGTTCTCTCTCCACCCTCAATACCACGACTTAGGTGCCCTTGAGCAAGGCATCGAACCCCCAACTGCTCCCCGGGCGCCGCAGCATAAATGGCTGCCCACTGCTCCGGGTGTGTGCTCACAGTGTGTGTGTGTGTTCACTGCTCTGTGTGCATTTCGGATGGGTTAAATGCAGAGCACAAATTCTGAGTATGGGTCACCATACTTGGCTGAATGTCACTTCACTATTCACTATTCACTATTAAATGTTACCTGGAATACAAAATAAATTACTCACTTTATTTTTATGCCCCACCTCTATTACTCTCCCTTTTTCCACATTCAATTCATCACATTTCCCTTCATATTCATGTCTAAGCTGATAAAAACTAAATTCATTCAACTTAGACAGAAAACCATGAAATTGACTTGCGTCAGCAGCTTTTTACTGCTTTTTAAAGGACAGGAATGCTCTAAAAACACCCTTTAAAACCCACGCTGTGAATACTGATTTGAATACCTCTCTCTTCCTTTTCTCCTTCTGAGGCTCAGTTCAGTGGGGAAACATTGAGCTGGCTGAGCAGCAGCAGTATGCACACAGGTCCCTTCACCAGCAGCCTAATTCAAATGAGTGTTATAATAAGGTTTTATAACCCACAGCAAGTTTGAATTAGTCATGGCCTGTGACGCCTCTATTTGCGTGTTGCTCTGCCGCCAGCGCACTTATTGATGCACTGGAGGATTTTCTTTCTAGGCACAGAGTCAAAGCCATTTTAATCAGCAGAGTTATGACTATGACATCCAGTGGTGATGTTGAACAGAGACGAGTCGACTAAGACAAGCAAAACATCTGGGAAAGGACAAAGAAATTACCATGACCTGAACAGTTACACGTAGCAATTTCCTTATTGTCAAAACCACTAACATGATGTTACCAGGTTGTCCAGTCTGACAGAGATGATTATACTCAACTGAGAAACTGAGGGGAGCGTGTTTGTCAGGTTTTTGCGTTGTATCATCATCATCATCATAATCTCAAATATCAGCCAGATTTGTCAACATTTCTATAATATCCTTAAAACATTGAAATAAAATAAATGTTTCTGTAAGGGATTAAGTTTATATAAATATCAACTAATATCATTAGTTCAGTACAAAAACAATAGAAATCAATAGAACGTTATTACTGTTTTTGACCAAAACAAACATATGTTTGTGTGTGTGTCACCAAAAAGTTCCTGCTGCTGTCTTTGTGATGTCTTTGAGGAAATGTTGGGTCTTACTCGAGGGTAGGACATAACCGAACGTATTTCTTTTTTGGCAAATGTGAATGCTTTCATTTTAATAGTGCATGTCCAGTGAAGGATGGAGACTGCACTGGCAGAGAGGGCAGACCTCTTCCATTTTAATCAGTCTGTTAAAACACAGCACTAAACTCCTGCTGTTAAATGGACTCCACTTCTTGACTACAGTATATATCGTAGATTGCAAAAAGCATTATAAAGCAGTAAAACACAACCATTCATTAAAATTTTCATTTTCAAGCCTCTAATTCAGTCTGATAATTTACCAACAGACAGATATGCCCCGTTAAAACCACGGGATATGTCTACTTAGCAATTTTAGACATATGCATGAAACTGCATTGGGGCAGCTTGCATGTATCTTTGGTGCACTGTGATAAGTTTGGCAAATAATTCCCCATCAAGATGGCAGACAGAGCCACTAGAAATACTGCATTTAAATACTTTGAAAGAAAAAAAGAGGTAGGAAATATTTCCAACTAATAAAAAATGTTGACTGATCTAATTAGCATTTATATGTGTAATCCTTATGCATTTCGGCATATTGACAGAATCAATAACATAAAGGTATTCATGTACACAAAGGTTTAGAAACAAAATAATCTTTATTTATCATTTTATAAGCTCATAACCCAATTCCATTCATTTCTCATGAAATATAGCAATACATTTTAAAGTAATAGTTTACCCAAAAATGAAAATTTGCTGAAAAATTCACTTACTCTTATGACCTGCATCCAAAATGTAAATTTTGTCTTCTTGTTGGAACAGATTTGGAGAAATGTAGCATTACATCACTTTATTAATTGATATTTGGCAGTGAATGGGTACCGTCATAATGAGAGTCCAAACAGCTGATAAAAACATCACAATAATAAATGAGTCATTCACATAACTCCAGTCCATCAGTTAATGTCCTGAAAAGTGATAAGCTTTGTATTTATAATAAACAAATTGATTGTGAGTGGCTTTTTAAACTTTAAACTGTTGCTTCTAGTAAGTTGTTCATATATGTAAAATTCTTATGTTGTAGATTCTGTCAATAATTAACTTTTCAAAAATGTATGTGCGCTAAAACTACAATTTACATACGAATATCCAAGATTACTTGGAAAAATGCATTTCCACTAATACACATCGTTTAAAAAAGAAATGTAATTAAATGTGTGTTATAACTTTCAATTATGAATATCTATGATTACTAAAAATAGACAGAACTAAGATATGATGTAAACTGAACAAAATAAATTCAAAAAGTCTATGCTATTATGAAGAAAGTCTCTCCTCTCTCTTCATCTCTCTTGCTTGCTCAAACACACTAAAAGTCATCTGTATATCATGTAACGACTGGAACAGATTTAAGGGTTTAAAGATCTACTTTAGACGCAGACTGTGTCTGTCAGAGAGATTAAGGAGTGAATACTTCTGGGAAGTCTCAGTGGAACACGCCAAAGACCGCATCCAGGTTAATTTCTCCTCAAATGTATTCAACGAGCAAACGCTCCCTTGAGACGGTGACCATTGTGCCTAGGGAGAAACCCTCCTGATTAAGACATTATAAGTGTGTCCTTAGCTCAGAGTCACAAACCACACATATATGCACATAGAAACACACTCACACTATCTTCCCTGACTAAATGTAGCTTCAAGAAGATGGTATTAAGGCAGAAATTTAGTTCAGGAAAGTCCTAATTCATTCCAGGCATCACCCTCTCGATGGGAAGAGCATCAACTGTAATCTGCTCCTTAGGGACTTGAAAGGAAAGATTGGAGGGGAAAAACACAGAGCAGAAGCGGGGAAAGAATAAGAAGGAAGACAGTGCTGGGTTGAGGTAATTAACATAAATGCTTAATCTGTAAACATCTATGGGAGTGTAGAAAGACAGAGCAAGGTAGAACGAGAGAGAGGGAGAAAGTGCTGAGCCATTGAAGTCTGCAGTTTATTCTGAATGGATGACACACATCAGGAAGGTGGAGAAAATTGAGGGGAAAGGTGAGAGAAAGAAAGAGAAAAGAAAGGAGGCCTCAAGATGAATATATACACCGTTCAAAAGTTTGGGGTCATTAAAAATTAACGCATTAAACTGATCTTACGTGACAGTGAATATTTTTACAATTTTACAATTTCTTCTTAAGTAAATGCTGTTTATTTGAACTTTCTGTTCATCCAAAAGAATCCTGACAATAGTCGATGCCAAATGCATTAAGCAGCAACCGTTTTTAACATTCATGATAATACGTGTCTTGGGCATCAGAAAATCATATTAAAATGATTTCTGAAGCATAATGTGACACTAGAGTAATGGCTATGCCATAACAGGAATAAATTACATTTTAAACTAAACTATAATAGAAAATAGTTATTTTAAATTGTAATAACACTTTACAATTATTACTGTTTACTGCATTTTTTATCAAATAAATTCAGGTCTTAAAGGTATAGGTTGTAGGACCTGCCACTAGAAGGCGCACTACCAAAACAATAACAATCGTGTGGTTTGATAACGCTAAGAAGGAGCATGGAATGATGGGATTTGTTGTCTTCTACCACAATAATCGGGGCATACATAGCAAACGCTAGTTCAATGATTTGCGCAAGTAGATTACATACAAAGTCAATGCAAAGACGTGATCAGACGCAACTCGCGTGGGTCTAGAGACGCGATGCCCCGCGTTTGCCATTTATGCCCCATAATACTAATCTTGTTGATCGTTGTAATAGCATACGTTTTCTGTAAAGATACGAATCAAAACAATTCACCTGTCGAGTAAAACACAAGCGAGATCGGCATCTCTTTCTAGTTGAAGTTTGTCACGAAGATCTCTCCATCTAGAAAATGGAACATCTACATTGATCCTCGCTCTTTCTCTCCTCTTGTCCCAAACTCTTCTTGGGTCGTTTGGTTGGCCCGTACGCTTACGTTTACGGGAGCTGTCCTTGTCGACAGAACCAGCAGCAGACGGTAAACAGTAATTATGTTCCATAAGTAAGTAACACAATCCACCATAAAACGTGCAAGAAAAAGTTAATAAGGAACTGCTTGAAGCAAGCTAGTGGATTGCTGGACGCTAGACACTACTTCCACATTCGTCCACGACACTGTTGTCATGTGATTTCTACGTCAGTAAAGGCTGTAACAAAGGATAACTAATGTCATTGACAGGCGACTGCAATGCCCCGTGTCACTGTTTAGAATGGGAATTTTCTCACGATTTACAAGTAGTTGAAAACATTAGAGATATTGTTAGTAATCAGCTAGACAAAATATATAACACTATTGGTTTTTGGATATTTTACTGCAAATATCTTACAAATTGTACCTTTAATAGACTTCTTTGAAAAATGGCAGTGTAGATATTGAAGTCAAAAGAGCTTACTTTGTAACAAGGAGTGTTTGTTTTGCACGAATGGCATATATTCCGTTCTAAATGAATGTCTGAAAGAGCTCACAACACAAGAAGCAGCTGGATACCTCACTCTAGTCACAATCCTTCCGGTATAAAGAGGAGATACAGCAAGTTGTAGATAATGGTATAACTCAGTGGGAACACTGCTCTGATTGTTCTGTAGGAGGAAGGAGCCCTGGTGAGTTATATTTCAGATGGAGTAATGGCTCAGTAGCAGCTTCTGAGAAAGAAAAACCCATAAAACACAATACGTTTTCCTACACGAGCAAAGAGCTACAGGCAAAAGACACTAAACTATACAGTAGGCACACAGACAGCAGTGTTGGGAAGTAGCTACCCAGCAGGGGACATTCTCAGAACTTCGCCAAATGATCTGGCAAGGTTCTCTCAAATTTACAAATTAATGTTTTTGCACTAATATTAACAGAATGTTTGTGGCAAAGTTATCCAGTCTTTATAAGTATAAAACATGGGACCTTTTTTTATGTTAAACTTTTTTAACTACTTGTTTTAGAATGTTCAAAGATCACTCAAAAGTAAGATTCTCATGATGCTTGCAAAATGTTCCCTTATTTTTTGTCAGTTGGGTAATTAAAAGCTAATTTAGCTAATATGGAAATACTGCAGTTACTATACACAAAGAACATATTTTTTCATTCATTTGCACTATTTTTCCCCTATTCCATTGTTTTTCTATACGTTCATAAAATATATCCCGTCTCTTGCATAACAAGTTAAAGTTTAACTTTAAAAAAAATATGTCTTGAGGCCTTGTATTTTATTTTCTTTATTATTTTCTTCTCAATTCCACGTCCATTTCCAAAGCAAAAACACGTTCTGTATGAATGGCCACCTCAGAAGCTGTTCAGAAAACAAATCACTGACTCATATATAGCACTTGAAAGATTCATTTTAGTGAACTGGTTCATTCAGATGATACATGTAAATGAATGTGCTTAGAAAGCTGAGCTATACTATGCGTTTAAATTGAAGCTTGTAATGTAGCTCCCCCAAGACAGATACAAGAAGTATCTTTTCTCACTACACATCATCTTCAAGAAACTGTCAAGATGAAAAACATGTCAGAATAATCACAGTAGAACTGTCATTTAGATACAAGTTCATATGAGAGCTTCAGTGCATACACAACAATATACAGTAGTATCTGGTTTCTATCCCTTCTTCTGTTTCACATATTAAATTACACAAGTCTAGTAGTGACTTTTATTTTGTGACGTTATCTCGGCCAGTACAGAAGCTTCTGCTTCTCTCTCATTGTTTCACATTACAAGAACTGAATCCATTGAATAAAGATGAAAACGGCATTAAAGATTCACAAGGATGTACTAGTCCTCAATCCCGTTCAGTTCCTGACTGAGGTATCAGCACACACACACAGAAGAAAAGAGAGCAACTTCAGCCCTCTATGCACGGGAACACAGTCTCAAAGCACTGCAGGCACGGTTGGAGGTGCTGCATGTTCATGTGTTTGCATTGAGGGATGGGATGAGATGTGATGAGACATGAATTTGCACATGTGTTTGTGTGTGCTGGTGGATCTCCAGTGTGTTTATGCAGGACCCATGTCATGTACACTATGTCAGTACAGCAGCGACTAACTAGAGGAAGGTGGTTTTGCCTTAAGCTCTCTGCCTGCTTCTCACAGTTCTGCTCAGATCAATTCACTCTCTGCTGGTCCCTGCTGGAAATCAGTTTAACACCTGCAACAGTCTTTCATCAAGCCATACACGCCAGCCACTTATGATTACTTCTTAAAGTTATACTTAAAGAGTTGCTGCTTCTATACACAGAGTTAGTTAGTGAGTTTTAAACTTGGATCGTAGAGCAAATTGAGGGAGGAAAGAAATTGGAATGTGTAGAGGTGAGATACTGTATTATGTTTACAACACAAATTAGGTCTCTAAATTATGAACATGATCAACATTTTGCTTAAAGTCCAGTTGTGTCCTCTGAGGTTGGATTGATGGTTTATACTTTTTAGCTAGTAACCCATACATCATTTAAAAAAAAAAAAAATACCATACTCATATCAGGCTTTTGAGGAATGTTTATTCGTACATAACTCAGTTATCATTTTATTGCATTGCATTATATGTTTTGCAATACAATGTACAACTACAGTGCTTTGATAATAACAATAAGCATTAAAATATTATGAAACATATTATTTGGAGAAGCAGAGTGACAACTAATATTTGTATTCACTTTATGCAAATTGTCTGTTATACTGTTACAAAAGCTCACATTACAACCTATGATAATTTCATCTTGCTTTTTGGCTCTGTAAATCTATATAAAGCAATTGCATAAAATTGCATATTTTTGCTCAGTAAAATTTTTTTATGGTGTTTTTTAACCCTCCTTAATTATGAGCTTATCATATTCTCCTACATCACACTATATATGAGCCATAAACGTCTGTATGAAATACTGTATAATTCAAAAACACACATTCAGACTTTTTTTTACATAGATTTTCTTTTCATATTTTGTCTAAAGGTGCAAAATAAAGTGTTCCATAAACATATATATATATATATATAATAAAATATTATTTCAGATGTCAGGCTTTACAGGGTTATGAACTAATTCTAGCACATTTACTGAATGTGATATTATTACTGTTTATTTGTATTTTCCTTCATAAAGGAGATTATTGCAATTATTTTTATTCTCTCTCTTTACAGTTTGTATATATACGCACACTATATATAAAATTATAGTATTATTAATATTTTTAACCCCCACAGTGGTTTAGCAGATGCTTATATCCAAAGCCTCTTACAGTCCGTTTATTGCAAAAGTGATTTTGGGGTTAAGTGCTTTGGTCAAGGGCACAGTGGCAATAGTTCACAGTGTGTTCCTAACGAGACTCAGATGAGCAATCATCAGTCCACTATATATGCCACACTTTTGTCCAGGTTGAGTGATTTCTCTATCTTTGTCCCTGCCGCAAGCTGTAAAATCAAATCCCCAAACTAATAAGAATAGCTACATTAAATGCTGTCATAAGTACTAACCAAATCCCACCATAAAGACCTTGATGAGACTCAGAAAGCTGTGCTAGAATCTGGTTAGTATCAACACACGTACCACATGCAATCAAAATTGGACTTAGTTGATTCTACAAAATAAATAAATAAATACATTTAGAAGAGAAGTCATCAAATGTGACCGTGAGCAAGTGTGTGATTTGATTTTTTTGTGAGTGTCCAGTCTGTCTAGCCCGAGGCTAGTTATTAGCTGGCAGATAGCAGCACTGCTACATACTGTAATATAACATTTCAATCTCTGTTCACCCAGTAAATGAACTGATGAGAGTCATTGTGCAATGTATTACAGCTCTGTGAGCAGTACATCGCTCAATCCGGCACTCAGCCGTGGGGTGGAAAGAAGAGAAACATCCGCCTTTGCAGCCTGATGACAAACGGCAGGGGGATCATAAGAGCGCCGTCCTCTCCCAGTGTCCAGCTGCGTGTGCGTTTGTGTGATTTAGAGAGGTGACTCCAGCTGTTTCAGTATTTACTTAATGGGATAATACAGGGCCCATCTGTTGAGTTGTCTGTCAAAGTAACACTGATTTGAGTGTAAGAGCTAAACAGAACTCAGTTAAGACAGACAGAGAGAAGATATGGGTGATCAAAGAGAGGAGAAGAGACGGGAGGATGCTGATGGATATGTTCAGTTATAGATAAGAAAATAAACGGGGAAAATGAGGATGGCATTAAAGAGTTTTGTAACACTCTCCATAAATTTACCACAAAATCTTCATGCAGTAAGAGTGTTGAGAGTCTGTTTGTTTGTTGCAAATACAGTACAGTGACAAGTGGTTGGATTTAAATATTAAAAATATATTTTATATAAATTAAGTTTGTCCTGATTTATCATAAAATAAATATAATGATGCTGATATTGAAAATATTAACATTTAAAATAAATGTTTATACACTGTTTAGTTTTTTGACAGAGAGAAATTCATATTTTTTATTTAGCTTGGATGCATTAGATTCAAAGTGGCAATAAAGAAATTATAATATGATGTTACAAAAGAACATTTCAAATAAATTCTGTTCTTCTGAATTTTCCATTCATCAAAGAATCGGGGGAAAACAGATGGTATCATATACAGTATAAGCAGCATAACTATGTTCAGCTGCATTGATAACGTCTATGTAACCCTAGTTCCTCGAGGGAACGAGACGCTGCGTCAAACAATGATTTGGGGAATGCGCTTAGCGTGAGCGACTCTGAATATCGTGTGTAATCAGTCCAATGGAAGAGCATGACGTCACAGGCGGGGTGACGTAAGCGACCAGGAAGCTATAAAAGCACGTGCCGTGCAGCTGGCATCAGTTTCGAGTACCAGCAAGCGCCGGCAGGGGGTATGGCTCCGAGACGCAGCATCTCGTTCCCTCGAGGAACTAGGGTTACATACGTAACCTAGAGATGTTCCTGTTCAGGAACTCGAGCTGCGTCGAACAACGCTTTGGGGAACGAGTACCAACGCCACCAGACTACCAAACCCCTGCCTAGTGTGTATCCGAAGAGCACAGCTTAGGAACGAGAGGACAGAAGTGCCTGGAGTGACTGGCATGTCTAGGCCATAGAATTTAACAAACGTAGAAGGCGTGGACCACCCCGCAGGCATTGCAGATGTCCAGCATGGATACACCTGCTAGGAAGGCCTTGGAGGTCGCCATACCCCGAGTAGAGTGAGCCTTGGCTCCCCACAGCGGGGGACGACCAGAGGACTAATAGGTGGCGTTGATAGCCTCGACTATCCAACGACTAATAGTCTGCTTAGAAGCAGGAGAACCCTTCTTGGAGGGAACATAGCATACAAGCAAATGGTCAGTTTTTCTCCACAGGGCAGCTCTGTGGACGTATGCTTCCAGCGCTCGAACTGGACACATACAATTTAGCTTCACTTGGTCGGGCTCCCGAAAGGGAGGAGGACAGAAGGCCTGCAGCACTACAGGTCGTGGTGTAACAGAGGGAACCTTAGGAACATATCACGCTCGCGGGTATATGAACGCTTTGGTCATGCCAGGTACAAACTCAAGATAAGTGGGGGCCACAGAGAGGGCCTGAAGATCTCCTACTCTCCGCAGAGAGGTGATAGCCAACAGAAAGGAGGTTTTAAGCGTAAGATGTCTGTCTGAAATATCTTGAATGGGTTCAAATGGGGGTTTGCACATTGCCTCTAACACCCCAACCAAGTCCCACGGGGGAATACGGGACCGTACTGGAGGTCTCAGCCTCAGCGCACCGCAGAGGAAACATGTAACTAGGGGGTGTCTTCCCAAAGACTGGCCATCGAGAAGGGTGTGGTAGGCCGCAATGGCCGCCACGTAAACCTTCAGCGTGGAGGGGGTCAACCCTGCAGAGAGCCTGGCCTGTAGAAACTCCAGAACTGTACCAACTGGGCAGTTTGCTGGGTCTAGCTGGCGGTCTCTGCACCATGAGGTGAAGAGTTTCCACCTCAGGGCATACAGTTTCCTCGTTGAGGGAGCTCTGGATTGGAGCTCTCAACCTCGGTTGAGAGACCAGCTGCTAATAGTTGTGCCCCTTCAGGGGCCACACCCACAGCTTCCACAACTCCGGGCGAGGGTGAATTATCACTCCCTGCGCCTGTGAGAGTAGGTCTGTCCTGACCGGTATCTTCCATGGAGAGCCGTCGAGGCGCTAGACCAGGTCTGCGAACCATACTTGGCCCGGCCAGAATGGGGCTACTTATAACAGACGGACCCCGTCCCTGCGTACTCTCGCCAGAACTCCCGGGAGCAAAACAATAGGGGAAAGGTGTACAGACAAAGCCTCGGCCAGGTCTGTACCATAGGATGAACTAGAGAGAACCAAAGGGGACATTGTGATGTCTCCTGAGTCGCAAAAAGGTCTACTTGAGCTCTGCCAAACACTCTCCATATCTGCTTCACCACCTCTGGGTGAAGCCTCCATTCCCCGGGCCTCGGCCCCTGCCTCGACAGTATGTCTGCTCCCATATTTAGTTTCCCAGGAATATACACTGCTCTTAATGAGAGGAGTTTGCTCTGGGACCACACAAGGATCTGGTGCGCCAGCTTGTACAAGGGGCGCGAACGCAGATCTCCTTGGTGGTTTATGTAAGAGACCACCGATCTGTTGTCGGTGCGCACCAACACATGGTGACCCCTTAGGTCTGGGAGGAAGTGCCGCTGAGGATGGCGACCGCTCCACAGACCACGGGCAGGGTGGCCACTCATGACTGCACCCCAACCTGTGAGAGATGCGTCCGTTGCTAGTATTACACGGCGACAAGGAGCTCCTAGCACCGGTGCCCTGATTCAAGAACCAACGTTTCTTCCACATGTCTAAGGCACGGAGGCAGCGCCATGTGACCTTGATAGTGCGAAGTGGATTACCCCTCAGGGAAAATCCCTTGGTCTTGAGCCACCACTGTAGGGGTCTCATGTACAGCAGGCCAAGAGGTATCACGTTGGACGCAGCTGCCATCAGACCCAACAATCTCTGAAATAGTTTGACAGTAAGTGACTGGCCTTCTCTGACTCTCTCAACTGAGATGAGGATCGACTCGATACGAGCAGGGGACAATCGTGCCTGCATCGTGGTCGAATCCCATACTACGCCTAGATAGGTGGTTCTCTGAACCGGAGAAAGTACACTCTTCTTGGCGTTCAGTCTCAAACCCAGCTCCCCCATATGTGCGAGAACGACATCTCGATGCCGAGCCGCAACCTGCTATGACTGAGCTAAAATCAACCAATCGTCGATATAGTTGAGAATTCGGATGCCCTGCATGCGCAGGGGGACCAGAGCTGCGTCTACACATTTCGTGAACGTGCGGGGTGAGAGTGCAAGGCTGAAGGGAAGTACTTGATATTGGTAAACTTCACCCCCGAAAGCGAACCTCAGAAACTTCCTGTGTTGTGGAAGGATGGATATGTGGAAGTATGCATCTATGAGATCTATTGTGACAAACCAGATCTCGGACCTGATCTGAGCTACAACATGCTTGATTGTGAGCATTTTGAACATCAATCTCATAACTGAACGAATTAAGACCCTCAAGTCTATAATCGGACGCAAACCCCCATCCTTCTTTGGAACTATGAAATATCGGCTGTAAAATCCGGACTCTCTGTCTTGAGGGGGGACCACCTCGATGGCCTCCTTCTCTAATAGGGTTTTCACTTCCTGTTCCATAACCAGACCCTGCCTGGGGCCGACTATTGTCGAAATGACCCCGTTGAATATTGGCGGCGCAGAGCCGAACTGAATACGGTAGCCTTTTTCTACTGTGTGCAGGACCCATTCAGAGACATGTGGCAGTAGTTTCCACGCTGCTAAATAATCTACTAAGAGAATCAGTCTCTCAAGACTGACTCGATGGCCCAGATGCCCCGAGAGAGCGATGAGGGAGTAACTTATGGAATGCCGGCGCTTGTTTGCGGGCCTCCTGAAACCTGTCGACAACAGAATTGACTGCGCCGCCGAACAGGCCAGTCGGCTGGATCGGGGCGTCCATGAGGCAGACCCTGTCCCTCTCTTTCATATCAGACAGGGTCAACCATAAGTGCCTCTCCACGGCCACCATAGCTGCCATGGACCACCCAATCGCTCGGGCGGTCTCCTTAGTGGCGCGGAGGGAGAGATCAGCGGTCCTTCTTAGTTCTGAAATACCATGGGACTTGATCTCCTCTCCCTCATCTTTAAGCAAGTAAGCTTGGTACGCCTGTAACACCGCCATGGTGTGCAGACACGCACCAGCCTGACCTGCAGCCGCATACCCTTTGCCCACCAAAGCCGATGTTGTTCTGAGTGGCTTTGAGGGCAATGCCGGGGCCTTCAGAGACGATGCCGTGCCGGGGATAGATCGCAAGCGTCTGTTCCACCCGGGGCATCGCTCTATAGCAGTGCTCTCCCATCCCCCACCACGTTGCCGTTGTAGTCAGACGAGGGGATGTAGAGGCGGGCTTGACCGCCTTGGCAGAAGCGGGACCAGCACCACGGGGAACGCTGGCGAAGGCCCCCTCCTCGAAGAGGGCCCTACGGGAACGAAGCAGCCGCACCGACAAACGCTCACAGTGTGGACAGTCGGCCCCCTCGAGAGCCGACTCAGCGTGCTTCGTTCCCAGGCAAACCACGCACAAGCTGTGTGTATCCCCACCCATTATATATCGTGCGCAGGGAGGAACACACAACCTATAACGTGACTTGCTCTTCGGCATGACTTGGAGCTCTAATTGGACAGACAACAGTAAATAAGACTCACAAGACAAACAAGTGACATTCACACACAGAGCGCTTGCTGAAAGACGCGAAGCTGATGCCAGCTGCGCGGCACGTGCTTTTATAGCTTCCTGGGTCGCTTACGTCACCCCGCCTGTGACGTCATGCTCTTCTATTGGACTGATTACACACGATATTTAGAGTCGCTCACGCTAAGCGCGTTCCCCAAAGCGTTGTTCGACGCAGCTCGAGTTCCTGAAGAGGAACAAGAAATGCCCCATATATCACAGGAATAAATCATTTTAAATTATAATACAATTTCACAACATTACTGTTTTTATTGTATTTTTGATCTAATAAATGCAAGTTTTCACAAGAAGCTAAAAAACAGAGAAAAAAACTTACCAACCTCAAGTTTTGTATTACTCCTAATATATGCGTAATTTAACTACTTAGCCACAGTGTGTGTGTGTGTGTGTGTGTGTGTGAAGTTTTAGTGTAGCCAAACAGCATTTGTTTGTGTGTGTGTGCAAAACAGAGTGAGGTTCAGATGGGCTTTTCTCCCTTATCTCTTTGTGTACATGATTTGTGCCACTATAATGGAGAGAACCACAGTTGGTCTGCAAATTAGTTTTTTCCCAGTAGATCAAAGTGCTTATGAAAGTTGTCCTTCTGCGAAACTCTGCAATGTGATTGAGGGACACGAGAGAGAGAGAGATGGATTGTTTTTCTCTCACTTGTTCGCTTTGAGCATTTTTCATCTCGTTGCCAAATTTCCAGCCTCAATAAGAGCCGTTTAAAATTTTGATTTATTTCTTTATTTTTAATTGAAGTGTTCGAGAGTGTAACATAAATGCTTAATTTGGTCAGAGGATTAACAGGCAGAGGCTATTTTTTTGTATAATTAAAAAGGCCTGCTGTTATAGAAACATTTTCTAACCATGAGATGAAAGGATCGTGATGAGGAGTGCAGACATAAATAGATTACATGGAAAGAGAAAGAGATGTTGGGGAGGGAGGTGCATCGGAGAGATGGATAATTCAATAGAAATGGAGAACATGGTGACCCAAGGATAACCCTAGTTCAACTTTGCCAATTGAACAGGCTAATTTGTGTATCTATGTGCATGTATGGAGCTTTAGTCATGGCTGACCAGAAGTTTCTTGCAGTCCATCACTGTAACAGGAAGGTCAAGTCTCATAAAAGTACATGCTGATGGAGTCAACCATCCCATTATCACAATTTGGATTAAAGGCTTAGCAGAAGTGTTATTCAGGCGATTTCTAAAATCCATCTAAGGTCTGATAATGTAATTGCCTCTTCCAGTCCACTGAGGAGCAAATCATGTCTTGTTATTGCCCAAAAAAGCAGCCCGCTCAGCTGTGTGTGAATGTGTGGCTCAGGTTTTGTGGGGACCAAATGTCCTCGCATGGATAGCAAAACCCGTAATCACCTACATTGTGGGAAGCATCCAATAGTTCGCAAGGAAAATGGCTTAAGAAGGATACTAAATGTCTTAAATGAATATAGCACACAATGCCAATTCTATTTACTCACTCTCATGTCCTTCCAAATATTTATTCTCTAAAACAAAAGAAGCTGCTACTTTTTTTTCAGTGATGTCCAATGCTATTTTAGAACCAACTGACTTTCATTGTATGAACAAAAATTCATTGTATTGGGTTCTTCAATATATCCATTTTAATACAGTTTCCAATATTCCTTTGTATGGTCCTTCAAAATAGCTTCTTTGGTATGCTTTAGGAAAAATAAAGAGTGACATGTTTGGAAAGACATTAAGGTGAGTTAATGATGACAGACAATTCATATTTTATTTGGTTTGTTTAGGTACCCCCTTGTATACATATGGTACAAACTTTTATATGAAACCATCTGTTTTTCCAGAATTATTTGATGCATGGAAAGAATTTCAGAATTTATTTGAAATGGAAATCTTTTGTAGCATTATAATTTCTTTAATGTCACATTTGACTTTCATGCATCCAAGCGCAATACAAATATTACTACCCCCTTTAATGGAAAAATTTAGAAAAGTTTGTATGAGATTTTGGTTGAGAATTAGGGGAAAATATATTATCAGCGAAAACGAAAAACTCCTCTTGGTTCTAGCATCATCATGCTTCATGAAGTGAGAAGAGAAAAGCTGGAGACATTGAGACGGAGATGAGCGTGGGGATAAGACACGGAGAGATGTAGATAAAAGGAAGGAGTAGGGAATGGGAACGTGGGCAGGAAACAGAAAGCAGATCAGAGTCAAACTGAGGGAAAGCCGTAGAGGGGTGAAAACCTCTAAAGCAATTAAGAGACCCAGAACATGGAGACGTGCTGAATGAGACATAGCTGCTCAGCCAATCAGATGGCTTTACAGCGAGAATAGCTCGCTTGTCATATCACAGTGAAACAGATAGAGATTAGTTGCTTATGCTCCAGAAAGTGAGACAGAAGGAGAGAGACGGGGAGAAAGAGAGGCATCCTGCCAATATATTTTTTTTTTAAAAGAAGGATTTAGGATTGGTACAGACTCCAATGAAGACGGAGAGCCTGGTGCCACTGAGAGCTGTTCACAGATACGGTGCCAGCGACTCTTTCCCAGACCTCATCTGAGTCTTTCTCTCTAATATCCTTTTTCCACTCAATCAGGTCGACAGCAGCCTAGAACAGAAAACAGACCCAGAAGCTTCTTTTCTGTCAGTCACAGAAGTGAAACAGTATTTTTTCAGTTTAGGGTGACACTTTAACTTCAATTCAAAATGTATAGTGTACCAATGCAATGTACAATTACAAGAAGATTAAATTATTATATAAAACAAACAAATATTATATATAAGTATTAACTAAATAAATTTAAATATAATAAAGGAGAGTTCATCCAAAAATTTAAATCACCCCATGATTTACTCACCCTCAAGCCATACAGTTAGCAGAAGGTCATGGTTTATAAAGTTGTATATAAATATGGGTATTTTTCTTACACAAATTCATTGATCTGGCCTTTATTTAAACCCCGGGCTCATGTGGAGTACTTTTATGATGGATGGATGCAGTTTACTGGACCTTAAAATCTCAACACCCATTCACTGCCATTATAAATATATCTCTGATTGGATTCTTCTGAAAGAAGAAAGTCATGTACACCTAGGATGGCTTGACGGTGAGAAAATAATGGGGTAATTTTCATTTTTGGGTGAATTATCCCTTTAATTAATAAACTAAATAAAATATTAACTACTATTAACTACAGGCGCTTTGCAGCACAATTTTGCAGTGAGAAAAAAAAAGTTATAATGTGGATTTCTGTGATTTATTTCACTGAATAATGAATGTACTGGTGAAAAAATTTACTACTTTCTTTAAAGAGCACTTTCTGCATAAAATCACTTCTCGCCACTTGGTGCTTTTGCAGTCAATTATAGATTAATAAAAATGTTATATAAAAATACACAAAGGTATCTAGTTATTGTGTATCCTAAGGTTTCATGTCAATACCACATTTCATTATTTAAATGAATCATTCAAAATGACTCATGAAATCACAAGTTACCTATTTAATCATTTGATTTAACTGAGAATTACAATACAGTCCATGATACAAAAATATCATATTTTCATATACATCCACATATAATCAGCAGCTGTTTGTTATGCAAGCTAGTAAATAATGTGTTTACTCATGGCTGAGACAAGACTATATCATAACAGATGGTGTGACTTGACAAGTTTTGACAGAGCTAGCCAACACGCTTATTATGCAGACTCGTGTTCACTGTCAATGACCACTTCAGCAAACATCGGAAACGTTTTAATGACCAACTGCTGCAATCACTCTGAAAGCAAAGCCTCAAAATGGAAGGCCCAACAAAATCAGCTTGATGAGAAAATCAAGCCTATAGCCAATGATTAATGCATAGAGAAAAGTGTAACTGTTGTGTTTGCAGACAGAAGCCCTTCTCACGTCCCGTTAAGTCACAGATTTAAAATAATCATGACATGGGTTGATGCTGAGAGGATTTAAGTGGATCTGATTTGTCTGAAGGTCATAGAGTTTGTGTTGTCAGGTGTAATATTGACAAGGCCCTGCACTTGACTTTACCATCGATGCATCAGAGAATGCCCAGCTTTCATGTGAAAAGCAATCAGAAGATCTTAAACTGATGGGGACTGATCAGAGAGGTCAGACTTTTATCTTCCATCATCCAATCCCTGTTGTCATCTCTGGACGAGTGTGTGTTTGAGTGTGGGTGGGTACGTTTAGCATAAACAGATGTATGAGAGTGCACATGGTCTCTCTTGAGTGCTTTAGGCATCAGTGTCACTGCTGATAGGTTTGTGTAGTTATCCATCTTGTTTTGAATAATATAACATGACACCAGGAGCCTGATTCACTCTGTGTAAAGGCAAATGTTACCGATGCTCAGACTCTACGAGTTTCTGATTGTCTGAAGTATTGCACATTTTATACTATAATGCAACTTAAATTGCATTAGGTGTGCAAAAGTCCAAAACCAATAAACATTAAAGTTACAAATGAGTGTCTGAAGGTGGAAAAGTACGATCAAAGATTCACAAAATAAAGCAAAATGTCAGTTATCCGTAAAACTTCTCGAGCAAATTTGTGGCGTGTTGGAAAATAAGACAAAGAAGGTACAAAGAGCGACAAAGAAGGTACAAGGCATTCATGAATGCAAATCAAAGACATAAACAAATAAAAAATGACTACTGATTTGTAGTCATTTGTAGAATAAAAACAATATATTTTAAATGTACTGAAGGATACTGTGTATATATACTGTATTGTACACAAATACACAGTAGTTTAGTATGTTGTATGCTAACAGATGGCTTCAACAGAAGCATTTCTATTGAGAAAACAAATAGAATTTTTACTTCAGGAACACAACTAGAAACCCCTAGCAACTGCAAAGCAACCCACTAAAACTGGACGCTCTAGTGATTAATTTCACCTTGGAAATGCTCATTGTAGCAGCCTGGGAACTTATAACCAGGACTTTAGATCACAGGAGATCGATCAAAAAAAGTGCACCCTGATTCGTAGAATTACATAAAGTCGGCCAGTAAGAATGGAACATGCCTTTTGGGAAATCTTTTGAATGCAATAAGCATCAGACTATTAGTAAATGGTCCATGGGCTTGCCAAGAGGAGCTGAGACTACAGATCATGAACCAACACATGCTTCACACACACACACACACACACACTGATTTCCTTACAAATGTACTATTTGCAAACAAATGTTTTTATATCCACTAAGCTCTTTCTTTTGATATTGCATAGTTATGTCACTTAACACACAAACACAAGCGAGTGGAGGTGCCTTTTTGTGTTGATTTGATTATATGAATATTCATATAACTCTGTAATTGCAGAGATGTAAATAAGTCGACAGACTTGAAATTGCAAGCATCTGGCCACTGGGGAGTATGTGTGTGTTGTGTAGGGGAGAAAGGGAAGCCTTGAAAGTGAAAAATGATTCTCATTATTTTCCACTAACGATAAAACTCAGGGGTAACCCTTCCTTCTCTGAGGATAGAACTAATAAAAATGATCAAACACATACATGTACAGAGAGCATGCAAGATAATATGATAAGCTTGAAAGAATATACACGTGAACAGTTGCAGTTCTGTTCTGGTTTCAAGTGATAAATCTTGTTTGTTTTGTTTAAGTGTAAGTGTGTGTTCTGAAGTGATTTATGTAGCTTTAGTAGAGAATAGTGTTCAACTGACCTTTAAAGAGACTCTCCTTCTCTCTGTCTAGGTTTCTCCTCAGGTGATTCATGTGTGTGTATAGCATTTCACACTCAGTTTTTTGTACACATACAAAATGCAGATGACAACAGCTTACAAGGCACTTTCTTTCCGGATGAATTAATATTACAAGATTCTCTGAAATATTCAATATTCAGTCCCCCTGCAAATATGTTTGTTTTTCAATTACTGCATTCTTTTTTCAGTTCTTTTATATTGAACTAATGGCATTTTCTATCAACTGCCCCCAAATACAAACCCTCACACAAACTGTTTTTCCATTTTAGTATTCACCTTTGGCTTGTTACCAACACATGGGTAACTTGAGGTTATAATATTCTTGTGAGGATATATTTTTCTCTCAATGTACATAAAACCTGACCTTCAAACCTGACTCACATACACGTGCCACTTCTCAAGGACACCCTAATGTAATTACAGCAGCAGATAACTTCATAAGTTGTGATTCTGACATCTGCCACACCCCATTTCACACACACACACACACACACACACACACACACACACACACACACACACACACACACACACACACACACACACACACACACACACACACACACACACACACACACACACACACACAGATAACTTCGTAAGTTGTGATTCTGACATCTGCCACACCCCATTTCACACACACACACACACACACACACACACACACACACACACACACACACACACACACACACACACACACACACACACACACAGCAGTTAAATCTTCATCAGTTCAACTAGCTTCACTATGAGGTCAAACGACCTGGACACAAAAAAGAGGCATATACAAAGCATACAGTATGTGCCTATTGCAATGTTATAATTTCTACAACACTAAATTGAACCCTATTCCTAAAAGAAAATCTTGTTGTTGTTTTTTACCTTATTAGAATGATAGACAATCTATTCTATCAGTCTTGACACGTCGTTTTCACCAGCAAAACAAGATGCCACAAATGTGCAGTTAGATTTTATATTGGATTATACCATGGAACAAATGCATATCACTCTGTGCGTGGTAAACTGTACTTTTCAATTTTGTATAGAGAATTATTACACCTCTTACAGATACAATAGAAGAGAAGATGAACAGATGACAGAACGTCAGGTGGATCAAATAAACAAACAAATGACAGACAGAAAGACAGAACGATTGATACAAGACAGATAGAAAGACAGACGCACAGAACGATACAAAGAACAAACAAATGATAGAACAGACAATAAACTGAAGGAAGAATAGGTAGAACAAAAGATAATGACAGAATGATAGATAGAACGATAGACAGATAGAATGGCAGAACAATGATAGAACAATAGATACTATGATAAAATGAAAGAACAATAGATAGAATGATAGGTAGAACAAAAGATAGATAGAATGATAGAAAGGTAAATAGAATAATAGATAGAACGATTAAAAGGTAGATAGAATGATAGATAGAATGACAGAACGAGAATGACAGAGAGATAGATTAGATAGAATGATAGACAGAATGACAGGCAGAATAAAAGATGGATAGAGCGATAGAAACAGACAGAACAATTGAATGCCATATAGTACAACAGAAAGATAGATAGAATGATAGAACGATGGATAGATAGAATGACAGACAGACAGACAGACAGACAGACAGATAGATAGATAGATAGATAGATAGATAGAATGACAGACAGACAGACAGACAGACAGACAGACAGACAGATAGATAGATAGATAGATAGATAGATAGATAGATAGATAGATAGATAGATAGATAGAATGACAGACAGACAGACAGAGAGATAGATAGACAGACAGACAGACAGACAGACAGACAGACAGAGAGATAGATAGATAGGTAGATAGATAGATAGATAGATAGATAGATAGATAGATAGATAGATAGAATGACAGACAGACAGACAGATAGATAGATAGATAGATAGATAGATAGATAGATAGATAGATAGATAGATAGATAGATAGATAGATAGATAGATAGATAGATAATTATACGCATATATTTTGTTGTGTCCTTAATCACCTTAACGGGGCATTTATATACACTTCTGTTTAAAGGACCTATTGATTGTTTGAACGCTTGAGTGCTAAAGGGATTTTAGCCACTGTGCTCTACAGAGCATGTGTATGTGTGTGCGTAACTATGTCCTCTTCAATACATTATGGCATGTCCAGGAAGGGCAGGGGTGCTGTTCCTGCCTCTGTGGCATTTGAGGTCCGACTGCACTCTTTAGAGCCTGTGTGTGTGTGTGTGTGTGTGTGTGTGTGTGTGTGTGTGTGTGTGTGTGTGTGAGTGTGTATTTGAAGTGCCTGCTCCGGCCTTGAATACAGTGCGAGATGTATGTATATCAGAATGGGGGATGACAGGCAGAACTGGTGTGCTCTCTCTCCTGCTGGTGCCCACACACACACACACACTATAACTTTACTGTTTCAAGTAGCTAAAGCTCCCTGATTTCACAGACCTGTCCCTGGGCTCCCCCACCAACCACTCTCTTTGTAGTAATGAGTAAGATGAGTCATTGTACTGTGCAAAATAGGAGAAATACAACAAACAGCTTGTACATCCCCCTCCTGCCTCTCCTTCTGTTCTTTCAAACCAGCATGCAGCCTGCAATATCTGCTCTGGTATGATGTTAAATGTCCATGATCTTTGACTGACTTGTGCCTTTCAGCCATGTGTGTTTTCTATTACTTTTAGCTGACATGTTAACATCTTAAAATGTTTGTGGACTCATGTGTGTCTATAGATTCGAAGTGCAAGTTTATGTACAGTTTTTACAATCAAGTAAGATATACTGTATGTAAACCACACATAAACAGAAAAAAACAGCATCTGTCTCTCTGCTATGATTACACAAGTGGACACAGAGAAGAAGAAAACTATGTCCTTTTTTCTCTTTCGCTCAGTTTCTACAATCAGATTTTTCTTTTGTGTATTTAAAAAAAAAAAACTCTTCAGTTGTTGCCCTCTTTTACAAAAGTATAAGTAAGGCGATTATACCTAATAGTGTGGGTATCAGATGTTAAAGATTAAAAAGATTAGTTACCCACCCTCATGTCATTCTAAACCTGTAAGACCTTTCCATTCATCTTCGGGAACACAAATTAAAATCTTTTTGATGCATGATCTTCCCAGATGTCCTTCACTGCGACGCCGGGACACCACGGACCCTGGGTGCATCCACAGCGGAGGACGCGAGCCGGGTCCCGGGCGACGACTTCTCCCCCTCCTGCCTTCCACATCTCCATCCGGAACCGCTTCGCTCCCCTCCGTGAGACAGGACGCAACGCTGTGATCATCGGAGACTCCATCGTCCGACACGTAAGTGCTACGTTAGCCGAAGGTAAAGTGCACACTCATTGTTTGCCTGGTGCTCGTGTTCTCGATGTTTCTGCGCAGATACCCGCGATCCTGAAGGTCGACGAGAGCCCCAGAGCGGTCGTGGTTCACGCCGGGGTTAACGACACCACACTGCGGCAGACGGAGACACTGAAGAGGGACTTCAGCAGTCTGATCGAGACGGTTCGCAGCACGACGCCCGCGGCGACGATCGTCGTGTCAGGACCACTGCCCACGTATCGACGAGGACACGAAAGGTTCAGTAGACTTTTTGCTTTAAATGAATGGTTGTTGTCATGGTGTAAAGAACAGAAACTGCTATTTGTTAATAACTGGAATCTTTTCTGGGAGCGTCCTAGGCTGTTTCGCGCTGATGGATTACACCCCAGCAGAATCGGAGCGGAGCTGCTCTCTGACAACATCTCCAGGACACTTCGCTTCATGTGACTAGTAAGACAATTCTCTAATAACTATTATAATGAGTTTTGTTCCACCCGCTTAAATGATAAAAGTACTTGCGCTGTAAAAACTATTAAGACTGTGTCTGTTCCCCGAATAGTGAGGTCAAAATATAATGTAGGATCTAGAAAAAATCTTATCGTAATTAAACCAGAAAAATGTAAAGTAAATGAACAAAAACTATTTTTAAAGTTTGGGCTCATAAATATTAGATCACTCACACCCAAAGCAGTTATTGTAAATGAAATGATCACAGATAATAGTTTTGATGTACTCTGCTTGACTGAAACCTGGCTAAAACCAAATGATTATTTTGGTCTAAATGAGTCTACTCCACCAAACTACTGTTATAAGCATGAGCCCCGTCAGACTGGTCGTGGCGGAGGTGTTGCAACAATATATAGTGATATTCTCAATGTTACCCAGAAAACAGGATACAGGTTTAACTCTTTTGAAATACTTCTGCTAAATGTTACACTGTCAGACATGCAAAAGAAGTCTAATGTATCTCTTGCTCTCTGGCTACTGTATATAGACCACCAGGGCCGTATACTGAATTCCTAAAAGAATTTGCAGGTTTCCTCTCAGACCTTCTAGTTACAGTTGATAAGGCGCTAATAATGGGAGATTTTAATATTCACGTTGATAATGCAAATGATACATTAGGACTTGCGTTTACTGACCTAATAAACTCCTTTGGAATCAAACAAAATGTCACCGGGCCCACTCATCGTTTTAATCATACATTAGATCTAATTATATCGCATGGAATCGATCTTACTGCTATAGATATTGTACCCCAAAGTGATGATATTACAGACCATTTCCTTGTATCGTGCATGCTGCGTATAACTGATATTAACTATATGTCTCAGCGTTACCGTCTGGGCAGAACTTTTGTTCCAGCCACCAAAGACAGATTAGCAAATAACCTGCCTGATCTATCTCAACTGCTATTTGTACCCAAAAATACACATGAATTAGACGAAATTACTGACAACATGGGCACTATTTTCTCTAATACATTAGAAGCTGTTGCCCCCATCAAATTGAAAAAGGTTAGAGAAAAACGTACTGTGCCATGGTATAACAGTAATACTCACTCTCTCAAGAAAGTAACTCGTAGTCTTGAACGCAAATGGAGAAAAACTAACTTGGAAGTTTTTAAAATTGCATGGAAAAACAGTATGTCCAGCTATAGACAGGCTCTAAAAACTGCTAGGGCAGAGCATATCCACAAACTCATTGAAAATAACCAAAACAATCCAAGGTTTTTATTTAGCACAGTGGCTAAATTAACAAATTACCAGACGCCACCTGATTCAAATATTCCACCAACGTTAAATAGTAATGACTTTATGAATTTCACTGATAAAATAGATAACATTAGAAATACAACAGCGTCTAACACTTCAGTTTCATCCATCGCACCCAAAGATAAACTGCAGTGCTTTACAAATATAGGACAGGAAGAGCTAAATAAACTTATCACTGTATCTAAACCAACAACATGTTTATTAGATCCTGTACCCACTAAATTACTAAAAGAGCTGTTACCTGTAGCCGAAGAACCGCTTCTCAATATCATTAACTCGTCGTTATCTTTAGGTCACGTCCCAAAACCATTCAAGCTGGCGGTTATCAAGCCTCTTATTAAGAAACCAAAACTAGATCCTAGTGTACTGGCAAATTATAGGCCTATTTCAAATCTTCCATTTATGTCTAAAATTTTAGAAAAAGTTGTGTCTGCTCAATTGAGCACCTTCCTGCATAAAAATGATCTGTATGAAGAATTTCAGTCAGGTTTTAGGCCCCACCATAGCACAGAAACTGCACATGTTAAAATTACAAATGACCTGCTCCTTGCGTCAGATCAAGGCTGCATCTCATTTCTAGTCTTACTTGATCTTAGTGCTGCGTTCGACACCATAGATCATGACATACTCATAGATCGATTACAAAACTATACAGGTATTCAAGGGCAGGCTCTAAGATGGTTTAGATCCTACCTGTCCGATCGCTACCATTTTGTTTACTTAAATGGGGTGTCATCTCATTTATCATCAGTAAAATATGGAGTGCCACAAGGATCCGTCCTAGGTCCCCTTCTATTTTCAATATACATGTTGCCCCTTGGTAATATTATTAGAAAATACGGAATTAGCTTCCATTGTTATGCTGATGATACTCAGCTATATATCTCAACGAGACCAGATGAAACTTCCCAATTATCTAAGCTAACAGAGTGTGTTAAAAATGTAAAAGATTGGATGACAAATAATTTTCTCCAATTAAATTCGGATAAGACAGAGATATTAATTATTGGACCAAAAAACACCACACAGAATCTTGTAGATTACAATCTGCAACTAGACGGATGTACTGTTACTTCCTCTACAGTTAGAAATCTGGGTGTTATATTGGACAGCAATATGTCTTTTGAAAATCTTATTTCCAATGTTACAAAAACTGCATTCTTCCATCTTAGAAACATTGCCAAGCTACGAAACATGTTATCTGTTTCTGATGCAGAAAAGCTAGTTCATGCATTCATGACCTCTAGACTGGACTATTGTAATGCACTTCTAGGTGGTTGTCCTGCTTCGTCAATAAACAAGCTACAGGTAGTCCAAAATGCAGCAGCTAGAGTCCTTACCAGGTCAAGAAAATATGATCATATTACCCCAATTTTACAGTCTCTGCACTGGCTACCTATTAAGTTCCGTATCTGTTACAAATTATCATTACTTACCTATAAGGCCCTAAATGGTTTAGCTCCTGCGTACCTAACTAGCCTTCTACCACGCTACAACCCATCACGCACCCTAAGGTCACAAAACGCTGGACTTTTGGTAGTTCCTAGGATAGCAAAGTCCACTAAAGGAGGTAGAGCTTTTTCACATTTGGCTCCCAAACTCTGGAATAGCCTTCCTGATAATGTTCGGGGTTCAGACACACTCTCTCTGTTTAAATCTAGATTAAAAACGCATCTCTTTCGCCAAGCATTCGAATAATGTATCTCTTAAATTGTGAGTGTAGTTGCATTTGCATTTTTATTCTTTAGCTTGGGTTAAACTAATTTTACTTTGTTGATCAGCAGCTATGCTAATGATGTCTCTATTTTGCTTCTATGTTTTGCCACGGGATTTACATCCCATGGTAACTAGGATTTACACAAGCTCCAGTCTGGATCCAGAACACCTGAGAAGAGATGATGCTGACCCTCAGAGGACCCCAAATGATCCTAACCTTGAATCAACAAACAGAACTAACAATTATTGCTACATGTGTGACTGCATCATATAATTACTATTAATTAATAATATTGATAGTTCATCATCTAGCTGACTACGTCTTGTATTATTATTTTTATTTTTCTAAAATCCTGTCAAACGTGCACAAACTACTAGCTACTACTAAATATTTTAGAAACATAATTTTCTGTAAAGTTGCTTTGTAACGATTTGTATTGTAAAAAGCGCTATTCAAATAAACTTGAATTGAATTGAATTGAATGAAATCCGAGAGCTCTCTGACCCTCCATAAACAGCAATGCAACTGACTCGTTCAAGGCCCAGAAAGGTAGCAAGGACATAATTAAAATAGCCCATGTGACAGTGGTTCAATTGTAATGTTATAAAGCTACAAGAAAATCTTTTGTGCTCAAAGAAAACAAAAATAATGACTTAATTCAATGATTTCTTCTCTTCCCTGCTAGTCTTCGACTTGCATTCACAACAGTACTATGGCACTTGTGTGTGCATTCTTCTGCTTGTAAGAGAAAAAACATGGTAAAGAAGAAACTGTTGAATGGATTTGTTATTTTAGTTTTCTTTGCGCACAAAAAAAAGTATTCTCGTAACATTACGGTTGAACCACTGACTCCATGTCACATCTACATAATAAAACTATTTATAGAACGATATAACGAACAATAGAAGAACCACAACATATAACAATAGAATGTTGCAAAGAACAATTTAACGACAGGATTAATTATATAACAATAGAACGAACAACAGAACAAACCAAAGAATGATATGACAACAAATGATTTAACAAAGGACAGAACAGCATAAAGAACTATAGAAAAACACTAGATACAATGATAGAGCAAACAATAGATAGAAAGACAAACATTAGATAGATAGATAGATAGATAGATAGATAGATAGATAGATAGATAGATAGATAGATAGATAGATAGAGAGGTCTTTTTTCCAGAGTCTCTTTAAATTCCAATAGATGCTGCTCTACCACACCACTGCTCCAGCCAATCTCTCAGTCCTTTCTTCTTTCTATCCCTCTCTCCTTGTCCTTTCGCCCCTGTTCAATGTCAGTGACGGCAGGGCCACTGGTGATGGCTCTGTCTTCCGTAACATGGCTCAGGGTTTGGCCGCACCATTACAGAATCCATTTTCTACAGACAAGAATCTCATTTCAATTTCAGTGTGCACGTTTGTTTTTCGTGTGCATGTGAGTGCGTATGGTGATTTTTGTGTGCCCTGATGAGCCGTCCTGTGTGTTTTTGTGCACAACTGTGCGACAAAAAAGAATGCATATCCATTTTGGGTGCATGTATATGAATGCACATAAATTTAGTGCTATTTCATTTCTTCTCAATGACTTTCCCTCTGCAGAATCAATACCTCTGGTGGGAGTGAGGTGGAAGGGAAAGCAATGCGATTGGTGGGTGGAGCATGTTCACCCATTCAGACAAGAGGGATTGAAAATAGGAAGGAGGGTTGGACAAAAATAAGTAATAACCCATCATCTCTCTCACTCTCTTTTCTCTGGCTCTGAAACGCAGCCCCATTAACCTAAGTGCAATAATAAATACCACAATGATCCAGAATTAGTCATGCTCCCCTCCAACCACACACAGAGAGAACAAAGAGAGTGCAGAAAAAAATGAAGGAGAATGAAGTGGAAAATGAAGCACAAACAATGCAGTGGAGCCCCAAAATAAAGAAAACCACAATAAAAAAGCATAAAGGTTGTGTGAATGTTTCTAATTCCTCTTCACTCCGTGTCTAAAAACATTTGTCTGTAAATAAATACAGAAAACATCTCAAACTTCAACGTTTAAGAGCTGTTTTAATGTGGGCTAATATTTGTTTTAATACTTGATTTGAACGCTTGACTTGTTATTATTAAAAGTGTATCAAAAGTGTGATCAGGCTTTAATGAAATGTACAAATCATGTTTACTTCTCAATTATGCTAGTTTCACATGCAATAAGAACAGAATATTCAAGAAAAACACATTTACTTTACAGTAATTCAAAGTATCAGTAAAGTTAAGGATTCTGGTTCTGGATTCAAAGTTGAGAATTACAAACCAAAGGCAAATTCATTCCATGTGGTGTAAAATTGGCATATTCTATCTTTGTAATGACTAATTTTGCTGTCAAATTAAATGTATATGTTTTTAAATGGGAATATGTGTTATAATGCAGACACAGAAGCAGCAACTAAACTAAAAAAGGCTGGATTTAGTGGTGGGTTATTTATAAAATAGAGGCTAAACTGAGCATTCCTGTATTAAACACAGAACTACATCATCACTAGAGCAAAAGAACATTACTTGATTTTTACACCAATACAAAACACATAGAACCGTTTTATACTTTTGAAAAATGTACTTCCATTCAAAGATAATCTAAAGCATACTGCAAATAAAAATGCCATTCCAAAATAAAAATGCCCAATCTAATTGTAAGACTGATTTATTTAAATAATAAAATTATTTAAATAATAATAAATAAAAACATAATAGATACACTGTATATACACACACCTAAAGGGTTATTAGGAACACCATACTAATACTGTGTTTGATCCCTTTCGCCTTCAGAATTGCCTTAATTCTACGTGGCATTGATTCAACAAGGTGCTGGAAGCATTCTTTAGAAATGTTGGCCCATATTGATAGGATAGCATCTTGCAGTTGATGGAGATTTGTGGGATGCACATCCAGGGCACGAAGCTCCCGTTCCACCACATCCCAAAGATGCTCGATTGGGTTGAGATCTGGTGACTGTGGGGCCATTTTAATACAGTGAACTCCTTGTCATGTTCAAGAAACCAATTTGAAATTATTCGAGCTTTGTGACATGGTGCATTATCCTGCTGGGAGTAGCCATCAGAGATGGGTACATGGTGGTCATAAAGGGATGGACATGGTCAGAAACAATGCTCAGCTAGGCTGTGGCATTTAAACAATGCCCAATTGGCACTAAGGGGCCTAAAGTGTGCCAAGAAAACATCCCCCACACCATTACACCACCAACACCAGCCTGCACAGTGGTAACAAGACATGATGGATCCATGTTCTCATTCTGTTTACGCCAAATTCTGACTCTATCATCTGAATGTCTCAACAGAAATCGAGACTCATCAGACCAGGCAACATTTTTCCAGTCTTCAACTGTCTAAATTTGGTGAGTTCGTGCAAATTGTAGCCTCTTTTTCCTATTTGTAGTGGAGATGAGTGGTACCCGGTGGGGTCTTCTGCTGTTGTAGCCCATGCGCCTCAAGGTTGTGCGTGTTGTGGCTTCACAAATGCTTTGCTGCATACCTCGGTTGTAACGAGTGGTTATTTGAGTCAAAGTTGCTCTTCTATCAGCTTGAATCAGTCGGCCCATTCTCCTCTGACCTCTAGCATCAACAAGGCATTTTTGCCCACAGGACTGCCGCATACTGGATGTTTTTCCCTTTTCACACCATTCTTTGTAAACCCTAGAAATGGTTGTGCGTGAAAATCCCAGTAACTGAGCAGATTGTGAAATACTCAGACCGGTCCGTCTGGCACCAACAACCATGCCACGCTCAAAATTGCTTAAATCACCTTTCTTTCCCATTCTGACATTCAGTTTGGAGTTCAGGAGATTGTCTTGACCAGGACTACACCCCTAAATGCATTGAAGCAACTGCCATGTGATTGGTTGATTAGATAATTGCATTAATGAGAAATTTAACAGGTGTTCCTAATAATCCTTTAGGTGAGTGTAAAAGCTAGGGTATGGTATTATAAATGCTAATCACAATCTGGTTGATCACCATGTCAGCCAAACAGCTCCTTCGTGTATAATTGCATTTATTGCAGATAAGTATTTTCCACATTTGAAAGGTCTGAAGATTGTAAAACTGCCAGTTAGCCTGCAGGCTAATCACTGCAATCAATAATGGCATCCATGATAATGACTCTGCACCAATGACAGTGAATAAACAGATGACAGATGAATAAACAGCATGTCGACCATTTCACTGACAGATATTTGGGACATAGTCGTAAATAAATACACCATTATATGGTATTAAAAGTGTTGAGCTTTATGTCTTCTATGAATAACCAACTGGTGCTTATCTGTACTAGGCTGATTAGAGAGTGGAGAAATTCAGTAAAACATTGAGACATGCAAATCAAAGCAGTCATAGCTACTGAATATTTTGTGTTTAAGTAAATATTAAGTAAAATTCATTTAGATACCCGTGTCTGTTTCTCTGCACAGTCAACCAACATGGTCTGAGGTTTCTAACAATCTGAGACTGAATGTTGGGAAAATGCAGCGCTGTGGTTTACCAGCTAATGCAGCATGAAGCTCTTATTTGTAAACACTGCAAGTGTATTTGATGCCCGTAGGGAGCTAGTGTGGTTAGCATTTACGTAAGCGTATTGATTGTAACATTATCACATTTAGTCCATTAGCCACCGCTGGTGCGGCTGGACTTGCCTGGTCTCACAGGGCATTAACCAGTGTGCACGAGTGCTCAGAAAGATTGGGCTGTTGAGGCAAAGTCATCAGCCCATGAGCATGTATACAGCATGCACATGCATACAGGGCCATAGCTAATAAAATGAATGGTGGGGACAATTCTATAGAGACCCACAACAATTCCAGTAGGATTAATACAGGATCCAGTATAATTAAGTGTATGTATTTTATGTCACAATAAAAAAAAGATATAAAAAATAACCACAAATACCATGATGTAAGATATGCAAGTGGGCTTTTCATTTTCGTCCAGAGCTCATATACTTCACAAGCAATTTTGCATTAAAAATCTTCTCTCTGGTCTCTGAATCAGTAATTAAAACTTCAATTTATTTAACACCAATAGGGAGAAGATGAGTCCGTAATAACTGAAGTGTCTGTCAGAATATTCACTGGAGTTTCTCAGAACTTAACACAAGTAAAGGGTGTGAATGTGTGTATGTTTAAGCCGGGCTGTATTCCCTCGCCTTCATCTCGACAGCAGAGTATGTGTAAGTGGTGCTTGAGTATGTGGTACGTCTGCTGTGACTCAGGCGATGGGAGCAACAGAAGGCAGAGGCTGACGCTTTGGGAGGATAATGAAGTTTTAAACTCACACTCAAGCAAGCAGAAACTAATGAGCAGTACAAACACACAGCCCTCCTCAGCATCAAACTTTACATAAATCTCGCCTGAACATCTGTAAATAAATGAGAAGATCCTCTGATGCTCTGGTTAAACTCGTTTTGTGCACAAAACACCTTAATAAAACCCTGCAATTCATAATTTTAATAGCATAATTCATGTTATGTTGAATAAAAACAGCTATTTTCTATCACCTCAGTATTATTATTATCCATTTTCTAAAGAAAATGTTAGAGTGTTCTGCTAGGGTAGGCTTTGCTATACGTAATGTAAATGTTATTACAGCATAAAATAAATGTTTTCTATTTTAATATATAGTTAATATTTTACTTATTCCTGTAAAAGCAAAGTTGCATTACCAGCAGCCATTGTCTTCAGTGTCATGTGATCCTTCAGAAATCATTCTATTATGCTGATTTAATGCTTGAGAAAAATTTCTAATCTTTATCAGTTGAAAATGGTTTCGCTGCTATATATTTTTGTGGAAACTGTGATTTTCTTTTTCAGAATTATTTAACTAAGAGGATGTTCAAAGGGACGGTGTTTATTTGCATATAAAATGTTATAATTTTAAGTCTTTATTGTCACTTGATGGTTTTTTTTTTAAAACAACTGTTCCTGTAGCTCAATTGGTAGAGCATAGCGCTATGAAGCGCAAGGTTGTGGGTTCGATTCCCCGGGAACACATGATAGGTAAAAATTGATAGCCTGAATGCACTTTAAGTCACTTTGGATAAAAGCGTCTGAAAAATGCATTAATTTAATTTAACTTGAGTAATGGTAGAGTAGCATACATTTTGTTATAATTAAAATACAAGTAATAAGTAATAACAGTATAAATATATTTAAATCACATGTAGTCACATGAGATTAAAACTGCAGAAATAAAAACTTCACACTGAGAAGGTCACTTCACCTCCAATGATCTGACACTTTCACTCCTTCAATAAATGAATTATGATTCAATATGAATTTCTAAATTGTGAACGATCCATCCACACTAAATATTCCACAATGTTGCATCTGCACTGTTTCACTGGCAGTGTAAACCTAGCATAAACAAAAATAACTCATTTGTACATTTAATTATTATATGGATAGCCTGAATAAATGAAGCCCTTTGAAATGACAAAGCTGTATTAATGGTGACTCGCACACTGACTATAATGGAAAGTCCTGGAGGAAATGCAGGAGCAGGAAGTTGCATCAATCAGTGCTGGCGAGATACAGATAAGACAAGGTATGAGTTTATCCAGCAACTGAGTAAATGAACTTAGTAACTACAGATGGGCTGACAGTGATAATGATCGAAATGGCCAGGCAGTAGAAAAACAGAGGAAATGTAATTCAAATAAGTCCCATTTTGTCCCCTAGGAAAACAATAGGAAGGGATGAGACTGCCAAAAGCAAGCAATCACAAAGAGAGAGAGTCAACGACAGAGAGAACGAGAGAGTTACCTACAGAATAACATCCCAGCCAGGACAGGGAGAGATGGGCAACATCTCGATCAATAAACTTTAATTGCATTCGGTGGACGAAATGATGCATGTCACTATGCTCATCACTAATGCCTTCCATCCTTTTCTTATCTTATCTCCATCACATGACCCCTGACCAACAATCAGGGCCCACAGCAGCTGGGTGTTACTGGATAAAACAAGATAGGCAAGTGTTTTTCAGACTGTAAACAAGAACACGGTCACAGTTTTTCTTTTAGTTTTTTTTTTGTTCGTTTGTTTGTTTAATTAAATGTGAAATGTATCCTCTCAAGAAATATATTCTTATAAACAAATATACATAAACTGAACAAAATTATAAACGCAACACTTTTGTTTTTGCCGCCATTTTTCATGAGCTGAATTCAAAGATCTAATATTTTTTCTATGTACACAAAAGGCTTATTTCTCTCAAATATTGTTCACAAATCTGTCTAATTCTGTGTTAGTGAGCACTTCTCCTTTGCTGAGATAATGCATCCACCTCACAGGTGTGGCATATCAAGATGCTGATTAGACGGCAAGATTATTGCACAGGTGTGCCTTAGGCTGGCCACAATAAAAAACTGAAACACCTATCCCACAAAATATAATGAAAACTGTGAAATAATGATAACCAAACTAAAGTGGAGAACCACTGATTAAGAGAGGTGAGACAAGAGCTAAATAAGGTTACAAGTAGAAAATAAGTCAGGAATTATAGTAAATGTTCAAGACTCAAGGAAGACAGCCTCCATGCCTTGTTGTGTCTTTTTGTTTTCATAGTAAACAGAGAGAAAGTAAAAGCAATGAACGATCTTCTCTTCCCCTCAGACCCTCACTATTAATACATGTGCATCTCTAATAGAGATAAATGTAGACCAGTAAAAGAGCAGGGGGTAAAACTGAGGGAGAGAGAGAGAGAGAGGAAAAAGAGATATGAAGGGTGCTGGGTGGAAATGGAGAAGGATGAAAGATGGATGGAGTGAATTAGTTGTTGAGGGAGTGAAAGAGAGAAACATTGCTGTGGAGGTGGAAAAACACAAGTATCTCCATCAAACATGATGAAAGAAAAATGACAAAACAGCATGTGAAATAGATGTGCTCTATAGCTTATGGGTTAACAATAGACTAAATATTATAAATGACAATATTACATTTTTACTTAAATGTACCATTTATTTGAGATACATAAAATGAATTACATTTAATTGGTTCCCTAGGTAAACATTTGTTTCATTATCAGTGTCCCTCCTGTTTTAATAAACAGACATACAGTACATCTCAGAAATCATATGCCTATTTGCTCACATCACTCCAACCAAGTAACTTTAAGGAATCTCACTATGGACCTGGAAACAGTTCAAATAGGTCTAGCATATGGACTAAGAAAGTAACAGTCCTTAATTTTAGAAGAGTCAGTAATTGGAGTTAGAGAAGTAGAGGCAAACTTTTTCAAACACAAATAGAGCACAGGAAAATGAACTACACTAATACTGGCCAAGTAATTTGATCTCTGTTAGCTGAGTTTAAGTTACACAGTGGCCTAATTACTCAGAATGCCCAGGGCTCAATTGTGGCCAAATCCCCTTTACCTGGAACAGGTAACAAAGCTGGCACTCTGTGGCCAGACACAGCAGAAAAAAAAACAGATAGTGCTAATGGCCTGTTGTCAGCATAAAGAGCCAAGGCAGGCCTAGACAGTGCACCTATATTGCAAGATTGGAAATTCGCTGCAGAGTTGTAAGGTGTGTAGTGCAAGAAATCTATTTAGGACGAACTTGGCAAGAAACTTCTGCACTGTTACAAAAAAAAACATACCTAATGCAAAAAGAATAGCCTTTTATTTGTGAGTAGCATGGCACGCAAACAAATGTTTCAGGTACAAATAACCTTACCCAATGTATGAAACAAACATTTAAATGCAAGAGACATCTCTTGTAATAAATTTGCTGAATTGATGCATTTCCATCAGCTGCCACATAATTTTTTTTAGCCAATCACGAGTGTTAGACTGACAAATATAAATGCATAAAGTCACAAACTGTAATTTTATCCCAGCTGTTGAATACTAACAGTTTTGAAACACAAGTTTTGAAGCTGTTTAGATGGGTTCTGCAACACCTACATATATGTGTTACTACTGTTACCGAATGTTAAAGGCAGTTGCAAACAAATGAAGAAGTTTACCTGATTGGCATTGAATGTGGATGTTTCTTCACCAGTGTTACTGGTTTGATCCCCAAGGAATGCATGAACTGATTAAATGTACACCTTGAATGCAATGCAAGTCACTTTGGATAAAACTGTCTGCCAACATGTAAATGCATATGGACAAATGAAAACCTTCAAAGATTGTGTATGTGATGCTGAATTAAATAACTGATAAACCAATTTTGCACACAATCAATACTGTGAATTCTTCAGCCTTTTGTTAAGCTATTAAAATCATATTAATACTCCATCTCCAAGAACTGAGAATCTGAAGACCTTTATTTTTAATACTCTGATTTCAGTAAGCATTTATTCATTTAGCAGACACTTTTCTCCAAAGTGACTTGCAAGTGAGAAATAATACAACACAAACTATTCATCAAAAGGAAATGATAACATTAGCAGTACTGCAATACAAAATTGGCCAGAAGGATCGAAGATGAAGTGCAGAGATCCAACTACAAAGATGTTGAGAAATGCTTCAGTTTCAGAAAAATAAATGCCTATGGATGGCTGTGAACTGAGTGCTTGTGGGAAAAGTCGTTTTGGTTAGATTTGCCATTTTGGTTAGACAACCCAATGCTGCATTTTCCAAAAGCATTGTTGTAAGCCTAAGCAAATCAGAAAAAAAGAAAAAAACACGGCACAGATGATCTCTATAATCTAACAGTGCTTTTGGGAATTGCACCCCATAACATTCATCATTACTATTTTCATAATGAAAAAAAAATTAAATAGAGGTTAATATCTTTGTCAGGTTCATATTTTTGTCATCATCAGAATTAGAACTGATTTTGCCCCTTGGCCTTCAATTTCTGTTTAATGACTCCACTACATCAGGGGGGGGGGGGGGGTGTTTCACTGTCATTCATATTAATTCCATTAGGATCACTCTAGTAACACATGATGCAGAGAATACTGAAACAAGTTACACTAGCACGTCCCTCCCCTAAGTGGCCATGGAGGATCAAATCTCACATCTGTCCCCTGCTCAACCTTGAGGAGGATGGGTCAAGTGGGCGGTTGCAGTGAAGAAATGTCCGGCAATAGCAATGTTACCATGTAATAGCTAAATGATTGACAGACAGGCGACAGACAGGATGTGAGTGTCCCATTCCAGGAAATCCCCTCGTGCCTGATGTGTAATCCTCTTTATGAAACAGGACAGACTGCTGAAGTATCAGTGAGACTATGTGTGTGTGTGTCCAGAATGTCGGAAAATATGAGGCTGCAACTTCATCATCTTTCTCAGAAGTGTCTGAAGCTCTTCAGCATCAGCTTAACATCATTCATCCATCCATCCATCCATCAACCACAGCCAAAGTGCCCTTCAGCTGCTGCTGTGCGCCTTAAATTATTAAACACTAGATAGCACATGTAATAAGAATAACAGACAAATTAATTTGCACCAAATTGATTTTTATCTCAGTATAACAATGTATAATCATAAGTCAAACTCACAATCAACCTCAAACATGCACATCTTAATGTGATCACAGGTCAGCTAACAGGAGTGCATGAGTCAGCTATGGTGAGATAAGGTAGAGCTTTTGCCATTTTGGGAGTATGAAATGTCAGTCAAATGGACAGACCTGTAGTTCGCTGGCTGGCACAGAGCAAGAGACACGTTTTTAAAGCACTGCGCATTATAACCAATCACACACGATTGAGCTTATGAATGCAAGGACCAATCAGAGGCGTTCAGATGAGTCATCGCTGAAACAAGTTGTTTCGTCACCATGCGCGCTGGTTGACTGAGTTCTCCAGCTGATTCTCTCATTAGAAACAACAAAGTGAAGATGCACGAATGTAAGATAATAATTTCACAGTGTAAACAGCTTTAGAGATTATTATGGGAGTGCTTGAACTCGATAGACTGAAGTGACAATGTTCTTTGATAATGTAAACGTTATTTGCTCAATGAAAGTGATATGTTTTTATTAAATTCACATTAAATACAAAGTCAGTCGTATTTAAAATATTTTATGGTATGACACCCATATGTAGTACTCGAGTAAAAAGACGGATTTTTATGCAAAGTTAACAGATTACACTATTAGGCTGCTCGCCCATTTTTAGATCAACTAATAATCTATTAATGTGCAAAATGCATTTAATTGCACATATTTGAGAATTGAGATATTTCATTATACAACCCGAATTCCGGAAAAGTTGGGACATTTTTTAAATTTTAATAAAATGAAAACTAAAAGACTTTCAAGTCACATGAGCCAATATTTTATTCACAATAGAACATAGATAACATAGCAAATGTTTAAACTGAGAAAGTTTACAATTTTATGCACAAAATGAGCTCATTTCAATTTTGATTTCTGCTACAGGTCTCAAAATAGTTGGGACGGGGCATGTTTACCATGGTGTAGCATCTCCTTTTCTTTTCAAAACAGTTTGAAGACGTCTGGGCATTGAGGCTATGAGTTGCTGGAGTTTTGCTGTTGGAATTTGGTCCCATTCTTGCCTTATATAGATTTCCAGCTGCTGAAGAGTTCGTGGTCGTCTTTGACGTATTTTTCGTTTAATGATGCGCCAAATGTTCTCTATCGGTGAAAGATCTGGACTGCAGGCAGGCCAGGTTAGCACCCGGACTCTTCTACGACGAAGCCATGCTGTTGTTATAGCTGCAGTATGTGGTTTTGCATTGTCCTGCTGAAATAAACAAGGCCTTCCCTGAAATAGACGTTGTTTGGAGGGAAGCATATGTTGCTCTAAAACCTTTATACCTTTCAGCATTCACAGAGCCTTCCAAAACATGCAAGCTGCCCATACCGTATGCACTTATGCACCCCCATACCATCAGAGATGCTGGCTTTTGAACTGAACGCTGATAACATGCTGGAAGGACTCCCTCCTCTTTAGCCCGGAGGACACGGCGTCTGTGATTTCCAACAAGAATGTCAAATTTGGACTCGTCTGACCATAAAACACTATTCCACTTTGAAATAGTCCATTTTAAATGAGCCTTGGCCCACAGGACATGACGGCGCTTCTGGACCATGTTCACATATGGCTTCCTTTTTGCATGATAGAGCTTTAGTTGGCATCTGCTGATGCCACGGCGGATTGTGTTTACCGACAGTGGTTTCTGAAAGTATTCCTGGGCCCATTTAGTAATGTCATTGACACAATCATGCCGATGAGTGATGCAGTGTCGTCTGAGAGCCCGAAGACCACGGGCATCCAATAAAGGTCTCCGTCCTTGTCCCTTACGCACAGAGATTTCTCCAGTTTCTCTGAATCTTTTGATGATGTTATGCACTGTAGATGATGAGATTTGCAAAGCCTTTGCAATTTGATGTTGAGGAACATTGTTTTTAAAGTTTTCCACAGTTTTTTTACGCAGTCTTTCACAGATTGGAGAGCCTCTGCCCATCTTTACTTCTGAGAGACTCTGCTTCTCTAAGACAAAGCTTTTATAGCTAATCATGTTACAGACCTGATATCAATTAACTTAATTAATCACTAGATGTTCTCCCAGCTGAATCTTTTCAAAACTGCTTGCTTTTTTAGCCATTTGTTGCCCCTGTGCCAACTGTTTTGAGACCTGTAGCAGGCATTAAATTTTAAATGAGCTAATTAAGTGGATAAAAGTGTAAAATTTCTCAGTTTAAACATTTGCTACGTTATCTATGTTCTATTGTGAATAAAATATTGGCTCATGTGATTTGAAATTCCTTTAGTTTTCATTTTATTAAAATTTAAAAAACGTCCCAACTTTTCCGGAATTCGGGTTGTATATTTTGGGAATATGTTGAATAAAAAAATAAATAAAAATCTGCTGAAAAACAAACAAACAACAAACAAAAAATAGACACCTTTAGAACATTTTTAATGGTTTTACTGGTTATAATGGGACTTGTACTGGTTTTACTGGAAACTGTAATGGACCCGATTGTCTCTAATGGTAATTGGTAATTGCCTTCTATTGGTAGCTTGTTAAAACCAATAAATTCTAATATAATATGTCCAAAAACACACGGCAGAAAACCATTTTTAATGGTTTTAATGGCTAAAAGTTGATGGTTTGTAAAGTTATTTGCTGTGGAAACCATTAAAATGTCCTGTGATTGCTTTAATCAGCTTGTGTGTCACATGACAAGCATCTGATTGGGGTTGTAGAAATTGCAGTCTTTTTTATTCTGCTTTTAATACAACTTATCATGGTTTTCATTTATTCCAAACCCTAAAACTTAATTTTTAAGCTTAAAAGAAACGAAAATAACAGACCTTCATTGTGTAATCTTTTGGAATCTCCAGAATAATGTGTTGTGAGAATTAGGCTTGGGCGGTAATACGGTAATAAGGTATACAGCAGAATCTAAAATTAGCAACGGTATCAGTTTCAATACCGTCATACCGTCAATATATATTAAAAAAAAAAAAAACCAATGCCCTTATATAGGAGACAAGGATTAAATATTAAAAATAAATTCGCGTCTCTGCGCGAAAACTGTTCTGGATGTTCATGTTAATTTAATTCTGTTTGACTATTGCTATTTGTTGCTAATAAAAGTTGTTTATAATTGTGTGTAATTTTGTGTTATGTAATTTTGTTATTGTTTCAGTATTAGTGTTTGGTGTTCAGTTTCTAAATGGTTTAGGCACAAGCCAACAGTTTGGTGATGCTGTCTGAGCCTTACGTCATCATTTTTTTATTATTCACGGTAATATCGTATACCGAGGTTAAATAGGGAGGTTTGACAGTATCAGAATTTGGATACCGCCCAAGCCTAGTGAGAATGAGCAGAGATGGCAGTTACAGGGACTTCTAGAATGGGTACAGAATGAAGGCTTGCAGTTCAAGCAAACACTTTGTAGTCAAACAGCATCCTCTGTTGGACTGACATTGTATTTCACATAGAGAAGGCACTGAAAGTTCCAAGTCTTTTTCTTCAGGATTAATCTGGCTTTTAATACTAAATCTTATTTAGTATGCCTTCAAATTCTGCGGAACAAACGCACTTTGTTTTTAAGTGTGATACCTGCAAACTTAGGCTCTTAGCATGTTTTAGTCCAGCACACAGATAGTTTGCCCAGCAGAGCAAGTCTATAGTCACAATACACAAAACCTATTTCTTAGTACAAAATTATTTACAATATAATGTAGAAATACATTTAAGCGGACAAAAATTGTTCTTTAGTTAGAGTACAGATAATATCTTTGAGATCTGAGATAAGCAACATTTATATATATTAAATATAAACAGTACAAATCCTCATAGATGTAATGTTTTATTTCATGCTACGACCAGCATCATGACACATGATTACACAGAGGGCAATTTCCCCCCACCCCAGCACATTTATTATAAAAAGAAAAAGCATTCTGAGGCATGTTTGAGAAATTATATGAAATCTATAAATATTTGGTACCATTTAAATATGCATCGTTTAATTTTCATTCAGGGAATTTGAGTTGATGGCCAGATTAATTCAAGAGGTAAAATAAGTTATTTACATTCGTATTTTCTTTTTTGCTTGAGGGCAAAAATACCTTTTGTACACAACAGCATGACACAAGGGACTATGCTCTCAGAAAATGACTGGGACCACATCCTTAAAGTTGGGAAGGAAAATTATGCGCTTTGGCTTCCTTCAGATATTTCACCTGAAATGTGTCCGGAAAATGTTTTCATGCCCTGAGGCAGGAACATACATTTTTCCCCCCATTGAATTCATTGTATAAAACCCTCTCAGTAATGATCACAGAAATAATAGGCCTTAATATCTCATTCATAGAGATGATTCTGAAATATTGCATAGTACCACTGTTCATTTGATATCAGGCATTGTGCTAAACAACGGTCAATATATGCAGGAAAACATTTAAAATAGCATTACAAATAGTGATTCAAGCATTTTACAATATTTAAATCCACTAAGGAGGCCTTTTAAGGTATATAGTGTCAAACCCTGACAACATACAATAGAGATACATCCATTTTCCTTCACGACATTTAAACTAAGCAACCAGTCTTTTAAACTCTCTTTGGTGTCTTTTCCTTGGCATACAGCAGACATTGTGTATAATAGTCTTCCTGTACCATGTGCAACACTACACAAACTCTTTTCAGTAGCACGTCTCCCGTCTCTCATACTGGAATAAGAAATCCAGCAGAAAAAAGCCTATTCCTCACCATTTTGCTGTCATTCAAAGATATCGCCGTTACTGATTGCTCTGTATTTGCTCAGCAGCCATGTCAGCAGTACACACGAATGGTCTGCCAACTCCCACTGGGCGCTAATGCGATTTATGCTGAATACACATGTAACATTATTTTTTAATCCTTGAGCACAGTCAAAGAGGTAGAGATGGATCAAGAACAGCCAGAGATGGACGCCGATGAAGAGGGAAGGATTTAGCAAGGAGACAGAAATGAGTGAGGGAGTGCAGATGTCTATAGTCCCGGGAGTCCCATTGGTTCGGCCTAATCTATCCAGTGGACGTCGTGTTTGACTTTCTTCATCCATCTCTGCCTCCCACAGCTACCAAAATCTGCAAGAGCGAGATAGGACCCTTCCACAAACGCAAAAAAACAAAAAACAAAACAAAAACACAGATACAGTCTCTATACACGTTTCTCTAAACCTCTGTTGCCTGCACTGGATCGGTCTTTCTAATTCTCCAGTACACAGGGCTGGCAAACCTTTATCACCACAAAATCCCACTTTCCGAAGCATCTTCCATATTTAGTTTTATCCAGACATATGCAACAATGATTGACAAAGAAAAGCCCTTAGAATAACACAAACACATAATGCTTATTTAGGCGCAGATTAGAATCCAATCAGGAACAAATAAGACACAAAATCTGCATCAATCAGTTTTGACTAATCAACTAATCTAAAACAGTCTCTGAACCTTGATAGACCATCAGCCACATCTAACTTGAGTATCTAAAAAAAAAGGTGAACAAAAAATAGCTTCGAACAGCATCTGTTGTAAAAAGATTGTTTCTACAGGCTATACAACAGCTTCTTATACATAAAGGACAAGGCCTAGATTTTTGAGTTATTCCTCATCTTTTTCTTGCTTTCTGCTTTTATTGTATTTGACGGTAGAACAGCTCAAGACTCACCAGTTAAAAGAAAAAAGTACCTGAGAAAGGGACAAAGCAGGGTAACTGACAGACTAAAGAAAGAGAAGATTATGTGATCAATAGTCCCAAACTTCTCCACACATATACAAAAAATAATAATTACATTCGATTTCATCATATTGTACCTTGGCCTAGTTAGTTTTCCAGTGCTACTACTGCCCTCGGGATTTACTGTGGAACACAGCAGAAAATACTAGTTTCCTTTCTCAGTAGTATTGAGTAGCAAGTACAAAAAAAAAAAAAAACTTCGAAATCTAGGATTTTTTTTAGGATGCGACTGAATTTCGATTATATATAAGTCACATAACTAGAATCTATTTTTCCCCTATTATTTTTGTTCTCTCCCTGACATTGTGACACCTGTGAAATTCATACAATACCTCATTGGAGTGTCAAGCAATTTTGATTGTAGTCAGCCTAGTTGAGCCAAACAGAACACTCTGTGAAGACTCTGTTTTACAATTTGGTAATACAGTAGCACAGTGACATGAATATGTCTTCTAGAAGTTCTGTCGTATAGGGTCTCTGTACCCTGGGCAGTGTGTAAACCAGCTCGGTCGACTCAGTAGAACTTGTCGTCAATGCGGAAATGTGGGCGTGTAACATCATCTGGGTTGAGGAAGACTGAAATAGACTTGCCAGGGTTTTCTGTGACCAGCTGTTGTAGTCGCTGTGCTAGCCGGTCATCCTGTGGTGATCCCGCACCATATCCATGGGTAGGTGATGATAACCCATGGCCATTGCTCGCAGCTACTGCGGCCTCACGCTTGAGTTGGCATGCCTGTTGTGCCTGCTCCAAAGCGGCTCTTAAGTGCTCTGCAGGATCGGATCGTAAATGTGCAAGTTTTCGTGCCACTAACAGGGCGGCACTGTCCGTAAGGTGCTCAAGCATGTTGCACTGAGGGAGGAAATAATTAGGACAGTTTTTGCCCAGAACGCAGTGAGCCAAGTCATCAAGTAGGCCAAGGAAAAGCCGAGCAGGAGTCTCATGATCTGGACAGCTAAGGTAGGTTGTAGGTAAGCGATCACAAGCCCAAAACATCAAGGTACGTAGGTGGTAGAGGCTAAGGCCGGTGCGAGGGCGAGCTAATAGTCTTGACAGTACAGCTTTAGCTGCTTGGAAGGCTTGTGCCATTGGGTAGGGCACGCATTTCTTTAGCTGAACCTCACTGCGGGAGAAGGCGAGTCTCCATTCGCGGTCAGGTCTGGTTGAGGGGCTGACAGCTGGAGAACAGCCAGGAAGCAAGTAGAACCCGCTGATGGCCTCCTCCTCCGTTATTTTGCCATCCCAGAAATGGTTGGTCGTGAGCCAGCCCTGTGCGACGGCCGGCCAGCCACGAAACGAAACCACTGGAAGCAAGTCGTAAAGGATACGGCTAGTTCCTGCAGTAAGAATCAGTGTTGTTAGTGGACCATTCCGCTCCACACGATCAGGAACAGGAATCCCTCTTTGAGGATTTCTCCGCAACTCTTCAACCGCTGTCCCAACCACACTCCAGAACCAATCGGCAACCAGCAACGGAGAGAAGTAACATCCATCTAATGATTGAGGAGGCTGCAGGGATGGGATTGAGCCTTGTACTGCTTCAGTTTCTTCCCCCTCATCTTCCACATATTTATTCTCTCTAGTTTTCTCATCTTGACAGCAGATACTCCAACGCTTCAGCATCGCAGGGTCGCAGAGGCGCAGGCTCAGCCAAGAATGGCATGGTGGGGAATGCCGCATGTCCAGCGTCACAGGCTGATTTCGGTCATGCAGTTTAAGAGCAGGCACCAGTAGAGTGAAGTCCAAATCAAAGTCAACACCTTTGGCGTAGTCACCTAGGTCCTCTGGGTTAAGGTCAAGCACACCTTCCCTGGCTCCACCTGATAGCAGCAGATATTCATTGGCAACTGGCAATCGCTTGTCTACTTTCTGCACCAAGCCTGTGAAGATGAAGAATATTAATGACAAAAAATATGTAATATCACCAGTCTTCAAAAAGACTGGAAGGGTGGGTAGACATTGAATGGGAAGGACTGAGTGTACATTATCACTTTTCCAAACAATTTAAAGGGATACTTAATCCAAAGATATTGTCATCAATTACTCACCCTCATGTTGTTCCAAACCTGTATGAGTTTCTCACTTCTGTTGAACACAAAGGAAGATATTTTGAAGAATGCTGGTTATCAAACAGTTGACAGCAGCCATTGACTTCCATGAATGTCAAAGACTGCAGTCAACTGTTTGGTAACCAAAACATCTACTTTCGGATTTAACAGAAGAATGTCATAAAGGTTTGGAACAATTTAAGGGTGGGTAATTTTTGAGTATACAATCCTGTGGCGAGTGGGGCGGGGCCGAGGGACGTGGGAACCAGGAGTGAGGCCGGCAATGATTGGGCAAATCAGTGACACCTGTGACCCACCGCCGGTCTCGAGTCCCACGTAGGAGATGGAAGGATATAAAACTGGAGCGACGACAGTGAAGGACGAGAGAGGACCAGGCCTGGGCTTTTAGTTGTGTGTTGATTTTTATTTTGTGCGCATCAGTCGTCCGTGAGGGGCTGGTGCGCTGTTTTGGGTTTATTTTGTATTATTAAAATGTTTTGGATTGTCATTAAAAAAAAAAAAAAAAAAAAAAAAAAAAAAAATCACTAAACTAAAAGCCCAGGCCTTGTCCTCTCTCGTCCTTCACTGTCGTCGCTCCAGTTTTATATCCTTCCAACTCCTACGTGGGACTCGAGACCGGCGGTGGGTCACAGGTGTCACTGATTTGCCCAATCATTGCCGGCCTCACTCCTGGTTCCCACGTCCCTCGGCCCCGCCCCACTCGCCACAAATCCCTTTAAGCTCAAAATGATGGGAAATTCAGAAAAATAAAACAGTCCATTTGTTAGTGGCTTATTTTTGTGACCAACTGCCAAAAAAAAATCTGAAAATATTTTTATTTACATTACTGCTCCCAATGAAAGTGCTCTAAAAATAATCTTCACCCTACTAATGAAGAAAAGCATCACCTGGCTGAACTTCCTGTTTTGTGTCTTGCTAAACTGCCGGACTCAATTTAAAGAACGTTCCTGGTGTTTAGATAAATTTCATTCTTTTAAATCTATAAGAATATGAGCCTTTAGAGCAAACATGGGATATAATTTTTGCAGAAGCTCACTCCAACAGTGTGTGTGTGTGACCCTGGACCACAAAACCAGTCTTAAAGGGTTAGTTCACTGAAAAATGAAAATTATGTCATTAATAACTCACCCTCATGTCGTTCCAAACCCGTAAGACCTCCGTTTATCTTCGGAACACAGTTTAAGATGTTTTAGATTTAGTCCGAGAGCTCTCAGTCCCTCCATTGAAAGTGTGTGTACGGTATACTGTCCATGTCCAGAAAGGTAAGAAAACATCATCAAAGTAGTCCATGTGACATCAGAGGGTCAGTTTGAATTTTTTGAAGCATCGAAAATACATTTTGGTCCAAAAATAGCCGAAACTAAGACTTTTTTCAGCATTGTCTTCTCTTCTGGGTCTGTTCTGAGCACGTTCACTGCAGTTTAGTGATATCCGGTTCGCAAACGAATCACTCGATGTAACCGGATCTTCTTGAACCAGTTCACCGAATTAAACTGAATCGTTTTAAACGGTTTGCGTCTCCAATATGCATTAATCCACAAATGACTTAAGCTGTTAACTTTTTTTTTAATGTGGCTGACACTCCCTCTGAGTTCAAACAAACCAATATCCCGGAGTAATTCATTTACTCAAACAGTACACTGACTGAACTGCTGTGAAGAGAGAACAGAAGTTGAACACCGAGCCGAGCCAGATAACGAATGAACGATTGACTCGTTCTCGAGTCAAGAACCGTTTCTGTCAGACGGGTCCAATTCGAGAACCAAGGAGCTGATGATACTGCGCATGTGTGATTCAGTGTGAAGTAGACTGACACACAGAGCATCTGAACCAAACTGATTCTTTTAAAGATTGATTCTGAACTGATTCTGTGCTAATGTTATGAGCGCCGGTAAACCGAAGGCTTGAATCAAGGGCAATCATCACCAATGACGTAATTACGTCAAGCGCAAAAGAACCGGTGATCCATTTTCTTCAACCAGTTTATTAAATCGAACTGTCTGGAAGAACCGGTTCGCGGAAAAGAACCGAACTTCCCATCACTAATGGTGATCTGAAAACCGATGAAAACCGAACTCGCTCACAACAGACACGTAAGAGAAAACAATGCTGAATAAAGTCGTAGTTTTTGCTATTTTTGGACCAACATGTATTTTTGATGCTTCAAAAAATTCTAACTGACCCTCTGATGTCACATGGACTACTTTGATGACGTTTTTCTTACCTTTCTGGACATGGACAGTATACAGTACACACAGCTTCAATGGAGGGACTGAGAGCTCTCGGACTAAATCTAAAATATCTAAAACTGTGTTCCAAAGATAAACGGAGGTCTTACGGGTTTGGAACGACATGAGGGTGAGTTATTAATGACAATTTTCATTTTTGGGTGAACTAACCCTTTAAGTGTCATTTTTTATTTATTTATTTATACATCACCTGAAAGCTGAATAAATAAGTTTCAATTGATGTTTGGTTTATTGGGACATTTATAAAATATATTTATATATTTACAACAACTATTTGAAAATCTGGAATCTGAGGATGTAAAAAAATCGAAATACTGAGAAAATCGATGCTTTTTGGCTATCTGTAAAAATATACCCCAGACTCGAGACTGGTTTTGTGGTCCAGAGTCACATAAATATACATATATATATACATATACATATATATATACATATATATATATATATATATATATATATATATATATATATACATATATATATATATGTGTGTTTGTGTGTGTGTGTGTGTGTGTGTGTGCATGCAGTGAGTGTTAAATAATTGGTTTCTGAAGTGACGTATAAAAGCAGTTTTAAAAAAAAAGGGAGGGAAACCGAGGAAGAAAACTCCCTAAAACTCGTCTCAGTGTAAGACAGATAATTCCAGTTCATTCAAAGTGAAAGATATAAATTAATAGCCTCTCTCAATTCTGTTTTGCAATTCAAGCCGTAACTCTTTCTTCTTTTTTTTAAAGATGTGAACCAGCTCTTTAAATTTATTTAAAATCTCCAGTGGAAACTTTTTAATAAAAATGAACGTCTTGACTTTTAATATTTTATGAAGGCAGAAACTGGTCAATACACATTTCTTTAGGATTATTTACCACACACTCATTTTATTTCATTTCAGTCCACTGTAATTAAAAGGATGCTTTTACAGTTACTGAATACTTTAAGCATAGCTGCCATATGGATGTGTTACTTAATAGTGCTTTAATGACCCATAATCTGAATATAATGATTCACTAGGGAAATAAGTAAAAGAAATGTTGCCTTGCTGGGGTGTTAAAATCACATCTTCTAACATAAGCAGCAACAGCTTTACTAATTACCAGTTTGTTTATGCAAATGAATTCATTATTATCATTAGTCCCTACGGCAAAAGCCATTAGCACAAGGTGCATTCCACTCATCACTCCCTCATATGGGCACCATTATTGACCACTTAAAAAAAAAAAGACCTACAATAAGAAACATCTCTCTCCATGAGAAATGCCAAAGGGAAGCTGGTTAGCATACACTCTTACTGGTCATATATCAGAGGCCAGCGTGCACTGCTGTCAAAGCCTGATTTACACATGATAGGCCCACAAGAGTTTGAACTCATTCACCTCTACAGGACATTTTGTGATGGTTCCAAGTTAATAGCTACAACATTATGATTTAAATGACACTGGATGCGGTTATAATGTACACACACACTTCATTTTTTGATTAATGTGTATACTGTATGATCGATGAATCCAAGCTATAGTTGCATATTCTTAGACTAAAATATTAACATGACATTTTAAAAAGACTAATTATTGTTCTCGTTTGTCTGAAATCTAAAGCATAAAGGCCATGTAAACAAGTCTATTTGATGCTGACAGCAGCACAGAAATCTTTTTTTTTTTTCAAAGGTTTGGGATCAGTAAGATTTCTTATGTTTTTAAAAGATGTTTCATATGCTCGCCGAGGCTGTATCTTTTTTATCAAAAATACTGAAAAAAAATATTAAAGTTATTTAAAATAGCAGTTTTCTATTTTAACACTTTACACACATTTTCAGCATCATTACTCCAGTCTTCAGTGTCACGTGATGCTTTTCATTTTTGGGTGAACTATCCCTTTAATCCAAACCTTCTCTCCAAGAAGATATTTTGAGGAACACTGGGTTCCAAAAAATATTACACCCCATTTGCCTTCATTGTAATCTATGGCCTATGGAAAAAAATGTGACATGTTTGTAAATGAACAGCTATCCCTTTAAGACTGATTATTTTTTAATTCCTTCATTTAACAACATATTCCCAGATAAATAGCACATTAATAAGATTTCAATGTTGTCTGAAACCTAGCAGAAACATGTCTACACACAAAGAACAATACATGTCTTTACAATTTGAAAATTGTTGATGGTGTTTGTGTGGGACTCAGTGACCTTCACTCCAGGACAACGAAGTTGAGAGCTTTTTGTTTTTCTACAATAACAATGATCCCTTTTGCCCTTTACATTTTTAACACAGTTCCGATTTAATTAGTTCCTCTGGGAGAAATACATTGTAGTGAGTTTAGAGGCTGGTATGCAGATGGTATGTTAATGTCTGCAGGTCATGGAGGTGTGAAAACCGAAATCATGATGATTGCTAAAGGTAGCAAACATCAATGCCAATTTAAATCAAGGCATTGCTTTACATGAAGCTATTCAGGTCTTCTAAAATTAATTAACATCTAAATCCTGATGGACAGGTAAGGGTCATCAAAAGTAGATCATGAATATATCCTGAATATTCCAATGAATGCTAAGGAGCACCATGCCCAGCATAAAAATATTAGCTGTCTACCCATCCCTCTCAGGAGGTGTGTGATGGATGTTGCTTTGAAAATGTCTGCATATTTTTGGAGAGCGAGAGATGGAAACAACGATCAAGAAAAATAAGTAGGAATTTGGCTGAACATCAAGGGTTAAAGCCGAGAGAAAAAAAGAATTGAAAGCAACAGGAGGCAGACAAAAAGAAACATATATGTTACACTGGAAGGCAGAAAAAAAATCATCCAACCATGTCAGTAAACAAAGGTCCAAAAGTAAACCAAAGAAGATGCACAGGTAACAATGCAACATGCGAAGCAAAACAAGAAAAGAGCTAGAGGCTCAAACTTTTCCTACGGATGAGAGCGGAAGGTGCGGGAGGAAAAAAACAGAATGAGAAGAGAGAAACTGTCACCTAAACCAGCATTTGACAGGATTACGTGAAGCAGCTCCAGTGATGTTTTAGAGAACAATGCAGTTCTACAAATCTCTCTCTCCCTCACTTGCGTCACACAATAAAGGCAAAAAAAGGAAGACATTTAATGTGTTTACACTGTGGCAGGGCAGAGCAAGTGATTAGACAAGGGAGTTGAAAGAGATCTGGGATTGATGTACAGAGGAAAATAAAAAGCGGGAACTAGAGACATCTGCTGGACAAACTTCACTTTGGTCAAGTTTTGAATTAGAGGCCTGGATAAATACAGCTCATCAGTTTAATGAAAATGGAATTTCTTAGACCTAAGTGACATATTCAGTCTTTCACATCTGTTTTTTAAAATGTACACTTGCTATGAGCATCCTAACATCCTGTATGTAAAAAGTAATATTATACAATTTATAAAACATTATTAATATTATACAGATAACTAAAACTTAGCTGGATGACGACATCACAATGATGAACTGACTTTAACTGAAAATTGAGTGTTTCTTCCATTATCAACACTAATTTCCTGTTTTAAGGCTCGTTCACACAGTGGACTACAATACAGTTGGAATTACTTTCAGAACGATTAAGGGTGCTTTCACACTTTATTTGCTTGTCTGATCCGAACCAGAGTTTCGATTTCTCCCCCTCCCCCCGCTGGACTGTGTTTATATTATTTAATTGGGGTCCGAACAGTGGTTCCTTTGCGTCATCGTTGGTTTTGCTTAGTAAAAACGGTGCAGCAGAAGGCAGCAAACGCATAACATTGCTCTCTGCACTTTTGTACATTCACGTTTTTGAACCGCTAGATTTGTTTAGAAAGCTTCGGTACATAACAGCACTTACGTCTGTCTTACAAATGTACTGCAATTTCAGACTACTTTGATGATGTCTTTATTACCTTTCTGGACATGGAGTATACAGTACACACAGTTTCAATGGAGGGACTGAGAGCTCTCGGACTAAATCTAAAATATCTTCAACTGTGTTCAGAAGATGAACAGAGGTCTCACGGGTTTGGAACGACATGAGGGTGAGTTATTAATGAGAATTTTCATTTTTGGATGAACTAACCCTTTAAATTGCTGCATTTCCACCGCAGGAACTTTACCCAGGAACTAGGGACTTTGGGCTGGTACTTGGTGCGTTTTCACCGAAGGAACCAGGAACTAAATAAAGTTCCGGGTAAACAAATGCCCCTTATAAAGTCCCTGCTGGCGAGGTGGTACTTTTTCAAAGTTCCGGAACTTTCGGGGGCGGGGCTTGGGCGCTAAACATCCTGATTGGTTGAGTTCACGCAGCATTGGTTGAGTTCAACCACCATTTATTTGGATCATTTTTAAAATATTACTGTTATTGTGTCATGAAATGTAATTTTAAAAGTATTTCAGGCAAGAATGTAGTTGTTTAAAACTCAAATCTGTGGTTTATTTATAAAGACAGCACCTATTTAAAAATGTGTTTAACCAATTTCGGAGACAGTGATTCTCGCTGATCGCGTGGAGCTCAGTCCTCATGTATCCGCCGAGAGCAGTCTCGCCTCGGCTAGACCTTCTGATGTGTGCCGCTGGCTCTGATGTCTCTTTAGTGGTTAAACATTAAATATAATTCGTTTTGGGTAAATCTAACAGGATATCTTCGGTCTGTATTCGATTTATCTATATGTTAAAATGAAAATAAAACAGGCAAATTTATATAATATTTTGTTTCATTGTAATGTCTGTATATATACACATATCCCTGAACTAAGTACATGTCTGCAGCTGTTATTATGTTTAAATGAAAACGAAAGGAGGCAGTGGTATTTGATATCCTATTTCGTTTTATTGTAAATATACAGAGAGGAAAATTGAAGCAGCCATGGTCAGCTGACTGATGTTATCAAGTACGCTGCTGTTTGCAGAATTACCGGATTTGCGTCGTCACGGACCTCACACTCCCGAGTCGAATGCGCAAAGTCTACTACCGAGGATGCACGTCCAAAATCAGCATACTATTTTCCTAATCTTCCCGTTACTTTAAACCGATGTGGAAACACAGAAAGCAACAGGTCTGGGAGGAAAAAGTTCCTGGTACAAATGTTCCGGGTAATTTCGGTGGAAAGATGGGAAATGTTAGCCTGGTTAAAACCAGACCCTTTTCAGTTGAAACTGAGTTAGGGTCTGGCAAAGCCTATTAGACGTCTCGTTTCTAAAGGGGCGTCACCGACGGACCTCGTTCAAATGCCTCTGGGCGCAATTGGATAGACCTAAAACCAATCAGAGCGATGAAGGAGATGACGTATGCAGAGTATCGTGTATGCGATAACATCTTTTTTAGATATGAAGGCTTCAAGTGTTGTTCTTTGCTCGGGTTTTAACGCAAAGTTAAAGTTTAAATCACTTAAAACAGACGCGATAGCAGTTTCGAATGAATGTTCCTCTGCAGCATCCATCTTTGTAATGTACAAAATCTGCTTTCCCGTCGCTGCGCTGTCGTCATCGTGTAAACCCCGCCTCAACGTTTCTGATTGGTGCCGCGATTACGGCGGCACAGAAACGAGCTAGATAGTCCTCTTTGCCAGACTATTCTGTAGAGAGAATTGAAATTCGCCGGAAGTAGTCTGAGTTTTCCCAGGCTAGGGAAATGTATAACATGGCAGATTCATTTTACTGGCTTCAATTAAACAGCTACAACAGTAATTTGGAGGACAGAATGAACAAACAAACAAAAGTCCTAACCACTGTGGGTTTCACATTGTGTGTATATGTATGTGTTCACTATGATATCCTCACCCAGCATATTGAAGATGAAGTCTTTGGCTGTGTGCACCTCGAGTGCGGTCTGGTCTCCGAACTCGCCCTGTTCCAGCTGCACCAGCTCCTGCACCTGATCCCCCAGCTGCTCCAGAGCCGTGCCCGAGCGGAAGTCCACCTCGGACACCCGCTTCGCCGCCGCCGGAGCACGCGGGGCCACGGCACTCATGAGCGTCTCCATTGAGCATTACCTGAGACAAACCACATCAATATTACCAAACGGACACAAAATCATCTCTCTTATAATGATCGACGACTAGTCATAAATGTATGCATTGTAATTCTAAAATCTTAGAATTAAGGCTTTTTACTTTGCTAACTATGCGAGGGCCAGATGTGGAATTTTTTTTTTTTTTGCAATAGGATCTGCTTTTCATTTTTGAAGAACTATTTATTACTGATATGACAAATTCCTCTACATTAAATGATAAACGCACTAATCTGCTGATGCAGAAACAAAACGGCATTACTCAGTACCACTAATTACCCAGATTAAAGTTGAATTCCCCCTAAATAACTAAACGCAGGTTAGTTATTCATAGCTGAAGCTGAATGTGGGTCAGTAGGCAGATTAATCGGCTAATTAGCCAGCTAATTTCTCTCTAGCGAAACTGAACCACTTGACAGGTCATTGTTATAAACATAGCGACACCTCTGAAATATGTCTTCGAATCAGGAATTCCCCATGTCATATGCTGTGTGAGAGGGATTAGATTGTTTTCTTGTGATAAACGAGCATGAGCAGCACAAATGATCCGACTAGAAGGTGTGGAGCGAGCTAACGTGCTAACCAGCTAAACACCTCTAGATTCCGCGACGACTGTCGTTGTTTGTGGTTTACACACACCCTTGTTTACCGCTGGCTTTATGCGCTCTGCCTTAGACCCCGGGTTGTTTGTTGTGATCTCTTTTCTGAAACAGGATTTCAGCTCGCGTCATTTCCAACAGGTTCCCCCTCGCGCACCTTCACAGTGGCGAAACTATTCCCGGAAATCACGGACCTCCAGCGAGGATCTTGGGATTAGTAGTACTTTTCTTAAAGGGATGCAAATGTATCCAGACTGAGTGAACTGTTTACTGATTTATGTTATGTTTAAATTCTGCGTTTTTTATTATAAAGCTATTACAATTTTTAATTATTATTTTATAAAGCTATTAAAAATATTATATTATAGCTTAATTTTGAAGCAAGGATATAAAGGATCATTGGCAAAAAGTGGAAACTCTCCTATATATATATATATATATATATATATATATATATATATATATATATATATATATATATATATATATATGTGTTATTTCAGTTCCCACGAAAAAAAATCATGACTGTTTTTAGCATTAACAATAACAGTAACAATAAAAATGTTCAGCATTAGAATGAACCAAGATTAAAACTTCACCATGGTCATCCCAGAAATAAATAACATTTTAAAATACACTGAAATAGAAAACAGCAATTGTAAAAAAAAAAAAAATATTTCACAATATTACCGTTTGTTACAGTTTGTATCAATGCAACTGAGCTAATCTTACAAAAATCCTTTCAAAAACATTAACAGAACTCAAACTGAACCCTGAACAGTGGTGTATTTGTATCTGACTAGAAAGATACATAAAAATTTTAATTACTTTAAAATAAAAATAAAAAATTGAAACCATATTAACTGCAATTATTTGATTAAAGGGTATAAAACTAAGTATAACTTATGCACTAATGTAGCCTATGTGATTGCACTGAGGTGGCTGAATGTTTGAAGGTTTTCCCCAGATCTGGAGTTTTAGGTGGACTGAACGGCTTTGTTTTTGTGATCTAGTCTGCAACCTGAAAAAGTTGGAGAACCGCAACTCTGCCCTTTAGTGAGGAAACAAGCCTAAAAAAGACAGACACTGAGGACTCCATTCAAATGCTCGAGGATCCTCGGCTCTAATACTTTTTTCCAGGAGGTGAAGAGTGATCAAAAGATTTTCAAAACCCTCGCCCGCTCTCCCCGTCCCATTCCGACCCCCTCTGCTGTGGTGTCACCTTGAAATACCTCCCCTTTGAAGCAGCATCTGATAGGCTGACAGCGCAGATAATTGATGCCAAGGAAGAAACGGAGGAGGCCAAAGACAGCGAGGTGCTTTTAATTCTTCACTTCTGCAACATCATTCTCTCTGCGCCATCCCCAACAGCCCTACACCTTCTAATTAACGTCAGAACCCTGTAATCTAATGCGCATATAATGATATCTTCATTTATAATACAAAACTCTTCTGTATTCAGATCTTTAATCAAGCTTTTGTACTAACACAATCCACTCACCTCTTATGGTCATATTTATGGCACTCAGATTTTAATATTGAAGAGCTTTTGAAGCAGCACACCAGAAAGAATGACAATCTTTTTGGTGCAGGGGTTAAAGGGAGACTGAAATGTTGAAAATGTATTAGCAATCTCTGTTATGGGATGTGCTGTTATGATTGACGCCTCAAAAAAAGTGAGCGGGAAAGGTAATCATTTCAGAATGTGTGGGCATTTCACTCAAAGTGAAAAAAATTCGAACCTCCCACACCTTCAGACAACTGGGGTCTCTCTACATCAGACTGGGAAATGAATTGGCACTGCCCACACAAGCGAGGGTAAATGCGAAATGCCAGTTGGTGTTCAAAGGGAGGAAGTTAAGCCACATGAATACCGACAAAGAGAGGCTTCAACTCCCATGAGTCGCAATTAACACAGAACCTACTCCACTGCCACTGACCGCTTCTTACCCAATTGAAGCAAAACCGAGTTAAAAGTTGCTTGCCCACAGACTGCCCCTTAGATGCTGGTTCCAACACAGAAAGATCATTCAAGCACGATGAGAATTTAACGACCGAATGACCACAGGGCCACTGCAATGTATTGGTTGCTTTAAACATTGATTTTTACTGACTGCATCTATCCAGACAGAGCCAGGAATGGGACACTTAACACAGCCTCATGAAGCAGAGCGCATACGCCTTTATGGATTTTAACGAGGAGACCCTGATCTGACTTCGGTAATGAGCGACTGGTGAAATTCCCAGCACTATTGAAATGTCAGGAAGAGGAAACGAGGAACAAAACTTTTCAAAACAGGCTTCAGCTCTGAGATGCCAAAATCAGATCTAATTATATACACAACTGAAAATGCCTTTATATTGTTCGGTGCTTCAAGTATAAGCATGCATTTCCATTTTTTTTTCAAGCACTAAGAAATTTCTTATTCTTCAAATCTGAGGAGAAGTGGTTTGGTTGCCTTTCCCTGATTTGCACAGCTCTGCTAATAGCTCAAGTTAATGAGGGTTTTACGAGTGGTGTGATCACTTTATTGGGACGTGCAGCATCAATAGAAGCTTTTCGCCTCAGTAGAGTTGGCTTATGAGGCTGCCCTTGCAAATTGACCTGAGGATTTATTAAGCAATTTTCAAAGGTCCCCAACCCTGCTATGTGCCGTCAGTCACAGGCCCTAGAATTAAAACCTCATTGGTTTTCACTTTTCAGTGGAATAAAGATAAGTTTAGACACTAGAAGTGCTAAAAGCGAGGTCACCGATAATTAACTGCTTTGTACTGTCATTCTTACAGGATCAAAGCCCTAAGGCTATTGAGATCTTGACCAGGGAGACATTCAGAGAAAAGTTCCTCCAATATCAGAAGGTCAAACTGGCAATCAGCTTTGCAGACAGCTTTATTTTTTCAAACAAAGGAAAAGTATATGTACATAAACTTTCAAGACACGAACAAACCCAGAGTGTGACTCATTCACTGAGTAATGATCCACAAAGGAAAGTTTTTTTTTTCGCCATGCTGACAACATAAAGATGCCTGTGACAGTGTGAAAAAAAAACGATTTATGTTTGATCCCAAGGCCTTATCATCACTTTCCAGACTTGACTGAAAAGGGGTTAAATAAGATGTGAAATTCTCCACCCCTTTCTTCTTCAGTCACCCTATAGCTCCTCTTTTCATGTTGAAATTACAAAACAGAACATAATCGTTGAGAATGTTTAAACAACAGGGTCAAGGTCTGCCAAATGGAGTCAGAGTTCAAAGAGCCATCGCAGCCCAGCCAACGATAAGCAATGACCCTCCAATTGGTGCCAACTTGCTGAAGCTGGGGTCATTGGTTAAGGCCTGGTGGTAGAGGGGACCACAGAAGCAGCCCATACCAGCGAGGAGGACTACCCCTGCCTTGAGGAAAAAAAAGAAGCAGTGTGTGTTAATTTATGTGATTGCTACTGGTTAGTTCCATATCAAACTCATTTGGGTCTCAATATAAAGGGAGGTCATCTGTAGTAAAGTCCAGCATAATGAGTATCATTCTTCTACTACTCTGTTCTTTTGCTTTCAGCCTGGCAATGATCGAAAGGTGTTTATTATGTGAATTTAAACATTAAATTAATATAGTTTAACCATTAAAGATTGATAATACATGCAGACAATGGTAACAAATCAAATAGGGTGCCAGGTGTCTGGTTTGATATCGGTGATGTTCAATCAGCAGAAACTCATAAGTCAAGTCACTGACTTTCAGCCCATAAGTCAAAGAGTGGCAGGTTAACATGGGCTGCAGTATAGCAGATGACTTACTGTTTATAAAAAGAGCTGAAAGTCTCAAAAACAGTATAGCAGGCAAAAGAGTAGGTGAAAAAATACTGATGACTAATTAGTTCTTGTGAGACTCTATAGTGCACATCCCGATGGACATTTAACTATCCCATGAGAATTTATGAACAGCAGTAAAGTGACTTATTCTGATAACATTTGCACTACACATATGCATACAATATATGCATACAATATATATATATATATATATATATATATATATATATGTGTGTGTAATTAATTGCCTAGTATGACTGCTAGTTTATACATTTTGGAATAATATCAAGATAAACACTTACCATCAACAACAAAATATCTCAAACAACCATATATTTGAAAGGCAGACATAAGGGATGGAATGTAAATGATGATAAAAGGTGTTTACCAGAGCAGGTTTCCTACAGCGCGCAACTCCTAACAATGCCAGACTGTGGTAGATGTGATACTTGTTTGCTGTATCATACAACTGAAGAGACAAAAAGAACAGAAAAAAATAGAACATGGGCTTTATTGATTTTATTGATTTAAACACGATTGTATTGCTTCCGCTAAAGAAAATAGTTCCGTCTCTACGATTAGAATCCTGCCGCGTCCATAGCAACGCTCTGTTTTTCATGGCAACGGTGTTATTATCAAGAAATAACAGACTTCATTCTACAGTGGAACTCAACCAAGCCATGTAATAATTTGATTTAATTCCCAGTACAATTTACCATATCTACACACAACACAACTTAAGCACTACAAATTTTATCAAGATTGAAAAAGCAAAAATACGTGTAGCACATGAACACTATTGACTATCACACCATGATCTGACTGCTCTCAATTCACAACAACATGCATCCATCCAATCTACATCAGGCATTTTGACTAAAACTTGATCCATTCCTCATCATCATCATCATCATCATCATCATCATCACAACTATTCCAGAATTCAGCAATAGATTCAAGCAATAATTAAACAAGATACTGACTACTCAACAATCATATCCCCCAATACTTGCTGTATGAACGCAAACCGTAACTAGCTAATTAAGTTGGTGGCTAAGGAAGTCTAACGTAACATTAATTGCAAGAGAAGAATTAAAACAGCCGATCCCTTGTGTGCAAATGCACAAGACCTAGCCATAATACCAGCAAATCTTAATAAACATAAGTTATCGCGTCTTACCTTTGTGTCAATGGTCTGCAGACCCTTGCTGTGTGTACAACAACATCCATTTGTTCTACAAGTTATCACTTTGATATGTTATAGTCCATGGCACTAGGATGCAACCTTGTGATATTGTATGAAGGCTAAATGACTTGCTCGTCTATGATACATTCGCCAGAAATTCTGGCCAATCCCAGCAAAGACTAGGTAGCCTCGTTCCCGCTCGTTCACTGTCCATTCCAAACTGTCAACTCATTTGAAAAACATTCTTTAAAAAAAAGAAGCGCGATAGTCATATAGACGGTTTCATCGGGCGCACGCGCCTGGACCTAAGTTAACTTCCGGTCTGTGTTGTGTATATCGGTCTGGCTGCAGTGCCTTCTACAAACGCGGTTAAAGTCAGTGTTCGAATTGAGTCAAAGCTCTTGGGGGGTCCCCATTTATTTCATATAATAATATAATTTACTTTACTTTACTTGTGAATTTAATTTACTTTGTGTGTTTCATAACATGTTTTTGCAGCTGAGCATTTACTATGTAAAATTAAATAAAAATCTATGAAATAACAAGATGGCTCTTCTCTTCTTTCCCTTGTCCATATCTGAGAAAATAATGTAAGATGTAAGTTGTAATATTATATTTGTTGTCGTTACTGTGAATATATTTAAGAAAGCACTCCATGTTATTCATGCTACTTATTAAGGTTATTAATGGTGATATACTTTGAACAGTGCACATGTAGGCATTTTATTTCATTAAAAAAACTAATTTATCTTGAATGTAGTTACATAACCCTTTCATATTTTCAAGCAGAAGTTGTCATAGTTGGGTAAACTTCTATAGTGGTGAATGAGAGTATATGTTTAAATATATGTTTTGTCACAATAGTGTTTCTACAAGAGGGAAAAATAGAAATAATTTGATACGATTACGATGCTGATGACCATTAATCAATTTTGATCTCTTGATTCACTATCAATTCACATGAATAGGCCTACTGTACTTACTTTTCTTGGGTTAAACTCAGTATTTTCTTGCATTAATTAATATTCACTTGTGTGTGCTTATACGAGTATCTTTTTAAAATGTATAATCTAGTGTTTGATCATGTCTAAATATTTATTTAAATGCAAAACCTAAAAATAAGTAAGCAGTTATGACCTGCAATACTCTTTTGAGCAACTAGAGTATGTATATTTATTAGAGTGGGTAAACAATGGCATTGCAAATGGAAATTATTATTTTTCTGGCCACAAAATGACTTTAATTTGCCTCTTTGCATTGAATTTAAAATCCTTTTCTCCACTTAACCTTAAATACTACACTAATTGTATTAGGCTATACATAATAATGGAAAATAGGATACAATTCATAACAAAAACGGTTGATCTGCATGTTTGTCTTCGGCGTAATAATCAATGCATGTGTGTCTCACGCACAATTCGTGAGAGTTAGCAACCCTGCTTTATCATCGTTGACACAAAAAAAGCCTTCACCTGATGAACATTTTCATCAGTAATAATGTCCTTAATTAAATTAACACTGTTTTTGAGCAGTTAAGGTTACTAGATTTAAAATGATTTGTTTAATTCAGAATGGGTGCAATGCTAGCTCCAAACAAGATTCTATTTTTCTCAGAATTACGTTAGATGGCTAATTACAACTAACAAGCCGATAGTGAGCTAGCATCATAAGATAAAAAAAAACAACTATTGACAGACCAAGATTATAAGTGACTCTCTGATTCTAAGATAAACACTTATTCAGTAGCAATAAATTAGGTGTACCAAACAATCATAAAACAAAGAAATATTATCTTACCGTTATCGTGAGGTAAAATAATGACGAAGGATCACTCTGTCAGCCAATCACACAGCGACGTCGCGCCCGCAGTCTGTAAATTCCTTCAGAAAACAGCGTGTGGCGCACTTGAGCGTATTTTCAGATGCACATCTAATTTGAAGTAGCTTTTTATGGGAGCGGCACTTTTTACAGTCTATGGAGCGGCAGCGCAATACTTTGGTAAAAAATAGATAGATAGGGCTATGTCAAATATTGTTTCTATTTTAGTTTTAATGAAAAACCAGGGGACCCCCCAAGGTCATTTTTTTGGGCCTTATGGGGGGTCCCTTGATGCTTATGGGGGGTCCCGGACCCCCCCAGCCCCCCCTCAATTCGAACACTGGTTAAAGTCAAGGCGATGAGTAGACTGAGGGCTCAGGTGGTTGTGCTGCGGGATGTGTTTCCCATACATTTATTTATTTTTGGAAACTCACCACAATTTTAAAACTGATCGATTTTCAAAAAGGCTTCGCTGAATAAACATGAGTAACGTTATGTACTGCACGTTTAATAATAATAATCCCTTACATTTATATGTTTAAATATCAAAACGAGGCACAGGTGTTTTTTATATCGCTGTATTTCTGAAGGAAGACTTGCATGTTATATGCCTGATAAAGCAGCGTGTGTGAGCGTACTTTGTTTACAGCTGTTACTGGGGAAACCTCCATTTCTCGCGCTTTATGTCTATGCTTTAAAACATCTCCTATTGGCAAAGAATGGATTTGCATTCTCATTAAGTCCGCCTGATCCATGCAGCAAACATATTTTGTTTGTTATCAAAAAATATCTACTCTAGAGGGACTTGGCTGATGTTATTGATTCTATTTGGAAGTCTACCGGAAGTTAAGTTAGGTCCGCAAAAGCGCGCATGCGCTGTAACGTTTGTTTATGTTGTTGCCGTTGAAACCGGCATATAGAGAAAATAATAACAGTGACACGATGACTCCCCCTCCCCCAACCTAGAACGTATCCCAATGTTACAGTTGTTGCAGTTTTAATGAACAGAAAAGCGTGTAGCCAGCGCAGCAGCAGAACTCGAGGTTTAAAAAAAAAAAAAAAGTGGTGGGTACAAAATGACTCATGACGAAATCTGGGGGGGACACGTCCCCCACGTCCCCCCCGTCCCCCCCCGAAATCGACGCCTATGCTTATGTAGTGAAAATATTAGATTTATTACTCCCAACCCCATACTATGGAAGTCTACTTCCACCAAACAAGAAACAAATAACTTTGCTAAATCATAAATAAATGTTGAATAAAGTTGACTTTATGAGATAAAAAGTCATAATTATGATATAAAAATCAAAATACATAAACATAAAAATTATGATATTACGTCATAACTGAAATAAAAGGGCACAACTGTGACAGTAAAATGTTTCTCGCAGTTATAACAAACGTTCTATTAGAGTTTTGACTTTTCATGTCATAATTATTATTTCTAATTATTAAGATTTTTTTATTTATTTTAAAGAGTGACAGCTACAGAATCATAGCCAAATATACTTGCCTCTCTCTGGTAATCACTCGCTTCACTGTGTCTGAATCCTGCCCAGGAGAAAAAGACACGAAAGTGTTGCATTAAAGCTTTATAAGACTTTCAGAAAACGCTCAATGGCGCGCGCTCGGTCACGTTCGACATGAGACCCATCAGCCAAATAAAACACAATCGATCAGAAAGGAGACCTACCGTGAGCTCCATATGCACCTGCTGCGACAGCAAGAGCCCCAGAGATCCCTGCCACCCTCTGAACAAGCGAAGCAGCGTTCATAACTCCTGAAGACACCAGGGAACAACTGTAAGCGAAAGCAGGAAACTGATGTCATTACGGATCTAAAAGGGAGAAAAACGCTATCTACTCGTAATTACGAGCGTTGAGCCAAGATGGTGTCTAAAGGCACAGTTTCACATCACGTGAGTGTTCCCATAAAGCTTTTCAGTGGAGTGACAATGAACTAGTTAAGGTCAAACAAATTACACAATATGGTAAGTGCAGCCATTCAGAGTTATTTGTTTAAAAATAGTACACTTTGCTCAAAGATGCCTTTTCATTCAAGGTCACAGAAACAATTAGGCCTTAATAACTAATATATATATATATATATATATATATATATATATATATATATATATATATATATATATATATATATATATATATATATATATATATATATATATATATATATATATATATATATTTATTTTTTCACTTTAAAAAAAAGTAATTAAATCTCATTCACGTGGTTCATAGGTTCGTGCACATCTCTATATTGTAGAAAAAAAGTATTTTCTTATGAATATTTTCTGTCTTTTTATAGTATGTACGGTTTTAATTTCTCTGTTCAATTGTTGGGGGAATAAAGCCATTTTGGAGCTTGTTTACGATTTCTCTCAATGTACTAAAGCAAGCAGGAGGGCTTTTTATTTCCAGTGAGGGGCGCTGTTTTACTTTGACTGCTGCTAAAACTTTTGTGGCTGTACACTATAAGCCCTTAATATCTAGAAAATTATTATTTTTTTAAATCCTGCCCTTGAGTAAAAACAAGGTTTTGGTCCATATTTGTTATGCACACAAAATAATGAACCTGTTAAAATAACAACCCACAAAACAAAACAAAAGTTTTAGGCCCTACATTTGTTTGAACAGTGATGATGTAACTTAGGATGTAAACTTTCGAACTGCAGTCAGTTAAAACATTTCCATGCCTTCTGTACTTTCCATACTCTGTTGACACAAGTGTACGGGAGTTTTGAGTACGGGTTAGATTTGGGTTTGATGTATAGTAGGCCTACAATACTGTATATGGCTTTTTTTTAACTTTCCATTGACCTTTGTGTTTACAGAGACACAAACCATTTTTATTTTTTACAGTATGTTTTGTAAGTCGTTTTCCATGAGATGGCGGTTGGCTGGTCCCTGTGATGTAGGTGAGTTCATATTTTACTGTCATCAGATTTGTTCCCCAAAATGTAGACAAAGCCTGACCCACTTGTAGATGAACCTCTTTGGCATTACCAGTGTATAAGATGGTATTTGTGTGCTTGTGTCTGTGTTATCTGTGTGCTAGTTTGCATACTTTTGTTTAGCAAATTCTGTACTGTGAAGTACAGTTCTCTTAGTAGGCTGTATAATGTTCTTTGTGCGTGTGGGAGCGATCCAGCAGTCAGGCGGATGCAGAGAGTTGAAGAGTATGTGTTTCTGAGTACATTAGGAGACTACACCTGACAGTCTGTTCCAGCAAAATGGCTTTGTTTTCTCACTAGTGCTATTTAGCCACTAACAGTAGACAAAATGACAAGAAGAACAGCACAGCCATGAAACATAATAGCAAACATTATAGCATTAAAACCACATGCACTTGGTGCACTGTGGCTGTCTCTGTCAAGGCTTTCTAAACCAAACACTAGTTTTCATTGAAGCAATTCCTCCTGCAGCCTGCCCACGTTTTTGCCAGGTTTCATCAGAATCCTCATCTGACAAGGTTATTTCTGTTTTCTAAAAACTCAGAGCTTATTTGGATGCTCACAAAAAAGACCAATGCAATAACACAATTATATTTTCAGAATGATTGATCAAACCACACGATGATTCCAAATCTGCTTTTTATAAACTTGTCATCAAGTTCTGTAAATCATCTCTCTTCTAATCTAAAGGCAAGATGCTTTAATAACACTTGTTAAAGAGATAGTTTACACAAAATTTTTACATTTGTGACCCTGGACCACAAAAGCAGTCATAAGTAGCACAGGTATATTTGTAGCAATAGCTGGGTCAAAATGATTGATTTTTATTTTATGCCAATAATCAGTAAGATATTAAGTAAAGATTATGTTCCATGAAGAGAAATTTCCTACTGTAAATATATCAAAACTTTATTTTTTATTAGTAATATGCATTGCTAAGAATTTAATTTGGACAACTTCAAAGGGGATTTTCTCAATATTTAGATTTTTTTTGCACCCTCAGATTCCAGATTTTGAATAGTTGTATCTCAGTCAAATATCGTCCTGTCCTAAAAAACACACACATCAATGGAAAGTCTATTTATTCAGCTTTCAGATGGTGTATAAATCTCAATTTCAGGAAATTGACCCTTATGACTTGTTTTGTGGTCCAGGGTTACGTTTATCATCATATACTCAACCTTATGGATCACAAAAGAAGATATTTTTTTAAATTTCTCAGTGTTTTTGTCCCCACCATGCAGTGAAAGTCAAATATTTTAAAGCATTCTATTCTTCATTCTATTCTATTCTATTCTATTCTATTCTATTCTATTCTATTCTATTCTATTCTTGGATTCCATAATCGCATTCATGTATTCCATTTTAACAAGTGTTTATTGTATTGTGCAACATGTGCAATGTATATTCATCCTTTGAAAGACATTCTCAGCAATGTGAATTCCACGATGCATGCATAAATCTTCATCCTTCAACACAGACAGTTTTCTCAAATACAGAGCTTCAATAATAGATCAGAAATGAGGTTCTCTTGCTCACTCTCTTTGTGTGCGAGTGCGGCAGGTGTGTGGATGCAGCACCTTGTATGCCGTTAAATTATAAAGAGCCCTCGCAGAGTTCAGGAGACAGCCCTGACCTCCGGTAACAGCAGGTTGGAGAGAGAGCACCACATGAGTCCTGCAGCAGGAACAACATGGTGCCAATAGCTGATTCCAAAACTGTGGATTGTTTTCACACATGGTGTGTGATTGGCGTAGCTTTGGTCTGAGATCAGCTTTCTTGGTTTACTGTTATGTGTAAATTGAGGGATTGTGGATGCACTGTAAGTTCCTCTAACTCTTACTTTTGCCAAGTCAGGGAGTGTTAGAGCAGGAGAAGATACCGGTTATCAGCAGGGATCAAGCTGTTGATAGATACTTGGCTGTCTTTCTGACTATGGGCTTTGAGCTTAATACCACACAAACGTCTGTCTCTTGAAACTTTAGTGGTAGGAAACAAAAGCTGATGAATCCATAGTAGCCTCTTGGCTGTATACAGTGGTTTGATGTCGTCTTGCGCACCGCTAACATTTGCACTACTAACTTCAACTTAAAGGGTCATACCAAAATGACTGTTTTGGACATAATTTATCCTTGTGTTTTTTCAAAACTGTTATTTACTTATTTATTTCTTTGGTACACAAAAGAAGATTTTATTTTGTTCATACAACGAAAATAGCCTTTAACAGGTCTTAAGTTTCTGTTTATAGAAAATCATTGGGGTTCAAAATGTTTTAGAAGTTTTTGAGCCAATCCCTCCCAGTTTTTAAATGTCGTGTGATTTATTTATTTATTTTTTAATGTTGAGCTGAACTGTTTTTATGAGGTGCAACTGTTTTGAACGGTATCAGCATAAATCCATATAATTTTGTGAAGGTTTTGTAATTATAAGGGACAAGACAAACCATAAAAAACTATATTTGTACATTTCTCTCTGTGTTTGTCCGTTGTGTGTCAGTCAGTCAAAGCTAAAGATGTGCTGTCCATGGGGCATCTGATTGTGGCGTGTGTATATTGCCACAAAATGAAAAAATGGCTGGTTTGCAAGTTTGTATAACACATTTATACAAAGAATTCAGGATCAGTATTCATGCTGACATTGTCAGAAATCCAACTTTGCAAAAACAATGTACTAGTTTTTTAAATCTATTGTCTACCAGCAGGGAATAATTGGGCTATGTGCACCAGCCAAACCTTGACCCCTTGATTACTACAGAAAATCATTTTGACTCGTCCTTCATCTCGGAGAAACAAAGGAAAATCATGTTTACAGTAATGTAATTATGAAAGCCTTATAAACCTCATTTCTTATTACGGATGAGAGCAACCTTAACCTTTGCTCAGAGGCTTTGTTCAAAGATAGGTTATGAAGATTTAGACGGTTTATGGAAATTTGTTTTTAAAATGTAAATCTTTTGAGCCTTCCTCTTCCCCTTCCCTTCAAATTTGGCCTTCACAAGCATTTAAATTATCCTGGAGATTAAGGCACGCACACTGAGTCCATTGGAGATTCCGGTAAAGTACTCTGATCTAAGTACTGAAATGCACCGTTTGCACAAAGTGCCTTTATGCTAGCAGTAGTCAAAGTATGAAATAGGAAGATATTAGAGAAAAGGATAGGGACAGTGATCAGCACAGTAATTAGTAAAGCTCATTAGGCTCATATCCATCCTGCTTCAAAGCCAACTCATGCAAATTGACAGGATTTAACCACCAGCTCCATTGTGAAAAGTTCAGCGGTGAGCAGACCTGTAGTGCTTACCTGCTTAGAATGCCACAGGAATGTTTGTAATTAAAGATTTTACTAATTATTAATCCAAAATGTTCTCTTCTTTTTCAAACTAGTTGATTGAGTTCATTTTTTTAAACAATGTTTCGAAAGAATTTTCTTATACTTACTAAGCCTGGATTTGTTATCAGAATGAACATATTGCATTATTGTTGCAATGATGATAAAGCTGGATTTTCAGTAACCTTCGGTGACACATGATACTTCAGAAATCAATCTAATATGCTAATTTTGTGTTTAAGTAACACACAGTATTATCAGTTTAAAACAGTTTTGCTGCTTAATTTTTTCATGGAAACCATGCTACTATTTCCAGATTATTTGATGAATAGAAAGAAACACCATTTATTTGAAATGGAAATCTTTTGTAACATTATACATATCTTTATATATAGACACTGCAAAGAGGTCCAAATGCACCTTTTCATTGTAGTGACAATTTCATATTGGTATGCAACCCATCTTGTGGATCCAAGGATATCTGGATGATTTCCAGGTGACGCTCTCCTCATGCTGAATGACATATCTCAGGGCTGGGCTTAGAAAAATGGACTTATTCATTGTATTTCTAAGAAGCTGTTTGCATGCAGGAGGCCATCATTTACATCATCTGACCAGCCTCAGCCTGTGCTGCACACAGAAATAATGACGTCCCTGTTGAGTTCTCACCATCTCTAAGATAAATTCCAGCAGAATCTGAATTGATTTTTCAGAGATGATTGATGGGCTATGAGGATCTTAAGAGTACTTCTTGAAGTTCAGACGCAGCCTCTTAAGTAAGACGTTATCATCGTTTGGAAAAATTTATAAATTATCTCAGTCCCTTTCATCCAAGTAGTGACTTTCATTAACAAGGTTAATTAACTGAGGAAAAAGAGGCTGTATTGTTTCCTGGGGCAGTGGCAGATTTTGTTGTCCATGAAACTTTCACATTCACACATGTACACATTCATACATGCATACAGTATATATACAAGCAGATAACCCCCTAAACACCAACCCTATACTGATTCAAAACACACAAACACCCAGAGAGGCATTCACGGATTTGGAGACAGAATTTAGCAGCACTGCTGGGCAACAATCAACACCTTGTTTATGCTGATAAAAAGACGAAAAAAAGGGAGAAGAACAAGTTCCACTGATTTTCACTGAGCCCCCTTCAGGGCAGTTTCCCACTGCTGTTCGTCCCAGCCTTGTTAAGCTGGCTCCATGAGTGCACCATGCATCTGGATAGATTCACATCCTCATAAAATGATATTTGAGAGTATATTGTGCACCTTCTGCATCACTGATGCTAGTTTTGTTACACTGGATCCTGCTGCTAGACTCATTCTGCTCAGTAGAGTCGCACTCTTCACCTACAGCATTGCACCCTGAAGGTGTACAGTACTGTACACTGTATTGCATATCACATATTGTATTTTTGTGTATTCTGTGTTTACACTGTATATTTTGTGCATTGTTAAACCATCCATTTGGTAAGGCAGGTTTACTGTGCCCTTTGGAGCAAACCCTATAGAATTGCTACTTTAATAAAAAAAATGAAAAATGATTCTTGATCAATTAATCTGAACTGAGCCTGGTTTCTCCCAAGGTTTTTTTCTCCATTCTGTCACCGATGGAGTTTCGGTTCCTTGCCGCTGTCGCCTCTGGCTTGCTTAGTTGGGGACACTTCATCTACAGCGATATCGTTGACTTGATTGCAAATAAATGCACAGACACTATTTAACTGAACAGAGATGACATAACTGAATCCAATGATGAACTGCCTTTAACTATCATTTTGCATTATTGACACTGTTTTCCTAATGAATGTTGTTCAGTTGCTTTGACGCAATGTATTTTGTTTAAAGCGCTATATAAATAAAGGTGACTTGATTTGACTTGAATCAGAATCACAATTCTAGTTTATTAATCTCATTAGACAAATGATGTTACAATTATGTCATCTGATCTATTTTTGATGAATAAATGCTGCCATGCTCAATAGAAAATGAACATCTCTTATAAAGAAATTCCATTGCCCTTATGTAAGCACTAATAACATTAATTGCACCAGACAAATATAGCACTGACATTTATTAATGAGAGTCTCTGTTAATTAATCTCTAATGAGCCTAATTTACATAGAAAGGATATGAGCTGAAAAGAATGACAATGACTCAATTTAAATATGCTTGCTGCAGTGCTATACCCACGCAGATAGCACCTATCATTTAGACTGAGTGCTTAGTGAAAAACCCTTTTACTTTAACATGATTTTGTATGTTTGAGAAGGCCAGTGTACACTTCTGGAGTTTGGGTAGTGGAACTACTGTTTGGAACAGTTTTATTTACTGCTAATAGTGACTCAATACACATTTCAACTTTAAATCTAAGTTAAAAGGTTGTATTTTTAAATAACATTTCATACTGCAATGTGTGACAACATTATCCTATCATGCAACATGCAGGTTATCCTACTTGGCATTCAGAGCAGACTACATTAGGAGATAACCGTAATATCTGCAGCTAGATAAATAGCCTATCTGAAACTGCTGGGCAAAGTCAGAGACACTGGGGCTCTGTCTAAAGAAATATTGACATCTTAGAGGACACATCGATAAGTGTGATGGTAAAGAGTTCTCCAAGTGCTTAAGGCAGATTATTGTTTATTGTGCCCAATGATATCTCAGTTTGAACTAATCTTACCTCATCTGTCTTTAGTTTGTCCTGTATATTTTTATCTCCGTTTCCTTTAGATCCTCAGGATTTCCTTTCATCCCTGTATGCACTGATCTCTTTGCTCTTTTGGTCTATTTAAACAAACGCAGAGTTGAAATCATCACTGAGTTTGTCATGATTTATTTTAGGCCATTGCTTCATTATTTAGCCTACTCTGAATTCTCACTTGCCTCTTTACTATTCTGCGAATGCATCTGACTTACAAATGCACTGGATGAAATAACTAACTATATAAACAAATAAATAAATGATTATGGTTAATTACAGGAATCAGCACCATGTAAAGAGCTGGATGAGCTGACTTAATAACCTGTAAAATTGTGCTCTATTTAAAGTGGAGCTGTGTGAACAAGCGCACACACCGGAAGACAGAAATGCTAAAACAATGTACAGCATCCGTTTACTCTGTCATAATTTGGAACGAAAGCAGGAGACAAGACCAGTCATAATGATTAGCATCAGTCAGTATGTTAGGACATCACAGTGGCCTACATTCAAACTGCTGGTGTGTTCGAACTCTTGCTTCCTCTTTCTTCAGAGGATGGTATAGAGAGAATTCCCTTCATGGAAATATCAAACAACCATATTTCCTCCTGGCTTGATTTTTTTTCTTTAACAAGATATGTATGATAAATAATTAATTTACCCAGGGATTCTTCCCCAGAAGGGGAAAGTACACATGAGGGTGTGAACATGCACTAACATAGGTGCACATTCACACACACAGACGCACAACATTTACACACAGATGCACACACACATACACACACACACACACACACACACACACACACACTGTCGTTCATGCAGAATGTGAAGTGTATTAAGGGAATGCACACTCATACACTGCACATCCTAACACATTGTAAAAAATCAGATTCCATCTTTATTAGTATCTTTTTTATGTGTTTTTTAATTGTAAGTTTATATTACAGTTGTGACTATATACCTCACAAGTGTTACTTAATTTCTCATAATTACAACTTTATATCCCACTGTACACACACATTTGTACATTAAAATTGAAACTATATATATTATATTTGGAACTTAATATCTTGCAGTTGCAACTTTGTATCTCACATTTATTTCACGTCTAACATTAAGAATTGTATTTAATTTTATTTTATTTTACTACTACAACAATCGTGACTTTATTTTCTCATCATTTTGACTTTGTGGCCCACATTGCAGTTGTAAATCTCATGGTGTGTTCAGACCTTTGTATTGGAACCTGCCACGTTTTCGGAATGGAATTTTTATAAATGTTGCCTGCTGAAAGCGAACCAAACCAAGGGGGAAAAATGCAACACTGTAACAATGATATTCATATCTGAACAATCCATAAATGTGACTTACTTACATTTTTAATCTCTCAATTACCTGCTGTATATATTTACTTTGAGGTGGAAACAGCCTCCATAATTAAGACACTTCTTTTAAGAGTCTCATTTTCTTATAGCCATTTGTTCAGAACCCACACAAGAACTCATTTAGAAACCAAAGCATTGCTCGTACTGTATGTAGAATGCATCACTACTGCTGTACACCCTGCTGTCTCGCATAAATGCATATTTGGTATGAAAAATAACCATGAAAAGTATTTCCTTCTATTTGTTTTTCCTCTCTTCCTTTGCTTTCTTTCTCCCTATTTATCTCATCTCTCTTCAGTGCCTTTTTCCCTGTATCCCCTTCTCTCACTCCCCTTCCATCCCTTACTTTTTCCCTGTGAGTGTATATTGAGGGCAGGTGGATGTATCTGGTATCCATTTCTCCTCAACTAACTCTGTCTATTTTTCTCATGCCAGATCTCATATGGGTTTCAATTATGAAGAGGTGCCAGGAAAGTGCGAGACATGCGCACACATGCGCTGTAGAAGCATGTCCCACCTCGTCCTGTTAGAGCTGCTATATTAATCTGTTTCTTGTCATGCAAGCTGAGAAAGAGGAACAAAGAGAGAATGGCAGGAGAGAGAGGGGAACACTGGGATGCCAGTTTTCTTGCCTGTGGGGACGGCCCTGTGACCCTGCCAGGTGGTACTGACTCATGGACACCTGATGGATGCTTGTTTGAAGCTAGTGGAACTGGCCTCAGACTGGCAGAACTCAGACAAATGTAACTAAAATTTAAGAAGGACAGAGAGGAGACATGTGCTCACCAGGCTAGAGATTGTTACAGGCTACAATGTGTTCCTGGACGTTTTGCTTGTCCAGAAATTTCAGCAAAGAAACTAACCCAGTGTTACCCATTAATAAGCTCTTAAAACCACAAGGAAATTGTAGGTCATAATCCAATCCCTAAAATCTGATCGGCTGATGCAAATGTTGTTCCAGGTCCTACAGGGATACTGATTCAGGAACATGTCCTACTTGGCAGAAGCACATTAAGATCAGACACCCTTAAGACCTCAAAATGAAGTGTCTCCACTATGGTTTTGTCAATCCAACTGGCCTCGAGTGTAATGAGCGTTATGTTTTTCCAGAAAGAAAAAAGCATGAGTGCTGATTCATCTCGGCTCTTGTAGAGAAACCCATCAATCTGCCTTGGAGGCTTCTGAAAACTTTATTTAAAGTTTTTTATCTCTGCTTAGAAGCATACCATTTACATTCGACCAGTGTGCAGCCCAGTGTCATGAATAAAGGCCCGTTGGTACCAAGGGCAATAACTATAATGATATATATATATATATATACACTATGTATATATAAACACTAAATATACAATTTGAGTAATTCTTCTAATGTTATGAGAATAGTGGAGTCCACATCACAGCTATAATGACATTGTTGGAATCACTTCCAGAACATATTTTTTTTTCCAGCTGTTTAATGCTACAAAAAAATCAGCCAATCAGAACCCATTCTGATATAAGAGCTCAAGCATTTATAGTGGTAGCTATGCCATAACTGCACACATGCTTATTATAAACAGAACATTAACATGGCTTGATGTGGACGCTGAAATAACTGTGACCCAGTTCAGGGGCTGCATCCTTTGACGGACACAGAGTTCTTACACCATGCATTCAAAGTGCATGCAATTCAAAGCAAGAGTCATTGGTCTAACCTATTGAGGATTGCTTGTCACATGGCTATTGTGACAGCTGCAGTTCATGAGTGCAAGTAACGATTTTACTGAACTATTTTGATAGTGCTATTCTGCTGACAAAACAGACAAACAATAGATAATGTTAGTATTCAAACATACTGGGACAAACACACTGTGGAAGTTAATGGCTACAATGAACTGTTTGGTTGCCAACATTCTTCAAAATATGTTACTTCGCATTCAACAGAAGATAGAAACTCATACACTCTTAACAATGCAATAGAATACATTTTTTGTCTAAATGGTTCTGTAAAGAACCTTTGACAGAATGGTTCTTTGTGAAACAAAAATGGTTCTTCTATGGAATCGCTTTAAAGAACATTTTAAGCACATTTATTTTTAAGGGTGTACTGGTTTGGAACAACTTGAGGGTGAGTAAATGATGACAGAATTTTCATTTTTGGGTGAACTATCCCTATCAAGCTAAGTCAGCTTCTGCAGCACTTTATTCAATGCAGATTGTGTCAAAGCAGATATAAACAGGAAAACATCAGAATCAGTTATGCAAACTCAACTATGGAGACTTATTTCTGCTGTAAAGCACCTCTGAAAGACAATAGTGTCATTATTTATCTCAAGTCAGTCCAGATTTGGTTCAGGGTAGATCCATAACCATTTGAAGTTCATCAATTTGAAATGAGTTCAATTCAGCTAAGCGGATCTACAAAAGGAAGCAATGCAGATATTCAGTTCAAGTTAGATCAGTGATGATTCAGTTCAGTTTATTCCCAGTGTTGATGTTGAAAAATCTGATTCCGCTTTCTTTCTGCCAATGGAAGCCCTTTGTGTCCGAGTAACAACATACCAATAACGCTCAAGCTGAGCATGCTTGCTAAGGTTTAACACTCAAGCATTGCGACAATGAGGTTTTCACAGGCAAGCACCATTTAAAATCTAGCTCTGGTAATACAAAAACACATGTAATGTAATTAGGACACCTGTCAGATTGTCTGTCTAAAACAAATTTGCCATCAGCAATTTAATGAAAGCCTCGTGAAGTTAATGTTTAAAGATAGATTACATTTTCCACCGCCACCATTCTGTGATGCGTCACCACCAACAGGGTGTAAAGAGGAATTTATTCCCACGTGTTGATGGGAAAGTGTGATACTCACACATTCGAACACATGAAGGACAGGGTGTGTGATCTTTATATGCCTGTTCGTGTTCTTTTGCCAGCGTGTGTGTGTGCGTGTGATACAGAAGCACCTCCTTGCATACGCTTTGACTCAGTCGCATTTGTGAGGCATTCGAAGCGTGACTGGCGAACATAGATATGGGGGTGAGAGTGTTGTTCCAGGGAGCCATTGCTTGTTGAAACTGAAAGAAAGAAAAACCATTCCCCCATGTGTAGGAGAAGCGACCACTTTCACAGGATCTGTCTCAAACCTTGAACTCATTCTGCATTTGATGCTTCTTGACCTCATCTCCAGGGGTCACTGAACTGTAGCTGACCCTGTACTCTGTCCCCCAGCAGAAAAATGTTGTCCGATCTGAATGTAAATGATATTTTATTCAAAAATGTAAAAATAAATCTGTATGGATGAATTAAATAAGTAATAAATAAATAAATATGTAAACATTTTCCATAAAGAAAAGTATGATTTTACATTATTTTCATTTTAATTAAGTGCATTTATCTGTACTTATATGTATATTTATACCAGAATTACCAGAAATATATTTTTTTTATTATATTATATTATTATTATTATACAAAGAATAAAAAATTATTATGCATTTCTCTGTACTGTAATGCATACAGATGCATTTATATTTATCAGAATGTTTTTACACAATTATTAAAAAATATATAATATTACCATTTCATAAACTACTATACCTTTTATATAATGATTATTATTATTAATAATTATAATAATTAGCATTGTTGTTGTTGTTACTGTTATTATTGTTGGTTGTTTTTGCATTACATTTTATTTGCATTGCAGGAAATTATTTGCATTGCAGGGAAATTATGCCAAAAAGGCAACAACAGCATAAGAATCTGAATGGCACAAATTATTTTGGTTTTGAGGTAAAATATGACATTCTTGACAGATTCACACATACAGGCAATGTTTTGTATTGTGAAGATTTCCTGTATATGGTAAACAGTGTATATACATTTAATCTTTTGGCAATCAGTAAGTTTGATAACTGCCTCTGCGGGTTGCAAATGATATTTGTCAAAACACAGATGGAAGATCATAATGACTTAAAGAGTCTATAAATTAATTTAGCTTATTACATTAACATTGTATAAGAGCAATGATGATTGTATACAAAAATTACAATGTGAGCATGAGGGTGGATGAATTATGTGCAATCTGTAAGAATGTGTGCATGGATGTTTGAAGCATCTTTGTGAAACAAAGCCCCCTCAGCCTCTGGGAGTTGACAGCAGAGGATCTTATAATACACTTCTTCTCACTGGTCACTTACTGAGAATGAGACAGATCAAACGTCCCTCAGTAGAAATGAGAGCAAGAGAGAGAGAGAGCATGGCAGAATATTTCTTTATAGTATGTGCAAATCCCTAGGGGTTCCCTCTCCTGTTATAGATGACCCCCAACGGGCAAACAGTATGTGTATGTGTGTGCGATGTTTGTGTGTTGCGAATATCAAAGAGGTGGTGTAGCTCTGCACATATTTTAGTCTTTCTGGGGTGGACCATTAGCTTTGATGGCTGATTCTTATCCACTGAGAATTGCCTGCGTCCTCTGCTCTGATCTCTCAGTCTTTGGTTCAGTGCAGTGGACATGTGAAATAAAGGTAATATGTCTCAGGGACATCAGGCAGCTTGGACAGTATCTTGCTTGTCACCATCTTGAGTAGTGTCGTCAATCATAGTCCACCTCCCCCTCCCTACCTAATTGCTTCTTTCTGTTCACCCCCTTACATCCATCTAACACTGTCCTCCCTTTGTGTCATCCCTTGTCTTTCATGTTTTTCTTTTTCTTCATCACTGATCATCTGCTGGCATGACTGTTAAAAGATACTTTGGCAAAATGCCATATCTGTCATTATAGAAATGGGACCAAAAAAAGGGAACGCAAGAGACGGATGTTTTTTTATTTATTTATTTTTAAGCTCTGTTGAAATGCCATTTCTCCACGTTGTTCATGAAACAAATCAAGCTTCTGAAAAAAAAAAACACAAAAAATAAATAGCCATTTTTTGGATGTAAGAGCGTTGGAAGTTAATGTTCATGTTTTGTTTTTTTGCACATTCTTCATTTCCTTTAACAAAAAAGAAAATGAGGCTGAAGATTACGGTAAATAAACAACATGAAAAATTACTTTATGCCACAAATTTTGTAAACACTTATTATACTTTTATACAGTCATTTCAGTAAAGCCATACTGTGAAAATGATTGTTTTAATTATAAAAAAGACTCTAAAATACTATGGTAAAAAACTGTTAATTGGTTAATAGTATGTTCCCTACTATATATGATGAAAAAGTATAATAATTGAACATTCCCAGAATTACCTCTTTACATTTGATAGTTTTTATCTTATGTTTATTTAGTGTTACTTTAGTTTATTGCTTGTGAGGAATTTTTCGACTCATTATGTGTCTTTCTTTTTACCACCTGTGTTATTATTTTGGATATCATTCATATGTTAAAGGTGGTTATGAGTGTTTTTTTTTTTTACTGTTTTATACTGTAAAATGTACAGGTTGTACATTTGTAGTGTCTTTTTACACAATTATTCTTTGTACCCCAGCTTCCAGTTTTGTTTTGTAAAAACAACAGAATTTTTCTTACAGCACATGCTGACTCTGGCTCCTACACTGTAGACAAATAATTGTCTGTGGAACATTTGGGGAAGCGCCTCTGTTGTTTTCTAGTGTGTATGGTCTTGTAAGGTGGGATACTGTGGCAAGGCAGGCCAGTAAGTGTCTCCCTCCTGCTGTGAGAGACAGGAGGAATGAATCCCTCTTCTGCCCAGAGCAGATGTTTCCGCTGCTTTAACAGATTTAGACACACCTGCTGCCTCCAGCTTCAGTTCAAATTAAGGTGAGACCGGTCTGCATTTTAGATCTCCTGAAGTTGCTCCATGTTGTCTGGAGACTAGTTAGAATGCGATCTATTTCTGCGTATCTAACTGGATGTGCTTCAGCTGGGTCTCACTGACGCTCATGGTGACGCTCATCACATCATTCTGTCGAGCAGAATTAGAAAATAGATATTCCCACAAGAGTGCTGAGATTTTGCTTATTCCTGTCTCTAAACTTCCTAGTTTCATGAGTGTAGAGATAATAATACTGCAGTTTGTGCAACTGGAGCAGAAGCAAAGATTATAGTTATTAAAACGTTATTTATAAAACTGCTTCTTTCTCGTTATAATACACTGATGGATGGTTGTGGAATAATTACATGTCATGTAGTTTACAATTAGAGTCTATTGAGTTCATTTTAACTCTGCATAAATGTAATGATTGTGTTTCCTCTCTGTTTTGTAAATGTAACCAAACATCTGACAGTCCTGTAGGCAGGTCCTTGTCAGGTGACATGTGTGTCCCCATGATACCTGATATAATCATCACTGAATTTACTGACATTATTTGACTGACGTGATTTTTATTTTTTAAAGAAAATGTGCATTGTTTCAATTGTTTATTCTTAATCACAATATCAACCAGTTTGCATGTCCGCATTCATCGCTATAACATTTTAATGGATTATAGAATTAGAAAAAAAGTACTGTACCCAAACTTTGCTTTTATTGAAATAGATTTCAGTTCATAGGCATGTGCGTACATTGTGAAAAGAAAAAAGACTATTCAAGTTGTAAATTAAATAAAGATTATTAGAGTACTTTTTACAAGAAAAAAGTCTTTCAACTTCAAATTTTCACCTTTAATTCAATGTGTTACTTTCTTTGTAATTAGTTGTGAAATGTAATGTCCAAGTGAAAATTGTTTCTAAGCCAATATTTTTTCACTGTATCTGCTGAGAAAATACATGGTTTTACAATATTACATCACTGAAAAAATATGACAATAGCCTATATATGTGCAGTGATATATTATTATTATACGAAAAAAAGGTCTAGAAACATTGCATTTATTTATTTATTTTTTTATAAAACGTATAGCCTAATCTTTTTATATTTATTAATATAAATTATGCTATTATAAAACAATATTTTATGGTTACATATGGTTATTTATTTTTAATTCCTGTTTTTTTTCCTGAGAATGGCGAATGCAATCTTTTGGGTACCAAAGATGAGCGTCTCCATCACCCTTCGCACAACATGAATATATAAGAAGATCCCCAATAATCTAGCGTGGTTGAGATTGTGTGATGGTGAACAAGAGGGGCTTCTGCCACTTTAATATGCCCTGACGTCATTCTGATGCAGAAGGATGACCTCGAACGCGAGGAAGGGGAGAGAAATCAAACGTATCGTATCGTATAAAATTCAGCCTTGGCTCTCTGGCAGCACTCTGGTTGTGATACGCCGGGGTCTGTCAGTGCCGTGTCCAGCAGAGCTGTATCACACAGGGATGCAGGGATGCTGAGAGGCCGGCGCGTGGAATGTGCGCGTCATCACAGCGACAGAGCAGCTTGGATATAGAACGTCACAGAGCGCGTGAACGCGCATGAGAGAAAGAGAGAGATGGGCAATCAAAACCTCACAGCATCTCTCCCATCGCTCCCGGAGTCACGGGGAAACGACAGCGGAGCCGGTGAGCACCACGACCGCCTTCAGAAGCTGGACTCTCCGATAGATTAAACACGAGACTTCACTGCTGAAGTCAGCGCGTTACGTCGGCGTTCGTTCCCGGAAAACCGAAATAAATCACATCAAATACGTGCAAACGGAAAGAGAGTGTTGAATAGACTCATAGAGGGGGAAAACATGTCATAGAAGTGAATTTGTTTCGTTTTTTCCCCCATATGCGCTCATAATGGGAGAAGCCGGCGGTCGTTTCCAAACAAGCTCTTCAGTGGACGAATCCAACTAGACTTCATTAAGAGAGCGCGCGTGAACAAACCTTCACTTCTGAAACCGTTTCCTCTGAATCTGTTTTATGTCTGGGTGTTGTCGGGAGAAACCGTGAAACATTTCCTGCTGTTCTTGGACGACGGAGAATCTTTTGGTTTATCCCGAGCTCAGGCTGATGGAATTGCGCTGAGCAACGCTTAAGAAAACGAGGAAATACCCACAGAGCTCCAATATCACATACCTCTGATTTCTCCCTGCGGCTCGTTCCCAGGTAAAGGCACTTCTGTGAAAAATATACTGATTCAACTCTTTCTCCTTTGACTGTTTGTTAGGCTGTTGTACAGTAAGCAAGGGTTTCTATTTGGAAAATGCATGAAATGCTGTTGGGATAAGGGGAAATAATAGGAACGCTTTTTAAACAGTGTGCTGCTGCAACCTGTTCAGGAGCCTTTTCCGAAATGCAGAGCGACAGGCGCTTCATCTTCGCGCGTTTCAATTGGGGCATTGGGCACGCGCGCGGATGGTGCTGTAGCGTGCATGAATGTGTGTGTCGAGATATTAAACCTGCATATTGACCCATATTGATACTAAGCATTAAAAATGTTTTAAATTTGTCTTTCATTTTTGGACAGGGCAGATTCATATCTTTGATGTACAAATTCCCTAAAAATTCCAAAGTACTGTTTTCACACATTTTATTTAACTGTTTTTTTTTTCATATCTTTACATTACTGTAAATTGATTTAATATACCCACATTTTTTTCATACAACTAATTTAGAAATTGAGAAAGTAAACTGATTGTAAATTAATGTCATGTGCAGAGAGTACCAGTTTAACACCAGTTGGAAACATGGACTTTTAAATTCTTTCCAGGAATTTATTGTGGTTAAATATACTCTTTTTGATTCTTTTACTGTATATGCCATCCCAAGCATTTTAATTCAGATTCAAATTCAAAAACAGCAAATAGAACAGGAATCAAATATAGAAATGCATAAGCTTATCAATCCAAAATCATGTTTTTCATATATTAGTCTTTTTGCAATGTAGGCTAGATATGGATATATGATTTCTGTTACATGTTTATTCATGTATGGTAGTGACTTCACCCCATGTAGACAATGTACGTTTTGTTAAATTGGTGTTACAACACTGCTCGGTCTACCCTCATCTTTTTTTCTTAGTACCGTATATTTGAAAATGCTTTGACGTCATAAAGCACAAAAATTTGATTATCAAAGAATCACTCCGGCCCACAGCATCCTTCTCTGTCCTCCTGCAACACACACACACTCACACACACAGTGGAACTTAAACCTATCACCGTATATCAAAGACAAGTAATCGCTGGTGCACTGATGTGCCAAACATCTGATGGGAGGAGAGGTCGAAGCAAGAGCAGCAGTTACCACACACACACACACACACACACATAGTCTGAAAGAATGGGCCACATTTATATGCTATCCTAGTATGGCCATTCCAAACCTAGTGGATTGCAGAATTGAGAAGACACAGAAGCGCTCTGTTCTGTGAGCAGGGAATGCTGAGCTCTCTCTCTCTCTGGCCCAAATAGGAGATATGGAGCTCACTGTGTCATTTGGGAGCAGGGTAATGGATGGAACCAAATGTGCGGCTGTCCTTGTGTTGGACTGCTTTGTTACTGTACATGTGAATTTTTCCTGTAACAATACATTTCATCTTTACTATAGTGAAACCCATTCATAAGGCAGTTGCAACATACTTTTGGCCATCTTCAAGAGCATATTTGTGTACAGTAGTGCAATATGTGGACATGTCATATCAGCTTTTCGCTGTGTGCGTGCATGTTAGCAGCAGCACCAGACAGCATGTCTTGTTTATTCATGCAGAAGCATCAGATCAATGAGCTCTAATTGATTTCAATGAACTGATTAAAGACAGAGAGGCAGGTGGCCACATCGTTGGAGGATATATGACCATGTGTGCATGTGCTTTATGTGTTTGATGCCATGCTGGAGTATAGATTCTGTGATCTCACAAGAAACTTATGGGTGTAGATGCACACAGAAGTGTATGTGTGTGTGTGTGTGTGTGTGTGTGTGTGTGTGTATGTTGGTCTCATACCCTGTAACAGATGGGCTGAACTGAGCTGGATGGGGAGTTGGACACCAGGCTCTTGAATCTCCATGTGTTCATCTAATAGTTACTGATTTCTCTGTAGTCTAATACTATGACTGTGTATGCAATATTTACCTCACTGTTCCTCCACTTTGCTCGAAATCTGTTCATTCAGAACAGCTCATCGGATTCATTTGTTCTCGGATTGTGCTGTGAGGTGTGTGTTATATGTGTGTGTGTGGTATTGTCATGGATGAAGTAAGCCAGGGGATAAAAGGTGGTGCTGTCAAAAGGTCAGATTTGATGGTTTCTCCTGGTTTTTGTTATTTCTGCCCGCTTTTGTTATATGTCTGGGTGCTTTCGTCTACAGAACCTGTCCGGGTGTTTGGTGGTCTTGGTTCAGAGCCTGAGTGATGTTCAGATGTAAGGGATAGATTGAGGGGGAAAATGTGAACAAGAAAAGCAGGATTCTCTCACAACTATACACACTTCCTGGATTCTCTCTGGTCATGCGTCCCAGAGCTTTAAGTCAATGCTGGCCATCATGTCACCACTCAGGAACAATTTTAATGAGATCTGTGTCCTCACTAGGGTGTGATGGTCCTTCTGTCTCCTCTGGTTTGTGTTTCCCTCTCCCCCCTTTCGATAGATTGTTCTGTTCTTTTTGTTCACAGCACCTCACTCATCTCTTTCTCATAGGCTCTCGTTTTAAGGTTAGAGGAAGGTAAAATGCTCAAAAGAACCACATTCACACACTCGGCTACCATGGTGTGTGAAGTATACTGGCTCATCGGTGTTATAAAACAGACCAGTGAAGAGGGCCAAGTGGATTAAAGACATGAATGAAACCATTGGACACACACATAGACTTACACACACTCGCATTCACATCTCTCAGTGTGTGAGGCACCTGTTGGGTTGTAAGACTTAAAGGTGATGTGTGAAGTGTAGCAGCTCTGTAGAAATTCGATGTTCCTGAACAGAATTCTGTTATATGTATTCCATATATATATATACGCTGCAAAGTTTTGGGCTGGTTCTTTTTGAAAGAAGACTCTTGCACTCACCAAGGCCGTATTTGTTTGATAAAAGTAAACAGTTAAAACAGTAATATTGTGAAATATTATTACTGTTTAAAATAACTCTTTTCTATTTTAATATATCTTAAAATGTAATTTATTCCTGTGATGCAAAGCTGAATTTTCAGCATCATTACTCCAGCCTTCAGTGTCACATGTAACATCCAGTCTATCACATGATCATTTAGAAATCATTCTAATATTCTGATTTATTATGTGTTGGAAACAGTTCTGCTGTCTAATATATTTGATCAATAAAAGGTTAAAAAGAACTGCATTTATTCAAAAAAATAAAAAATTCTAATAATATATATTCTAATAATATATTTTCTTTACTATCACTTTTTATCAATTTAACACATCCTTGCTGAATAAAAGTATTGATTTTATTTAAAAAGAAGAAAGAAAAAAAATTACTGACCCCAAGTTACTGACCAGTAGTGTATATTGTTATTACAAAATATTTATATTTTAAAAACATAGCTTCTTTTTTATTTCTTTTTATTTTTTTTTACTTTTTATTCATCAAAGTATCCTAAAAAAGTATCACATGTTCTGAAAAAATATTAAGCAGCAGAACTGTTTCCAACTTTGATAATGAATCATCATATTAGAATGATTTCTAAAGGATCATGTGATAATGATCCTAAAAATTCAGCTTTGCATCACAGAAATAAATGCTAATTTAAAGTATAATAAATTTAAAAACAATTATTTTAAATTGTAATAATATATCACAATATTAAATGTTTTTCTGTATTTTTGATCAAATAAATGCAGGCTCGATGAGCAGAAGAAACTTCTTTCAAAAACATTAAAAATAGTAATGTTTCCAAACCTTTGGTCTGTACTGTATATATATATATATATATATATATCTCAATAAGGTTTTTTATGAATTCAAAACTTTTGATACCATAGAAATTTCTTAATTCTTGTCACCTGTGTCAATGTCACAAAAAACCGAATACATAATTAAATATAGTTATTAAATATATTTTTTCCTCTTATTAAAGTTACAAAATTGATTTAGTCAAGAGGAGATTTTCTCTCTTCTGTTGTTTGATTGAATGACAGACAGTAGGAATATTAGACTGCTGTCACTTTAAGAGCTGCCCGGATCCAGTGTACTGTTACACGTGTGTTTCCTTTCTCAGCTGTTTGCTTTCACTTAAGACCTTAATTGCTCCGTTTATGAGGATACTTGCAAAGATGGGCAATTTGACACATACTGGTATGTACTAAACCGTTCACGGCCTATAAAGTGACAGAAATAACCTGTGCCCTATGAGCACCATCTTCACGTGCACGCATCTCTCAGATAGTGTCCGTATATAGCTAAATTAGTTCTCTTTTGCTGCTGATTGCATTTCACTGGCTTAAATCACTTGTTTTTAAACCACTATGATTACAAATACACACAAATGTCAAGTTTCTGTGACACGTGAGTGTGTAACCATGATAAAGGACAATAGTCCAAAATCTCTAAATGTTAATCAATAAATGTTAATCGTGTCTACCGGGATATCACCCACCCTTAACATATATATAATTGGTTCCCCAGACGGTTCTACCGCCCACATTGTCTCCCAGGAAATTGCTTACTTTTAGCTGTCTCTGAATTGGGATAAAAATATTTCAGCATCAAAAAAATACACACTTCACTTTTAACACGAAGTTTATTATGGCAGATTTGTCAGCTCCCAGAGTGTGTTTGACAGGACCAATAAACCCACAATACAAGCAGCCGGATCAGCTCGCAGGTTTCCAGGGCATGACGCTGTGAAATTCATTCAGTGTTAATAAGAGCAGTCTAAAAATATAAACACTCAGGTGGGGATGGTGTTAAGTGACTCTTTTTCCTGTTTGTGTTTAGAAATCTGTTTAAAATGCAGTGTTTAATTCATCATCTGCTGTTCATTTATTCTGTCTATCTATTAAATGGAAATCATTGCAGGTTTAACTCACAGGTGTCGCTGAAGCATACAGAGACATGTATTGATTGCATCGATCCGCATTGATATTCAGTTTAGTCACCGCCACGCATCACGTGACCAGCACAGCAAGGTCACTGCTCGTCTATAGCCTGATTTCCTCTTCCTGCTGTTGAGGGGATTTAAGTAAATCCGCATTGCACGATGACGCTCGGCTAGATTAGTATATTTATTATGTAAGACACGCGCATACACACACAGACACTTGCACTTATATCTGTAATCATATTCCATCAAATTTCGGGGATATAAATAGAAGCATTAGTTGCTAGTCTGTCCTCGAATGGAATTCAAGCAATGCATTCACCATCAAGAGCAGTGAGTTGAAATGCATTGAGTGGGCTATTACACCATCTCCTTCCTGTTCTGTTAACATATGCACACACACTAACATACACACACAGAATGGGACTATTAAGCCTAATGGCTTCTCTTATGGCAAGTGGGCTCTGGCTACTCTTGGTAACGCTGTGAACAAGCGTTTTCTTGATATTTCTCTCTCTTTGTTTCTCTGTCCGATCAGGGTGTTTGTTTAGATATGCGTGTGTGTATTTTGACTGTCTGCTGTGGATGCCTGCGTCTGTCTGTGCCCTTGTCTGAATGTTAATGTGTAATAGGCGTTAGACAGCACACAGTAAGTGCCACCATCATAACGGCCAGTGATATGACAACCGACCATCACAAGCAGGTTGCCAGGGACAATAACGTGGTTTATTTCTGAGTCAAACATTTAGTTTTTTAAAAAGAGGAAAAAAATTGATGCAGTCAAGGATCTGATTGGATTGTGAAAACAATCTGGAGGGCATACATTTTGGATTGAAAAATAAAGTGATTTTAAAGAAAATGTATCATAATAATTTATGTAAATTTTTCATAATATTTTTCTTGATAAATCCCAGTTCTTTTTTATTTCTACTCTGTTGCACTAATACCTCAGGTTCTTTTAGTAATATTGTAATTTGTTTCTGTGATTATATGGTCTTATTCTCAGTAGTGGTCAACCGATCTCAACCGATATTTGACACTTTTTAATTATCGGCTTCGGCCAATAATCCTGCTCGGATGATGTGTTAGAAGCTGGTCTTTTATTTTGACAGTGCTAAAAATGGCAGCACCTGAGTGCATGAGGCTCCTGTCTAATAAAGTTCTGTCCCAAAAAGATTTTTAATTCCTAATAAACATTTAAATAAATTATGAGAAATTAACACGACATTGTATTTATTAAAATAAAAAATACAAAAATACAAAAGGAGTGCCAGGTTACTGTTGTCTGCAGTGTTTAGTTTTATTTTATGAATATTTAATAATAATTTGTGGAAAATACTATAATAGGTTTACAGAACCAAAAAATTGCCAACTTAATAAATATATTTTACTTTTTGTCTATTTAATCGGTTTATTTTATTATTGAGTTCAAATTATTGTTTCGTTTATCAATTTTCAATTTAGTAAATATCATATAAAATAAATCTAAATTTCATTCCAGCAATACTCATACATATGTTATTATTATCTTTAAATTAAACCGATATATATTGGCTCTCAAAAATATCGGCATTAGCATCGGCTATCAAAACAATGAATATCGGTCAACCATTAATTTTCAGTAGTTTAGTTGTTCAAGAAGAAAGTTGTTTAAATATTGTATCGTGAGGTAGTTGACAATATACTTTCTCAGACTCCACTTGTTTCGGTTAGCTTCACCCACTCTTTTTACCCCCTCTCTTCCTCTGTGTCTAGAGGCATTTCCATGCTGAGGACATGACTGTGTGTCTCTGGCTGGCTGGTTATGTAGGTTAAGAAGGGCGACAGAGGCATTGAGGACTGAGCACTGCAGTGCTGCACTTTGGGAGGATGATGTGATGACTAGAGCCTCTCTGTCTTACTCTCTCTCTCTCTCTCTCTCTCTCTCTTTTCTTCCTTGGAGCCCTGCTGGTCCAAATACTCCTCTGCAGTGCAGGGTTGGCCACTTGACCTGTGTCAATATTAGAGCACAAAATAAATTGTGCATAATGTAAGGTTTTTGTGGTGCCATTTTTTTGCAATTGCAAAAACAAGGTTTCAAATGGTAATAGGTAGTATGTACAGTGCAGTAATAAATACACAAAGCTTTTCACAATTATGATTCGACAAAACAAGAATTTCATTGATTAACTGAATATTGTGAATCATTTGTAACTTTTTTAAAATTTAAATATTAATTATATATAATATTAAATAATATTAATACACAATAATAACAATGTGAATATATTTTACAAATACATACAATTTTCATTGATGTATATCCTGGACATAGGAATGAGAGCTAAGAATTGTGAAGGATTGCCAGTTTGTTTTGTCTTTTTTTTCATCCTTGTTACTGTCACAATCAATAGTGAGAAAAATCCAAACTGAGCAAAAAAGACAGAGGGAAGGATTCAGAGAGAAAATAGGAGGGAGGGAATTAAGTGAGCTCAAGTCTCCAATAAAAAAAAAAACATGACACGGTTTTCTTGGCCGATTCAGCTTGTTGAGTTGTTTGTTTCTTCCTTCTCTTTAAGCACTGGGCGTTGTGTTTGGTGCTCTGCCATTTTTCAGGTGAAACAGTGGCTTATTCAAGATTCATTAATCAGAAGGCTCTTTCTTTCCCTCAAGGCCAAATCAATTCAGTAAAAGAACAGAAAGTGGAAAACGATAGGCGGGAATGGTGAGTGCTTGTATAGATAAGTTGGCATCATGTTAAAGGTCCAAAGTCACTTCACTAGCTAGAGTTCAGTTGTACTATAGTGTGTTAATTGCAATATCAATAGTTACTGAATTCAGAAAATATAAAAACAGCCATTTGTCTCTTTCACTGTTTGTGCATTTGCTTGAACACACAAAGCTGTGTTGCGTAGGTGGATAATGCAAGTTTGCATGCAGTGATGTCTCTGAAAATCTGCTGGATTTTTTTCAACAATGTTATTGTCTGCCAGGTGAATATCATTGCTTACAAAATAAAAGCATGTTGTCATTAGCAAGCACTGCTCTTAAAAAGGGCAAAAAAGCCTTTCCTCCCCAAAAAAGCCATTTACCCGCACTAAGAATAATAGGCACCTGGCAGTTGGTGGTGCTTCAGATATTGCAGCTTGTTCTGCCAGCACCACCAATTTCAGAGCGACAGTCATTTGGGACAAAGTGTGCTGCATCAGAGACACAGACACGTTAACACCCTGCTGGACAGCAGAGGATGTTAATGTCACTCACTGACAGGCTCATGGGAATGACACATAATATGTTGCAGCTTTTTTTGTTCACAGCACATGGGATGGCATAACCCAATGAAGCGGGATGTCAATTATGCAAACCCACGGCTGGCTAAAACACCAGAGACGAGGGGAATATACGAGATGGGCAAGAGTTTTTGTAAGTGGGAAGGGAAATTATGTTTGAGGGTGGAAATAAGAAGATCAGAAGATTTTATTTATTTATTAACTAAACATGTTTTCAAGGACTAGGCTGATTCTTTGCAAATCATGCCTCTCATCTGTGATAAGAGTAATCGTAAGATCTTGATAGTCTCTCTCTTGCAGGAAAAAGTCAGCCCATTTTAATTGCCTCCTTAAATTATTTTAAGTCATAGTGGTGCCAAAGTTACAACCTGCGGTGATAAGTACATTGTAGAGTTTTGACCTCATTTAATGCAACTACTTATGAATAAACTAAATGTGTTACTCTTTTAATTGAGTAGAAGTGTCTGAGATGATTTTTCTTTCTCTCTCACACACACCTTTATGTTTATTTGAATTATTGAAACCTTGCCTTATAAATGCCTTGTTAGTTAATCACACAGAGTAGGTTCATGCATCAAGGAAGCACAGGGGCAGCAATCCCAGAGCTTTCAGACATAATGAATCATTTGTAAGTCTTTCTTGAAGCCCATCGGATGAAATGTCAGCAGTTTTAATATTAATTTCAATGCCAATACGGCCAATGTAAACAACGTTGTTATTACAGAAGACTACATTTCCCATGAGCACCCCTCACTCTTGTAGCTTTTCTTTGCACTTTCACCTCTCTTCACTCGTTTACGCCGCTCAGTCTCTCTGCTTAATTAACCATTGATCAGCATGCTCATAAATTAAGCCTCCAGAGAAAGGCTTTCTAAGCCTCCCACTTTATCCATTCTTCCCTGTAATTCAATAGACAGGGCTCGAACTGCTGCTTTTAACCACAGATGTGTCATTTTTAATGGACCGAGGGATATTTTTCACTTCCTTAACCTTTTCTTATTGTCTTTTTAAAGCCTTGTTTGTTATTTGTAGATGCGGTTTCCTTCGGGGCCATAAAAGGTTAATCAGCAATGTTTTCATTCATTTCTTCCACTGGGATGGGGGTTGGGCTTTGAGCTTCAGTCTAATTAGGGTAGACTGGTATCCCCCTCACCCAAACTAACTCGCTTCCCGCTTAACTATTAGCAAATTCTTCACACATACTCACACATACATGCTGTGTCAGAACTTAATGAGCCAAGCCAGTTGCTAAATGGATCAGGACCAGGAACATGTGTCTGTGGGGGCAATCAGCAGACATGATTTAGTGGGACGAGGCCTCCCTGAGCCGCCGAACTCCATGTTTAATGCGCAGATGTCCTCGGAGGGGACTACAGCCCTGCGAAGCACATTAACATGTCCATTTTACCATTTCTCTAATAAGCTAAATGCATCACAGTGTTGCTGTGATGTATGGAGGAGTTATTTTGTTCAGTTCAAGAAGGGAATCTTTTAATGGCGGTCCCTTGTCATTGTTCAATGAGGAAAATATAATGAGTCAGGCATCCAGATCATTTGTATCACCTTGCTGTAGTGCACATGCTGGGATTTTTATTTCCATTTGTTCCTCTCCTTTCTCCTGCAGAAGGATGTTATCTGGTGTACGTACAAATGAGGGTTGATCAATAGAAGCGTATTGAGTTGCCTCACTCATTGATAATTCCTCAGAGCAATTGTTTAGTCCTTGAGTGTGTAACGCCACGCTTCAGTTATAGAGTACTGATATTCCTTTAAACAATGAATAGACTTGTTTTTTGCGGCGTTTCTGACTATACTGTACATAACGGTTTTATTAATTTTTTAAAATAAAAAAATATAAAGTGTGCGGTTGGATGACGGTTCTGATTTAGCCTCAGGACCCAAATATTACATTGGTCATCAAACAGCAATCCAAAATTACACAGAACAAAATAGTTTGACATCCCAAAAACTACTGAAATCCATTAATTAGTTTCATAATGTCACTTGGATTTTTTTTTTTTTATCCAATAATTATTAATAACTCCCCAACAGAACACATTGTGGCTGTCACAAACACAAATCATGTAATACGTTTAAATATATTTATTGTTATCTTTAGTAGACCGGATCATTTAAAGATACACTGCCATGGGATCATTAAAATATACTTTAATTAAGAAATGTAAAAATAAGTGCATTAAATTCACCAAAAGTTACTGTAAATGCTTGTTACAAAAATACATTTCAAATAAATGGTTTTCTTTTGGACATTCTATTCATCGAAGTGTCCTGGAAAAAAAATATAGTTTACAATTTCTACAAAAATATAGCAGCACAACAGCTGATAGTACACTCTAAAATATGCTGGGTTAAATATGATTGGTTTGTTTTCAACCAATGGTTGGGTTAAATGTTTAACTGTTAAATGGTAGTGTATGTAAAGCAAATGTAAATGTTGTTTATTTTGTTACTGTTACTGTAGCTTAAAAAGCATGGCACTAGTAAAGGCAAGGTCACGAGTTTGATTCTCTGGGAAGGAACCTGTGAGATGTCTTGAATGCAATGAATGTCAATTTATTGTACATGGGTTTCCCAAATGCATATACTGTAAAAATGATTTTATATCTGTAAGTGTGGATGGTTATGCGATTAGCTACATTTAATTATTTGCATTCGTCATTGGTTTTTTATTCCTTCTGTGCTTGACCCCATCGGAACAGACCAGTTGAGAACCTCTGCTGTCGCATATGGAAATTATGTCTTCAGAGTGGTTGGGCTCTGGCAGGTACAATGAAAAGCAAATCAACACCATACACTATGTGTACATGCACATTTCCACCTATTTGATTGATGGCAGGGGCAAAGAAGCTAAATGAAACCTGTCAAATGAACTTAGCATCACAGTTTTAGTTGTTCAGTCTCTCACTTTCCTAGCGTCACAGAGTGGTAACCTCATGATGTTATTGTACACCGTGTAACCAGACGCAGCGAGATAAAGTGGCAGGCCATAAAAGCTATATTTTCCATGAAAATCATAGTTTTTGTCCAAACTAGCCATGGCTGCATCAAGCGACAGAACACTTTGTTTGTTATTTGGATTCTATTTTTATGAAGTGGCACTAGATAGCTCCGCCCACTGTGAAATCCCATTGGATGAAATCCCTCTCTACTGCATATTAAACACCAGTGATTATATTGCACCGTGCAGCACATTTGCTTCCAGTAAAGACAGACAAATGACTTGTTCCTGGAACTTGTCACTTCGCATCTGGTTAGGACATGGTGTAACAATCCACCTTAGATGCTGTGAATGAGGCTGTCAGGATGTTGAGGATTGCTTTAATAAAGCCTATTTCTGCTTCTCTGTCTGTCACTTCACCTGATTCTCATTTTCTCTATCTTCCTCATCCCCTCTCTCTTCATCTCTCTCCCTTTCATGTGCCCTTCAGAAGCTTGTGTTAACTGCCTGGAGAGTTACCCGTGTCTCTGGGGAGCACTGTTCACGCTTTCATTCTTGTTTACTGCCGAGGCTACGGCAGGGCCACTCTCCCTCCATTACTAGATTGCTGACTGCCATCGAAAAGGCCAAAAGGTTGAGATCTTTCGCACAGATCTGCAGAGATATTTCTGCAAGCATGTGCTACAGCTGGTGTGCACATGACCACCATTCTGAGTTGAATTGGGAATGCCTTTTAATTCCTGAATTTGTGCTGATGTGTAATTGCAATTCAAGTTTTAATGCAAGGAAGTAGATTTAAAATGAACTGGAATCATTTAAACTAGGTCTAGGAAAGCAAAGTTCTTCAAGGTTAAACCCTGAATGTTGGCTTGCCAAACAATGTTTGAAAAGTTGACATGCTTCACAAACAAAGAGAATGATGGACAAGCTGCAGCTCTTTATTAAAACAGACATATCAGCTCCTGAGAAGCATTCATGGTGTTACTGTAGTCCTGTTTGGCAGTGGGGGGCCTGTTTTTTTGAGGATCAGGTATAAGGTGACTATGAACATATGGCAGACAGGCTGTTAGTCAAAGGACAATGCTAAATTTGTAGACTGTCTGCACCAAGGAGGCTTAACGGGAACCAACCCAACACTGCCACCTACAACATAAAAGTACGACGGGATTGGAAATTTGAAGCTCTTCTCATCTCTTGAGAGCTTAACTTTACTAGACAGCCTCCGTTCTGCTGTGTCTACACATTCGGCCTTCTGTCTTTATTTCTTCACAAGCAACAGTGATTGTAATGATGTATGAATGGGATGTTGTATTGTACTGCAGGGCTTTGGACAGTGAAGTTTCATTTGCTCACATGAATCTATATTACAGACCGCCAACCTGGGACAGGATTATAGCACATTGCTGTCAAATGAAAAACACACTGGAATAAGATTCAGTGTGATTGTGCAAAATAATATTTTTTTTAAAGGTAAAGTGGATTGCTATAAAAGACTGCAATCCTGATGATAGTATTGAGGAGGAGAAAGTGCTATTTCACTGTTGTATCAAATCATCAAGCAAGGACAAATACCATTTTTGTAAAGCTTTGTAGAGTCAATATGCAATCAAAAGATACAGTATGTACTTTCTTATCACACATTTCTAGTCTTATTGTGAAAGATTCATAGTTGCATGTTACTACAAAGGGAGAAAAATATTTGTCTATGTAGTATTTCAATAAAATGTAATACTTTATTTTTCCACTGACATCACTTACATTAACCAACAGCCAAGTAGTTATTTGCTTTAGCAAACTTACAATCAGATATGGGTTCATTCTGGGATGAAATTTAAATGGATTCTTTGGGGATAAAATCAAGGTCAGTGCTACTTCTTCTTTTTCCTTTTAAACCCATTTTCACTCATAAATATGATACATTCCAGAAGTAAAATGGGTTGTGCTGTTTAATGTACAATTTTTGGAAGGTCTAGTGCATCTAGTGCAAGGTCTAGCAATTTAGTTTTTTATCTGTAAACACAATTATATTTCTATAATTAATTTCAAATTACAATTCCGTTAATACAATTAAATATAGATAGATAGATAGATAGATGGATAAATAGATAGATCTATATTCTCCCTTTCTATTTTTACCCCAGCTTGTTGTTCCCTCACTGCTCCATATTCACAATCACACAGCACTTCGGCCTCTTTCCACCAGCCAATATGGACACTCGGGGCTGTCTTTCAGCTCAGAGTGTGGCTGGCCAGAGGGATTGTGGGTAAAGGAGTGCTCCCGGGCGGGCGTCTCATCTGTCATCCAGTGCATGGCAGTGATGGAGCGAGTGTGTGTTGCCATATAATCGCACGGGGTGCATATCCCATTATACTCAACATCAGCACACCCTACACAGAATGAACAGCCCAGCACTTTGATGAAGAAAAACGACAGGCACCCCTGGAGTGAGAGCTTTAGAAAATGAATGAAAAGAGGTGGGGGGGATGGTGGAAAGGGGAAAAAGTGCTCAGCACCTAGGGTTTTTATTGTAAGTTGCTTTGGTACTCAAGCGCTTTCTAGGAATATAAATGTAAATGTTAACATAATCTGCAAGACAAAAGTACCTATACACACACAATGCATGCTAAATGTAGTTTGTGGCAGCAGATAAATGCCCACACACACACACAGACATACACACTTGGAAAACACTTTAAACATGCTTCACAAAACCCAGTCTGCGCACACACACACCCTCGAGGGCGTTTTAAATATCTATGCGGTTGACTGTGCCATAATTGTTCAGTGATACAGGTGTTATTCGCATTGCCATGCATGCTAGGGCATCTCATAGAAACTGAGCAGTTTGACAAGAGCATGATGATTCGCCTGCGGTTGATTGGCACTAATTATCCACGTCTCTTATTTATTAATTTATTTTAATTTTTTGTCAAGCTACTCTGGCAAAATGCACCTGCCAATCAAATCAAAATAACACCATTAAGGCATTTTCAGTTGAGGCATGTAGGTCAAGTAGACCATGTGCTATAAGAGCATTTACATTTAAAGTAACTCTCACAATCAGTCCCTGGATCCATCGAACACATGTAGTGTGGAAAAAAGGCAAATGGGGGACAGTGGCTTTTGGAAACTATTTTTGGTTACACATGCAGACAAAATATACATATTTAGTACCTTTTGAAAGGGTCCTGCCCCAATGACAGTACCTTTTTCTTTTCTCTGAGATTGTATGATGCCCCATATATTGAAGCCCATACATTCAGAGGACATGATCTTTTTGACTGGTAAATTAAAAGAACTGGTTCATAAGAATTATTCGTTTATGAATCAGACTGCACTTGCTGGATATATTTTTTTTTATGTTTTTTTTTACAGTCTGAGATTGCTTTCAACTTAGCAGTCAAATAAGATCATCAAATCAAAGATCTGTCGTATAAGTGGGCAGATTTGCTTGTGTGATCATCAGGGCAATCACATATGATTAAAGGAACTTGGCTTGCATAGCGAAAGTCGACTGCTACTGTTAGTGGTGGTACAGTTTGTGTAAATATGGAATGAAAGTTTGCCATCATAATGTCAGATTTCATCGCAGTTTGCTAATGACTTATATTTTGAATTCACACAGCAGAGTTGGTGCTTAAATGGATGTCTGCCCCCATGACACTGGGGTTAAAGCAGGGGTCTCAATCTATCAGCCCACTGGCCACATTTGCCCCACAAGATTTCAATTCATTAGTTTAATCTTAAACCTGATAGAATAGAAAAAGAATAGAGCAAGCTATTGTTAGAGACCTTTTTTGCTTTTGTTATTTGTCTAATAAATAAAAATAATAGGAACAGATATAATACAAAAAGAACAGAGAAGCTAGTTTCAGTTTTTTTTTTTTTACAACTTAAAATAAGTTTTATTTTTTTATTATTTATTAAAGTTTTACTTTAGAAAAGGACCCTCCCCCCCAAAAAAACACAATTTCTCACCCTCATGTCATTCCATTCATTCATTATACTGTATATATTACACTTTTTAATGAATGCTAGAGCATACTGTAACATTAACTATAGTGAACTGACAAACTGTAATAAATACTGTAGTATACTTTAGTTTTTACAGTAAACTGTAGTGTATTTTAGTATAATACAAAATATAAACTTAATACAGTATTGGGTAAAGTGATTTGTGTATATTACTACAGCAACTATAGAATTACCACAACAAATTAATTCAAGTACTTTACTATAGTATGGTTCAGAAATACTATAGTATTTCCTATAAATTAAAATAGTATTTTTTTCATGTGGGTTGTTTAGAAGTGGAAAAATACAAACGCGGGCATCTTGGTACTCTCGTGGATGAGTGTAGAGGACTAATGTGAAAGACCAGAAATTGTTGAATAAAAATGTAATTTATCTTTGTGCAAAAAAAGGATTCTTGTTGCTTTATAAAATTATGGTTAAACTAGTTATGTCACATGGACTATTTTAACAATGTCCTTACTGGGTTTCTGGGCATTGAACGTGCCAGTTGTGTTGCTGTCTGTGCAGGGTCAGAAAGCTCTCGGATTTACCAAAAATATCTTAATTTGCGTTACAAAGATTAATAAACGTCTTATGGGTTTCTAAAGACATGAGGGCGTGTAATTAATAAAATAATTTTCACTTTTGTATACAAAAACTGTTGTTGCTTAATGTAAACTGTGATAGATTTCATTAGGATCACTTGATGAATAGAAAGTAGATTTATCTTTGTAAAAATTAAAGTCTTTAACTTGTAATCAATTCAGCACATATTTGATAAATAAGAGTATTCATTACTTTGATAAATAAATAAATGAAATTTAACTGCCCCTAAACTTTTGAACAGTGTGTATATATATATCTCTAAACTTATTTTTTTTTAATATATATTAGAAAATTTAGCTTGCAACCATGCAACAGTGTTACTGTGTTCCAAATTGCTCTCCTATTCACACATTCAGCATTCCCTACATATCGAATGCCAATATACAGTGAATACAAAGCAAATTCAGACATCATTTTTGTCCACACTGGATTCAAGCAGTGCCAACAATCCCAAATGTTATTAGGTCTGTAAATAGTTAAAGGTGATAGATAGACCTCCACCTGGCAATTGGCTCCCAGGTAATGTGTGAGCGTGTGAGCTCCTAAGAGTTTCCCGGTATTTAATTTGATGTTTATCTTTGTCCTCACTCACTATATTGATATATCAGTCAAGCAGCAGTGTCTTCGAGTTTAGTATCCTGGCGTGCACAGAAGACATTTAGCATAGAGAAACTGTTGCCGCATAATAGAATTGACACAAAATAGCAATTCACTTCACTGATCAATTGTTGAATTACGCTAAAGTAAATGCCACCCCCTGAGGTTGTTTTAGTTTTTCCAAGAGCCATTCAGGATTGGAACATATCAGGCCTCCATGGAGAGGCCCACCAATAAATGAATCACGCACACTAAATTAGCATCAAAACTCTCCTACTCACTGCGATAAACTGTTTAAATTTCATCACTCTAAATACGCCAAAGGCTTCATGTTATTTGTGTCTAATTTTTTAAAAATTACATTGGTCAAATGTGATTTAAGGAAGCCGGTTTCCCAGGGTGCTAGAGCGGATTGCATATGAATTTAAATTGGGTTGGCGCATAGAGGATTGGTTTCAGCTATTAGAGAATGGAAGTAAATGTGGAGGTGGAATGGGAAAGGATTATGCCCTCTTACCATGACCTGTACGGAGAGAGAGAGAGAACGAGGGATTGAAACGGGGGTAAAGGAATGTGCAGAAAGCAAATATAACATGGTTGAAGTGAAGGGAGAAAGAGAGGAAGATATGAAGCTGAAGGTAAAAAGTGGGGTGTTGTACAGAATGAAAAAGATGGTTTGTTGTAAAGAGAAAAATGTTGAAAGAGAGAACAGTATAAAAGGATGATTTCAAGCAAGAACCTGCAAATGAAAGACAGAAAGAGAAAGAGATTATAAAACAACAAAAAGGATTATGGCGAAATGAAGAGTAGAAGGAGAGGAAATGGAGAGAGAGAGAGAAAAGACAGTGGACTGATCCAATCTGAGGTAATCGGGTCTGTGGCACGGGGTTATTCATGAGCGATCGAGGGAAATGAGACGAGAGAAGTTTGAATCGCCATTGATTATTACGTGAAGTGCCCCTCCCTTACAAATCCATTTTATATGGTTACCTCTGCTCATTCCTCTGGTTTATAGCCTCCTTAGATTTGACCTTGGCCACAAGAGAAAGCCTAAAGCCATGACAATAAATTTTATATAGAAAGTATATAGACTGTCCAGTACTGAGCCTTAAAAATGCCCATTTTGTCATCTGGAATGTTACTTTAAGGTTTGGAGGTCAGTCTTTGGTTAATGCAGGTTTTGTGTGGAGCAGTGCTTTGAAGTCCATTTTCATGCTGTAAGACTTTCATACAATAAGGTACAACAAAATCGCTCTGTATAAGGGAATCTGTTTTGCTGAATCCGAACGAGTAATAGTGCGTGCGATTATTCGCTGTGTTTGAGTACATTGTACAGAATCTGTTTTTAATATGTATCATTTCTCTCCGGCTCTCATAGCTGTCAGGCACCTCATAAGGCACAGCTCGTCTTGTAGCAATACGCCTAATTTTTATGGAATTATATGAATTTGAACAGTCCTGCATGACATGAATGGTAATAACATTTTGATGGGTAGGGCTTCATCATGATATGAACCTCCACGCCTGCTTATTTTGAAACTGGTGTCTGTAAGAGTGGGACTAAGGGCTCTTTCAGTCATACTTGCCAACCTTGAGACCTCAGAATTAGGGAGATATTAAAAAGGACCGGGGGGGGGGTTGTGTGTCGTCATATATATCACATACACAAACGATGTGTCGTCATATATAATATCACATACACAAACGCAAAGAAAAATGTAATTCATTTATTTGACAAATTCAATTCCATAAGGCCTCTCCTCAGGAGGTTAGACCCTAATTTGTTAGCTACTGTAAATGAAGAGATATGAAATAGCTCGATCTTATCAATAAACATTTATTAATTCATAGCCTAATGCAACAATTACATAAGTAAACTCTCAAAGCATTATAATTATGACATCAACAGTCTAAAGCTAAATAAATAGCTGTTCTTGCCTTTCATTTCAGACGTCTGCCTCTTAGGGCCGGTTCACATATCGCATCTTTTTCGTGCTCAAGGTCGTTATTTCAACCGTAGGTGCGCGACCGCGGTGAGTACGCTCATAATGGAAGCAATGTGGTGCGCTACTTTTTCCAGGCGGGTTTTTCCTTCTCATCTCCTGAAATATATCTAGTAGTAAAGCTAATGCGAGCCGAGGTGAGGCTAGAAATCAATTAATCCTTTGCTGATACTTCTTCGGCGTCATCATGGAGAGCGCAGTTTGGTTGCATAGCAACGACAGACGCCATGGGAGCACAAGCGTTTGGTCTAAAACGGCGCCCAGTGACGGATGGTGTAGCAATATTGTTGTCCGGGTGGAAATCGGGAGAAATTCGGGAGAAAGGTCGGTCCGGGAGATTTTCGGGAGGAGCTTTGAAATTCGGGAGTCTCCAGGAAAATTAGGGAGGGTTGGCATGTATGCTTTCGGTCTGTCTTTACCTGACTGAGGCATTGGCTTAGAATTGGGCAAATGAGATAGAAGCTAAGGCCAGAACTCTTAAATTCTGGAAATGTGATGAAATGTTATTATTATTTCAGTTATGCAGCTTTAATTTAATTTAATGACCATTTAAGACATTTTATGCTGACATCGGCTATGCAAGACTCTCTCAAAAGTATTAGACCCAAAAAACTATTAGGCCACTTCAGCCATTTTTTATTAGTGTTCTGTTCTCTTCTGTTTAAAAAAGAATAATAATATCCAAAGAAGAATTCAGAATATGGTTCCATTAGTTAATGTTAGCTAACTACTTTAGTTAACATGAATTAATCAAGAACAATCCTTCTACAGCATTTGTTAATCTTGGTTAATGTTAATTTCAAATTTACTAATGCATTATTCAAATCAAAAGTCGTGCTTGTTATCATTAGTTAATGCACTGTGAATTAGCATGAACTAACAATGAATAACTGTATTTTCATTAACTAACATTAGCTTTAAGATTAATAAGTACAGTAATAAATGTATAGTTCGTTGTTTATGTTAATTAACAGATTAACTAACATTAACTGATGGAACCGTGAATGTTTCCAAGAATTTCATTGCATTTGACAACAAAATATCTAACTAATTAGCATACACACAATAGATTAGATTTCTTAATTTCTTTTTAAAGAACAGCATTTATTCATATAAACAAAACAAAAACAGCAAAACAAAATAATGTTTCTTGAATTCCATTTAAAAATGTATATATATATATATAAATGACATTTCATACATTTTAACCGTATTTAAGTGTGTACACATTAAGAATTCGGGGCCATTGTTGTTAAATGACTGTTTGTTTCACAAAAATAGTATTGGTTTAGTGCCTGCAAATGTGACGGCCTAATCGTTGACAATCTATCATGATTGATCCTCCATTCAAAGCTAACCAATTAATCTCTTCCTCATGAATTCGTCAATTATAGAGAGCACTTGAGCAGTCGACCAAGTCTCAGAGTCATGATGCCTCTGGAGAAGACACGGACAGCTGCAATGCTGTCTTGAGCAATAGCTTCTAATTCATTTACAGAACATATCGGATTTGTGTTTGTTAATATTATTACACAAGAAATTATCATGACTTTTATGGTATTTGATTGAAATAACATTAAGTGTATTGCTCTTTTGTTCCTGAGACAGTTATTATGATTACTTTATTAGACATATAAACTTTTACTGGCTTTTTGTGCATTGGGGGTATTTCAAGTGATGCAAGTAAAGCCATTAAATTAATTAGCTGTAATGCTTTATGAGGTTTTGATGAGACAATGTCACATATGGCGCCAGAGGAGATAAAAAAGACCCCTCCCCATTTTCTCAGTTGCCCTGTTTTTCATGTTCTCGCTCCCTGCTGTGCACATTCTTTTGATCCATCCCTTTGTATTGTATTCAGAAGATTTTGCTATGTGGGAACAGCAGAGATTGCAGCATGGAGGTCACGACCTGCAGTTATCCACAGGTAGACCAGAAGCCATGGGAACCAGGTCGATACAATCACGACTCAATTAAATATGAAGCATAGCACTGTGTCGGCCTGAATACGCACGCTATGCATTTAGTTCCTCTAGTAATGCAAGATAGCGGACAAAATTAGCCTGGCCACTTTTCAGAAGTGATGTCAGCAGGTATTTGATGTTCATATCCATGAGTCAATCACAGAATGAGAGTGAAAGACGAAAAAATATTTTAGCAAACTAGACTAGAGAAAGATTATATTGCTCAGTGGTGTCTCTTTCATAGCTCTAGAGAGGTAACTCAGATGTGTTTAATATCAGCTTTGCCTCAGATTTTACTTATAATATTCAGATACCTTTTAAAGGTAATTATATTTAGTAAGACACTATTTAAAAATCACTATTTTGGGATCAGATATGAATACTTTTATTCAGCAAGGATACATTAGGTTTTTCAAATATGGCAGTAAAGATTTTTATATTGTAACAAATCAGTTCTGTTCTTTTGAGCATTTTTTTATTCATCAAAGAATCCTGAAAAAAGTGCATCATTTAAACAAAATAATAAACTCTTTACAACATTGACAATTCTTCTGTATCACAGGAACAAGTAAACATTTTTATTATTATTATTATTATTAGATAAATGCAGCAAATCTTACTGACCCTAAACTTTTGAACTGTAGTGTAAGATATGGACAGTACAGTACATAATATGGTCTTTGATAAGAAATAGTTAACCCTTTAGGCGCCAGAGGTTTTTTCCTAAAATGTTTGATTTTGACATCTTAATTTCAAAAGGCTTTATCTTAAAAGTGATAAAAGATAGAGACTTTCTGTCAGTTATAAAAATATTAAGTAATACTTTCACTTTCAGTATCATCGTCATCTTCTGACGGCAGATATTCCCCTTCAGAATCAGAAGTCCAAACACTTCATTGCGGGTTTATTGAAGCTTTATTGATGCCATTAGATAATAATAATAATAATCTAATGCCAATACTCGCTGACGTTGACAGTATTGCTCTGATAAAATGGCTCACTCTCACACTAGCTCCACTTTTGTTCGCAATGATTCAGTAATCAGTACGCTCTAGCTCGACAATTTTGTATAGAAGCATGACGTTTTTTTTAATCAGAGATGAAGTATTACATGTCTGCCATCTGGTGCAGGGGAGGTCGCATGAAATTGGACACCCTATTTGACAAAATCGGTCATTTTATTCAGTGCCGCATCTTGTAGAGTAAACTCGACCGTGGCGCCTAGAGGGTTAATTTCATACTGAGATCATTTACTTCCGATTGCATACAATTTGAGACAGAAAATTTTATTTTGAGACTGATGAGATTCTCTTTCATTAGCATAAACAATAATCAGCATTTTGTCTAATTGTTGTCGAAAAATAGTCACAATATGCATTACATCTCCATTTGGCCAATTTCTGGCTCATTGCTGTTTATTTGTGATTTGTAATCCCCCTGCCTTCCTTGTGAAAACCCCTTCCATGACACATGCAAGTTAATGCAACTTATTAAATAAAGCATAATATGATTAAATCTATTCCAATTTGCTGGTAACTACAGCCGCTTGACCCAGCAGTCATTTTCGTCCTCGGCATGGGGTGCTATTTATTTCCTTCCATGAACATCTCTCTCGCCCCTGTTTTAAACGCCGCGTGATCAGAGCTCTTCCACTCTGTCCTGAAGGGTTTCTCAATGGTCTCTTCAAAGCGCTCTCGCTTCCTCCGAGTGTGAGGTTTCAAATGGTCGGGGGGGTTAGGTTAAGATGACAGGTGGGGTGAAATGTTGAGAAGTGGGTATTTATCCTCTCTAGCGGTGATGATAATTATGACCAATTGACATCCTCCGTTCCTCTGGAAACCATCCTCTCCAAACCTTCACAGAGGTTAGTGCTTAAATCGTCTCATTGACAGGCTTCTTCCGAAAGAAGACAGGTTGAATTACATCAGCCGTTTACAGCCTTGTTATTTTAAAGTCTTCAGATGGGATGTAGTCTTTTTGCGCTTTATCCGAGATAACCATAACGTTTCTTGACAAAGAGAGAGAATTTCAAGGTTCTTGCTGAATCTCAAGAGCAGAAACAGTTATTGTTTAAATGTGTGTTTAGAGACAGTATATAAGGTAAAAAGAACACGAACACACACACACACACACACACACACACAATACAATTGCTGAAACAGAAATATTTAAATAAGAATGTTAATTGCAAATCAAGGTTCACTGCCTATAGTCCATATAATTTAAAGGCCAAGGTACTTGACCACAAGTAATTTTTTTTTCTGTGTTTTGTATCTCTCATTCATTACTTGGATTCCTCCCTCGCTGGACACCTCCATCATATATCTCTCTCCTTCCTTACGCACTGATGATTTAGCCAGTGATTTTTCCTCAGTAATGCAATAGAGAACGTGGACTGGTGATTATTCTGCCAGCCATATTGACTCAGCAGCTAGTGCTCAGAGGTGTGGTTTAAATCAAAATAGCCTGTTACTATGGAGGCATAACTCGAATCACTGCAGGTCTTTTTTCATCAAGTCCTCATTTCATGCCTTATTTTCCTCAGTCTTTTTTTGTCTTTTGCTGTAGGCAAAGACTTATTCTGTGCTTGGTATCCAAATCTCTACTTTTTTGAAAATCTGTTTCATATTCAATTAGGTTGGATTTTTTGATGTTTCATCCATTTCTCACTTCACCCCAATTTTGCTGTGCCATTTTAAGTTTCAGTATTTAATACCAATACCAGTGAAATTTCATGATGATACCAATACTGTATTTAAAAGCTAATATACTAAAGTGGTAAACTAATACAGTATATATGGGCAAGGCCAATATTTGGCAAGACAATTTTTCTATTTAGCTGATGTGTCAGAAGCAGGACTTTTATTTTGACAGTGCTGAAAAAACGTTGGTGTCTGAGTGCGCGAAGCTGCCACTCTTACGGTTTTAATTATGAAACTAATAAAAAGAACAATAATAATTATAATTACTATTATTGTTGTTAAATTAATGGTAAATATGCAAATAAAGAATTACAACTGTTATAAAAATTACTTATAAATAAATAAGAACCAAAGCAATGCCATGTAGCTATACTGCATATACAGTGAATGGGTTTTCTTTATGTCTTGTTAATATTGTTAGCAGCAGCATGTATTTTATACTGCATTAACAGTGCAAGGCCTAATGCACAAATCTGATGTTTTAATATATCTGTACATTCATTTTAGCATTTCACTACCCTTATATATACCCTAAAGAAAAAAACATATACTGGTATTGTTAATTTTTTGGTATCTCTACTTTATGCTAAAACCTTCTGTGTCCAATACACTTTCTATTTTTTCCTCCACCTCTTCAAACAGTTTCTGCAGATTTTTTTTCCCTTTACCTTCTCTTTACTGGGCAAAGGGGTCGGTGCCAAGAGAGCTGTGAGAAAAGGGATTAAAGAAAAAAGAGAGAAACTACATACAAGGTAGGAAAAAGTAAATCATAGAAAGCATGGTGTTAAAAACAGGTGCGGAGAGAGAAAGAGATAAATTTGATGCAGCTATAACAGATGCTAACACATAAGCCACTCTATATTCTTTACTGTTGGCTGTTTTTACTGTGTCATCTTAGAAACACTATCTAAGTGATGAAATGGATCTTTCTTCACTTGGGCTACAACCTGTTTTCTCCACAGATTAGCTCACACCCCCGTTTGTCCACAATCTGCTTGCGTCTACCAAAAGGATGCTATATGTTCGTATAAGATAAATGCTCATGTTGATTTATGGTAAACTGGTAGATGTAAGTCTGAGAAATAATGTGGTGGAAAGAGGAGCTTCTGGGACAAAAACCAACTGTGATGCTTCTCAAACAGTGGAATCTCAAACAAACAATAGTCACATGAATTTTGCCATTGCAATTGTTTTGTCTGAACAAGCTTAAGAGGATAATTGGATGGTAGATTTGAGTTATATTGATAAGATGTAAATCAAACTCAAGTCACAAATTCAATCCAAAGTCAATTTACCTCATATTTATTAGTTGTTCACTGACTGTGTTATGGTCATGATCTGTTTTGGTTTAGTTTTCTGTGATTCCCTTTCTCCTGCCTTGTTTGTTTCTATGGTTTTTGATTAGTTTGCTCATTAGTCATTATTAGTTAACTCCTTCCACCAGTCTTCTTTCTGTATAGTATGTTGCCGGTTATTAGTTCATGTTAGATGTTGCATGTGGAATACAATGTTAAAGATGTTCGTTGTGGATTTTCCCGGTCTTCTTCGTCTTCCAGACTGTTTACTTTTACTGTACTTACAAAGTTGCGATTGTTGATATTTTCTATTCATGACTTTTCAAAGACAATTCAGTAAATTACTATGCAGTGTTTCATATTTTCATAAGCCCTCCCAATCCAGTTTAACTAGACATTAAATGTGCTGAAATATTACTGTGGCTTAATTACTTAAATAAATTACTGCAATTCTTTAAGCACAAACAGGCCTCCTTTATTCGAAAGTTTAAAAAATCTCAATATTTTTATACCACAGTTGCTGCCCATGGACGAATGCAAGTAAATAAAAATGCATTTAAAAGTTATGTTTATGTACATTTTTTTCAAGTTTTTTTTTGCCATGCAAACTATATTTAGCAACAGTTAGTTTTTGTCGTTGTTGTTGGGTGCTTGTAACTTCATTTACATAATTTGTCTAGCATTTTGGCCATCAAAATGGCACGTACAATGTGTGCAATCTTCAGGATCAGTTACTTGTTAGTGAATTCTCTCCTAAGTGCTTAACTGATTGATTTACAGTCAAATATCCTGATCTTTGAAATGAGCAATGGGTCTGGTGATAGAGATTTGAATAAACAGGAAATTTGAATTTGGCTTGATTATTTTTGACACATAAAACCAATTATTTGGCATGAGCCCTTATACTTAAGTTTGACTTGCAGTTTGGAAAGCCATAACTTGGTTACGGCTCTGTGTTATTGTAAGTGTGCCCCTCGCAGCTCAGCTAAGCAGATGAGTCATAATTAGAATTAAGCCTAAATTGGCTTTCATTCCCCCTATACTCAGAGCCGCATGGTGCAAAACAAGCCCAAAATGTCACGACTCATGAATGTGAGAAAATTTACATAAATCTGCATAAATTTAAACATCATCACACTGTCACACATTCCCTTCCTGTGGCACTACAGTAAACATCACTGTGTGTTAATCTCAGTTCCACTGCGTGGGTTTTCCCAATGATGATGTGAGATCTTAAACTTACGTTTTAAATTTGTCTTTATGTTGTTGTATTTCCCTGGTAGTTCACTTATAATGTCAGTCATAGAATTGTGCAACAAATTCAGTCATACTAAGATGGAGCAACAATCCTAACTCACAGTCTGTGAGCTTGCAGTCGGTCCCAAAATACTGGCACCCACTTGTTCCGTTGCCAAGCTGGATTTATACTGTAATGGGTTCACAAAATAATCCATGTTGAAATGTGCTATTCAAATTGTTAATGTCAGGCTTGCTCATGTTGCTAATTTCTAACGTTAGATTTTTTCAAGGCCATGGGTTGTTGCAGGCTAGAAGCATCTAAAGGTTTTGCAAAATTTCAAACATTTGCACCCTTATTGATAGTTCTGTCATGACAAATCTCAGAGAGTTTAGCTTGGTAATATAAATTGGTAATTTTAATGTGTTTGGTCTTGGTGGAATAGATCTGCTATGCACTGCTGCAGCTGCTGCTGCTATGGGAGAGAAATGACAGGCACCTGCTACTGCCAATACATCCACAGACATGCTGCTGTCAGCATGTAGGGAATACTGCTGCTGCACATTTAACATACAGTATACATACTGTAACATACACAAAATAACCCTGTAGCAGGTCTATACAGGTGGAGCTGGGGAAGGTGGAGGGTTTCTGAAGTGTGCTGCAACTGCTACAACAAGCACTAGCCAAGTATTTGAATGTTGAGCAGCGAGCTCATTGGCTGCTGATGCAAAAAGAAACCAATCAGCAGAATGATGATGTAATTCAAACGCGAAAATCTAAAAAAGATTGCTCTTGCCAAATCTAGAGTTTCATGACAGAACGTTGTATTCAAATACCAGTTTTCTTATTTCTCCAAAACTTGTGCTATTCAAATTGTTAATGTCAGGCTTGTTCAGGTTGCTCATTTCTAAAATTAGGCCACAGGTTCTTGCAGGTTAGGAACAGCTGAAGGTTTGACCAGTTGTAAAAATTTTCACCATTATTCTTGTGTATATATATGCCATTTAATTTTTGACAAGAATGAAATTGAGGGATAGAAGTACAGTGCGTTTAATAGACTGTACTTTTTTTTTAACAGCATACCGCTTGTTCATCTGATGATACATCTTTTCAAGACACGTTTATAAACCATTATACCATTATATACTGGATGTCATTCCTCAAAGCCTTGTATTCATCTGTGTAAAATTCAGTATGGCACCTACTCTGAATAAGGTCTGCTAGTTTACCATTACTGGGTGTAGGGATGTCAACGATTAATCGATGATCGATTAATTGTCGATAAGAGATGTAATCGATTAAGGCTTTAAGCTTTTAATGTGATTTAAACTTTAAAAGTACATTAAAATAGAAACAACACAAAAGTTATTCAACATAAAAAGCAATAGAAATGTAATAACTCCGTCATTTCATCAGATAACTGCACTCTCAGGGCTGCGGGACACAGGACAGATCGACTATTCATTCCTACAACTTGTTAAAACGTTCCTACGATTTATTAATGTGTGGAAATTGTCCATGTTCCATTAATTTTGTTCCCTAAATAACTTGAATAAGGGAACAAATTAATAAATCGAACAAATTCTTAATTCATGAAATCTTTCATTTCCCTTCCCATGTTTACCACACACAGTAAGAGATGCGGTTAAAAGTGAAAGATAATAAAATAAACCTGCGGAAATAGAGAGTTAAGACTGTGAAGATTTAGGAAAAGAAACCGGTAAACCAGAACAAAGCCACATGAATGAAGGCTGTATCTCAAACGGCATCCAGAGGCAAAGCCACGATCTAACATTTTCCTAACCCTATAAGAGAACAAATCTTCTGTTTTTATTGTGAGTGTGCACAAATGAAAGTAAACACTTTTGCTAAAAAAAAAAAAAAATTCTGTCTCAGCTGTTTCGATCGCGCCGGAGCCTGGAGCACACGTATATTCTAGCAATTCAAACTTAAATCGCAGTCTGTTCATTATCAAAATAAAATACAGTCAACTAAACATTTAAAAGGTTACACTGGTCAGTTCAAATAGACCAGTATACTGGTCCTCTCTGATGTTATGCCAATGACGTTTTTGCTCATATAAAGAGGATCATCTTTTCCGAATGTGTGTTAAGTAGTTTACATTATAAATAATAGTTTAACATTCAAATACATTGCGAATATGGAAACATTTGGATTTGTGCCGAATGAGACAAGGGTAGTAATCTCCAAATAAATCTAGTCAAACTCGGGCTCGCTCGTCCTCGTCTGCACGCACACACTGTCACGATCTAATGCACTAGATGCTGGATTTTTAAAAACACATAGGCTAGGCCCACCGGAACGCAAAAAATCAACATTTTCTAGAACTGAATCCAGCAGGATCAAATTAATGTGAGCACCAGTGTTTTGCAGCAGCAGCTCCGATGAAAGCAGTTCACTTACTGCGCAGCGCAGTCACACGCGCCCCACAGTTACGTTTGGGATCAGTTTATTTTAAATGCCATAATGTCAGTTGAAAACACAACAACGAGCACCACAAAACCATTTATAGATGCGCGTTCAGCGGTCTCCGTGCCAGAAAACAGTCAACAAATTAAAATGATCTCAAACATACGACACACTCTCTTCATTTTATCAAATGATCATAATCACATCTATTCGTTTTATAATCTTGTTACTAGCATTTTATTCAGAGTAAAACCCCATTAATTCAATTGAGAAAGCGTTTTGTGTGTGTGTGTGTGTGTGTGTGTGTCAGTATGACAATATTTACACAACTATCAATACTTTGTTGAACAGTTACCAAGCAATGCTTAATTTTGTTTAGTAAAGGTTGCATTAGCAATTAAAGAAATAAACACTTAAGCAAAACATGGTCAGGTCACTAATTTAATATGTATATATATTTTTTATCAGTTTCACTAGTAGTCTACAGTATGAAGAATTTTTTGGTATAATATTTCACAGTTCGCTGTATTTTGCTATGCTCACTTACATAAATGAACTAGTGTCCTGGACCCACCAGTTAAACAATATAATAAATTACATCTGATTTTTAGTTTGACTGTGGATAAATTCTTGTTAAAACTACAAAGTAATTAAATCAAGAGCAGTGAGTGATTTACTCATACATTAAAGACACTGACAGCAGAGCTAGTAAATTAGGCGTGGTCACTTTAAGAGGCCGTGCAACCCTTATAATGATACACATCTGATTTCTTTCCAACTCTTTACTTTCACTTAAGACATATCCACAGACTTTTCGAACACACTTTCCAAGACAGGTATTTTGACATATTTATTATGTATTTGTCGACAGGGTGCGATTTGCCGGGGGGGATGCCTGGGATTTCCCCTTTCTGGTCAATGTATCCCTGCCTCTGCTTAATTATTTTTATCCTCGATGGGGATAAATTTATCCCCCCCTCAAAGTGAACAGTGCTGCTACACTAGTGGCGAGACGGATCACAAAACCTATCACGGATCCGTGGTTTGATTAAAGTCAATTTTATTTTAAAATGCGCTACTTTGGCTGGCTCTGATATAGCTGCCGTGCAGCCTCTCTGTATTCACCACTCTGCAGACTTGCTCAATGTCCCGCCCATGGCGCTATCTGATTGGTTACACCTCACGAGTAATAGCCTATCAACACTTGCGAAACGGTTAAAGCCGGTCCGGTCCGCTGGGCAGTGGAGTCGCTAACTTGGTGACTTTTTTTTTTTCCAAAAAGGTGACTAGCAAAAAATCTAGTAACTTTTTGGACAATCACTATTTGGTCTCTGAGACTCTAGTGAAGCCAATAAGGAAGTGACTAAAACTGCAATTCATCGACTGGCCGCTTAAGGCTGGCTGCAAAAGAGACTCCCCATGTTAAAATGCCCAACTTTACAGCAGAAAAAAACATGTCTTCAGCCTGGTGCAAAAAATTATTTTGGTCTAAATAGCTAATTTTGCCCTTCATGACAACTGTGAGGGGGGTGAATTTTTTTATAACTTATCCGTTTAAATTATATTAAGCCTTAAAGTTCTGCATAATTAAGGGCGTGGCCTTTGCTGTCACAGCCGTCACGCTAGGTGGGCGTGGCTTCAGCAACCAGCTCCCGCCCTTTTGAACATTTTTGATTGTCCGGGAGAGTCGCGCGGTGACGCGCTGCCAAGATGGCAACGGCTCGCTCTGCACACTTTAGGCTTCAAAAACTCTCTTCAGGAGTCTACGGGTGATGTCACGGACACTACGTCCATGTTTTTATACAGCCTATGGTGCTGCCGCACGAGCGCGAGGTCTCTCTTTCCCAGCGCGAGCCTCTCTCTCTGCATCTGCTGTGTTCAGCGAGTGCAGAGAGGAGCAGCACTTTAGTAAAAAAAAAAAAAAAGATATTCTGTTGCTTCTAACTCTATTTTACAAGCAAGTATAGCTGACATCAGTCACAGCACAACCACTGACTTTATCGTATGTGTATTTGATTTCATTAGTGCAGATTAATGTTTGAGAGCTGGTTATGTAGTCTTGGACCACGTTTCAGTCATTATAATTTTCATTCCGTTGTCTGACAACAGAAACATTAAAATATAGTAATAAAAACAGTTTTATTGAGAATTTAATTAAATGGCTGAATTAAATTGCAGTATGTGAGCTTAGGGAGGCAATACAATATGACGCACTTACGTCATAAATATGCTTATTAGTGCATGGCGTCATCTAGTTCATGTTTTCATGATTTATTTTTATGAATTAAAATGTTTCAAAACATCCCCCCCTATGGTTTTTTCACAAATCACACCCTGTTAGTCGGTACAAAAGCAAGAAGACATTGAGACACGTCTCTGCGTGCGCCCTGAACACCAGAACACCGCGGTGCTGAATTAAGCTCTTTCTCATCCATTTCTGTTTGTTTAAACTGCGATTTGTATTGGTTCGTTCAGGTGCAGGAGGACGCGAACGTCCTAAGGGAGAGCTCGGTTCAGTGTTGCTGTCCGTGAGACGCGGCTCTCTCGTGGGCACCGAACAGAGCGCGCGAGTAACCAGCTACTCAGTTCAGCTTTCCCACATGGGCTGAAGCCAAATTTGATGTGTTGAATGCTCAGAGCATGTTATAAAACGTATTTTTAAAATACACATTTCTGTTTTAATAAATGCTCATAGTAAATCATAGCATATTGCCTAAAACATAAGGTAGGTACAAAAATAATCAGTGATACATTTGTGACCTCATAAAAATAATGGTCACAATGTTATTTTAAAAGGTCGCATATGCGACCATTTTGGTCGCAGTGTAGTTTCCTGAATTTAAACGATAATCGATCATGGAAATAATCGATATTTCACATCCCTAACTGATTTAACAAATTTTCAATATAAGTGTAATTGTTGAGTTCTGAGTTTTACAGTATGTTTATCTTGCTCTTTTCATTCATTTGGAAATCATCTGTGGTCTCTGCATAGCACTATTTCTTTTGATTCAGCATGACATACATTATTTTAAATCACACTGGCCATCCGGTTAGTGCTACGTTACAGAGCTGGGTCTCACTTGCAGAGATTGTAGATGAATCTTTGGCTCCAGGATTGCATCTGAAGGATAACATAGAAACTCTTAATGTAGCCCTTCCATTCTGTTTCCATTTTCCTTTTACTGAGGACCTTCTCAACAACTATTACCTGTCTTTCCGCTCCACTCTTCCTTTAATCTCAGCCCTCTTCAGCTGTGCTCCTAAAAAGCTCAGATGAGTTCTAGAGAGGTGCCTTCCTCCCATTCAACTCTGCAAGGTGTGTGTATGTGTGTGTGTCTCTAATACCCGTGTGCACAGGGGTGTTTCATCGACCATGGCTGCGGCTCAGGAGAAGCGTCTGACGGAATAATGTAGGGAGAGACTTGAACGGAGGGGGGTGGGGGGCATTAAGGCCTAAAAATAGAACGGAGGGCCAGTCGCTCAGAAATGGTATCGTGTAAAGACGCATCTGTTGCTGCAGGTGAAAGAGTGATGGCAACAGAGAGAAAGATCAGGACAAATAGTGAGAGGAAGAGTGAGTGAGTGCTGTTAGGACAACTTTTTCCTCTCACTATTATATTTAGAATGAAAAAGGTGCAAAATAATTCAGGAATCAGTATTGTTTTAGTATTATTTATATAGTAGTAATATTTTTATTTAGCTTTTGTTTTATTTTTTCAGTTTTCATGATGTTTTGTTTTTTAGTTTTAGTTAAAATAATTAATTAATTAATTTAAATTTAGTAGTTTTAGTACTTCAGTGTATTTGCATTATATATATCAGTCTAATGCAGCATTTCAGTTACGTTTGTCATCTAAGACACACACACACACACACACACACATATATATTGGTTAAGCTATTGTTGCTGTAAGTTGGGATGCTCGTAGACTTATGCATGTTTAATTGCATTACAAAACCACATTGTTTACATTTCTGGAGAATCATCTTACATATAGCTTTTGTTTCTCTGTATATTAAGCTGGGATGGGAATAAAACATTTAACATCAAGAAAATTACACACTTCAGCTTTAGGTTATAATGCCTGTTTGTGAGGATATATTAGTTCAGTTTTGACTGTTTCTTATTGCTCTTTCAAGCAGGTTTCTTGTCATGAGCTTAATACATGAAGCTTTAAAAAAATATTTTATTATTCATGTTCTTCAAAATGGTTTAAAAAAAGGTAGTACAGGGACACTCAACCCCTCCCAATAATAATAATAATAATTATTATTATTATTTACTCAACCTCATGCTCATATTCTAAACATGTATTACTTTTTCCTCTGCAGAACATAATATAAGATATTTTGATAACACTGGCTACCAAAAACATTGGAATCCATTGACTTCCATTTGTATGGAGAAAAAAAAAGAAACACTTAAGACATTTCTTGAAATATCTTTATTTGCTTTTCAGCAGTTTTGGGACAACATGAGTGTGAGTAAAATATTTTTCATTTTTGGGTTGAGTATACCTGCGACATCCTCATAAAGAGATGTATTTTCAAGTGAAACAATATATTCTGAACAGCTGGGGGGTAAAAAAATAAGAGGACTTGGTGACGCCAACCAGAAAAAAAAGGCAGACTGAAATATTACATTTTCATTTAAAATTATGAAGACTTTTCCCCCCTTTGTACACTCATGAATCATACAAAACAAGATGTGTATGTAAGCAAAATAATTTCATGTTGACTTTACACTGTAAAGCCGAACAGTAAATTAATCAAATGAAATTAGTTAATTGCACTCAAATAATAATGAAAGTTCATTGGACTTAATTTAAATATTAAGTTCTGTAAACTCAAAATTTTGTTGCAGTAAGGTGAACTTAAAATGATTGCGTTTTCTAGTTCCCAGCATGCTTTGCATCAGAAAACAAGGAAAATAAATGTAGAAATTAAGTGTTATTTTGTGTGTTTTTAAACAAGATTAATATAGATGGACATAAGTTAGTACTTAAATGTTGTGTTATATAAGAATTGACAAAGGTTTCTGTTATGTTGGTTTTGTAGTGTTGTGGTGAAGAGTAGAGCCTGTGGTTAGGTTGACGATGGACAACAAAAGACTAAATTTAAGCGTATTTTCAACATTATATGAGTTGAAAAATAGAGAAAGTTTTGAGTGAATTACTTCCTATTTGTAAGTTGCGAAATTTTGATATTTATACGATAACATTGAGATAATTTAAGGCAACTGGAAATGTAATTTTTAATTTTATGTAAACATTTAAAAACATCACTTAAATGTTTTTGTGTAATCTGTTACAAAAATGTTTTTGAGTTCTGTGAACTTATTAGGGTTTACAGTGTAGGGATGGATCTCTGTGTATCTGATTATTTAACTCTGTCTAGCAAATGCAGATTGAATTGATTTAAATAGTCACTTACTTCTTTAGTTTTCTCTCCTGATTCTCAAATTTGAGGTCTGGGGTTGTGACAGATGTGTTCCCCTGTTTTAAAAATGGCTGCTACATCCCTATGTGTCTGTGAAGTGTGTGTGTTGTATTGATCGGTATGGAAGTAGTTTTGTTTTTTTGGCGAGGGGGGGGGGGGTGTACTCTGGAGATGAGCTGGCAGGTGCTACCTATGCACACAGACTTTCCCATAAATCCTTCTTTTGCTCTGTCACATGCACACTGCTGTCCGCATCCTGCTGGAAATGAAAAAGAGCTTTCTGGTGTGTTAGTGCTGCAGAGACAGTGACGGGTTTATTAAGAACACTTGAGTGATCAGAAGCAGCCTTTCACCCCCTCACACTCCCAGTACACTCCCTTACAATGAAGTATGCTTAAATGTGCTCCCTTGAGTATGCACTACACAACGACAGCTGCTTCAAAGGTTCAAGGGTGCTCACTGCGTCCCGGAGCTACTGTCAACCGGCTCAGCTATTCAAAGAGTAAAAAATTCACTTCTTTCTTTTTTCTGTGGCCTGATGTTTTTCTCTCCGCATCTTTTTGTTCCTACTTTTCCTTCGAGAAAATTATATAGTCTCAATTTCAGAGCACTATTGCATTTGTGACCTTTAAACAAAGAAACAAAACAAAGAACGAAAGAGAAAAAAGGGATGCAGTTATTATTTATTCGTTTATTCAACATGTATAGAGCTCATCACAGAGCAGTGCATCATATAAAAAGATGAAACAGAACGTGTGGGTGAGTATGTTTTGTGTGTGTGTGTGTGTGTGTGTGTGTTTGAGAAAGGCAGAAACTTTGTTTACAGAGTTTTTTTAGATAGATATGCATTCTTCACCCATAGACCCACATCTACAAAGAGAACATATATAAAGTATGGGTTTGAAAATCAATATACTGTTAAAAATAAAAGAAAGTCTGGGATTCAGTCATTTAAACCTGGAAATAAACAGTTTTAGGATTGTGAAGGACTGACAGTAACACTAAGGTTTTATTTGTTAAATACATTAGTTAACATGAACCAACAAGGAATAATGCTTCTACAAAATTTATTCATCTCAGCTAATATGAATCTCAACATTTACTAGTGCATTTTTAAGATCAAGAGTTTTATGCAAGCATTAATTAATGCACTGTGAACTAACATGAATATAGACATTTATTTATAAAATTAACAAAGGTTAATAAATTGTTTAAATATTAGTAATGTTTAAACTTATTTATAGTTCTTGTCAGTTAATGCATTAACTAATGTTAACAAGTGAGAATTTATTGTAAAGTGTAACTGAAGAATATTTTTTAAGAATACATTTTTTTTTTTTTTTTTTTATAAATTATCATGTTTCTCCATGGATTATAGTATCATTGTTTTGCCAGTAATTAATTTTGTATAATGAGAGAAATGTTAAGAGGAATTCCACTCCCCATGGTTTTACAGGAATATCCCCTTTGATGTTGCTTTCTTATGTTATGACTTTAATGTCAAAAAGCAAATTTTTTTATGGTGATTACGACTGCTGAAAATATTCTAAAAATATTTTTGCTTTAATGTGGTAATGCTGCCATGTTTTTCTTAAAGGGATGTCTTTGCAGACCCTGCATAGAGCCAACACTACTGAAATGTTCCCAGGTCCAGAAACGTAGCAAGGACATCAGTAATACAGTCCATGTGACGTCAGCGGTTCAACTGTAATTTTACGAAGCTACATGAATACTTTTTGTGTGCAAAAAAAAAAAAACTTTATTTAACACTTATTTTCTTCCTCATCCCGTCTGCTGTAGTGTGCCAGCACGAATTATGTGCCCAGCTACATCTGATTCAAATATTATGCTAATTAACAGTGAGCGGTGGTTTCAGACATTACAGTGCCGCACTCGCACTGACTCTTATTCTGTCTGAAAGAATGAAAAGACCGAGCTGAAGGTGGAGCGATTCGACCAATCAGATGAAAGCAGCGTTTCAGCTCCGCCCACAAGTGCGGATAAAATATTGAAACCATAAACCGAAATGATCAAAACGTACACGAGCCAACGGTCTTGTCCATGTTCTCTCACTTCAATCCTCTTCTGACCTTCTGCAAGCCCCGCCTTGTTCACGCAGTGATTGACGTGTCGGGAGGGGGCGGACACGTGATCGGCTCGGAATGCATTTTCAATGTGGACATTGAATTTTGCTACATTCATTGCGGGACACTGAATGAAAATGCAATCGTAATTGTCTTGACTGTGAGTGTTAATGCATTTAAGAAAAATAGCATTTAAATGATAATTTTGCCACAGTTTTTGCTTGAACATGTTATACATATCTAATCATTTCTGTAATACATTTTCATTTTAATTTTGCAACTTCTAAAGCATTAAAATTAGTTTTCATTTTACATATTATAACTGGTGTATGAAATGGCAAATGAAAATTATGTAATTTAATTTTCATTTTCATTTTGCACCAAACGTTGCACAAATGTATTGGAAAATGTAAATGTAAATACAGAAATGCATTGTCATTTTGCATATTACATCCCAAATTGAATATTGCTACCCATATGCTTCCATAAAAATATGCATTTTGTGGTTTAAGAACACTGCATAGTTGTGATAATGTAACAAGTGCAGTGCATGTTTCTCTCTGGTTCAAAGCGGGAAAGCACAGTTTTGAATTTGACAGTTATGTGATCTCACTGAACGTTCTAAATCCCATATGTGGGACTGTAGCGCTCAAAGGGTTAAATTTGTGATCCTCATTCTAAATGTATTTTAATAGGCTGAATCATGCAGAAGTCGTTATTTTTGTTTTCTTTGCACACAAAAAGTATTCTCGTAGCTTTGTAAAATTACGGTTGGTACACTGATGTCACATGGACTATTTTGCTACGTTTCTGGGCCTGCAACATTGCTGCAAGGTCTGGGAGTTCTCGGATTTCATCAGAAAGATCTTAATTTGTGTTCCAAAAGATGAACAAAGGTCTTACGGGGTTGAGACGACATCATAAATTTTTATTCTAAAGTTGCAATAAAATGGCATGACTTGTCATCATTTACTCACGTTGTCCCAAAACTGCTGGAAAGTGAACAAATATTTTTTTTTAGAAATGAATGTTTTAGAAATGAATGATTCATCTTGAACATTCAAGATCAAGAAAAGTACATGTGTGGCTCTTTTGTACAGATGGCCAGATGTCCCTGCTTCTACTGACGCACATGATGCTCTTTGAATCATTCTCATGCTAGAGGTTTTACACAAACTTGTGGAATCTATGCAGCTTCAGTGCTGCTGCTTGAAAGCAAGCTGTTATCATTTGTACAAAAAACAAAACTGTATTTAAGTTCAAAAATGCCAAATAGAAGCACTTCACTAGTGGTGTCAGACATGAACCCCATTGTATCCTCACACACACGTAGATGAGCCTGTTCCTCTGTCATCTTTTATTAAAGACCACTCTTCTATTTCAAGCACAGCTGTGCTCTGTCTATTTGTGTGTTAGCGTACTTTTTGAAAGCAGTGAACTCTGCATAGAAAGAATCACTTCCAAGCCTTCATTACATGCACACACACACACACACACACACACACGTACAGTACAGTAACACATCCCGGGGGTTTCCACACGTTTGCACTCATGTATGACATCACACAAATCTCTGTGATAAAAGAGTCGTCTATTTCACATGTGTAATCCACCACAATCCACTGCCAATAACTCCGTCACACACATCAGAGATCAGACCAGATGAAAGCCAGAAAGTAAAAGCTAAGATCGAGTCAGGGATGGAAAGAGCCGGATGCAGTGGTATGGAGTGGAATGGAGGAGAGTGCTTTAAGTGCACACACACACACACACACACATTTTTTATAATTCACTCACTCACTCCACTGGCCACCAAATGGGGACGTAAACCTGTTGTATGTTTGTGTGTGTCTGCACGTCTGATTTTTTCAAAGTGTATGCTTTTAAGGCTTGTGTGTATGTGTGAACTACGTACACACAAGCTTTTGAAGTGTATTATTTCCTCTAAATTCTCGGGTGGCTGCCGTGTGTGTGTGTGTGTGTGTGTTTTCTCCTACTTAGTGGCATTTTCTTCAATGGGTCTTTAATGGCTGTGTTACCATGGCCACCTCCTGTCTGCACGCTCAGAGCAATGGATCTTTTGTGCGACCGCTGAGAAAACAAGCCATCAGAAGACATTTGCACACATACACATGCACGCAGTCTAAAGACTAAGTCAGGGCTCTCCATTATCCAGTATTACAATGATTATGCATTTAACTATTATAATCGCATAACTCCAAAGCATCTGTACATCAACGACATCTCGGGGGATTGTAGTTACAATTCATCAAAGCGCGTGCGTCTAACATTTCCAGCAATTTCAATTTCCCGATCAAATATTAAATCAGTCGCCATCGTAAAGTACAGCCAGATGAGTTAGTAAATCACACCCGTACCCTGTGAAACTCAAATTGTGGACATGTTGCCATCTTGAGTGCTTTGTGCAGCCCTCGCGGCTTTCTTAAGTAGTTATTTTCCCTTTTTTCCTCACAAGTTTATGGAGATACTTTAAATTTATAGTGGCTCATTATTTCGGAGGAAGTTGCCTGCTATAAAAGTTCTTGTCTTTGTGTACTCCGGCATGAATCAGGAAGAAAGCCTGAGAGAGGGAGAGATATTTTAATACTGTGTAGACGGAGTGTTTGTAATGACATTCACAAGTTGTGTTCAGACAGGATCTTGAGGGAAAAGAAAATATTTAGAGAGTAGCGTCTTGTGCTTCTCTTGAAAGAGGCCATCTTCAGATACCGATTTAGAAAAACACGTACGCTTTTGCACCAATTCGCTAGCTGACGAACGAATGCCAAATACCATTAAAGCTGATACAAGGGATGGCATTTCATTACACGAGGGCTTACTTGTGCGTATACCTTTGATTTAGTTTAATATAATAACACACTAGATAAAACAGCCACAAGCACTGTGATCTATGGCCGCCTGCATCTGAACAGCAGCATACATTTGTCTCAATGATGCCTCCTCTTATTTAGAGTGGAGCTCCAGTGGGCATTTGACCAGGATGCCATCGCTACAAAGGCATGTGCCAGAAGTTGCCTTCTGCAAATGTAACGCTTACTTTTACTAGTTTTTTTTATAATCTTACAGATAGCTTTAGGTCGGGTGCCAGACTTTTGGTACTGTGAATAGAGTTCTCTGTTCTGTTTCACGGCTGCCGAAAGCCAAAATGTCAAACTCTGCAGTAGAAAAAGCATTTAATAGATTAGAATAGTCTTAGACTTTCTGCTTGTTGTCTGAAAATTGTGCGCGATAACTATAAGTGACGCTGAGTTTAGACGAGCAAGTTTTTGAAGATGTGTTACAAAAACTTGCTTGAAAAGGTTTCTAATCAGTCTGCTCTTCATCTAATTTAGGAACAGAGAGTTCTACCATTAAATGACCATTAAAATAAATCGATACTTTTATTTAGCAAGGACACATTAAATCGTTCATACATTTAAAATGTTACAAAACATTCAAATTACAAATAAATGCTGTTCTTTTGAAATTTCTTTTCATCAAAGAATCCTGACAAAATAAATGATCCCAGTTCGGCTGTCTTTCTTTGCGTGAACATTTGGGCGGTGTTATGTAAATCGTCCCACATCGTGACGTAGACATGTGGGGCGTGTTAGAGCGAGCCGTTTTAGGAGGGAGTGGTTGACTCTTAACTTTTATAAAGAATATCTCTTTGGATTTGAGACTTTAGTCTTTGCAACTTTACAGATCTTCTTTATGAACCAAGAACTTGTAACACTCCAAAGAGAAAGGAAAGATTTTAATCGCATCATATGACCCCTTTGAGAACCAAATCAACATATTAGACTGATTTCTGAAGGGTCACTTGAAACCGAAGAGTAGATTAATGGCTGCTTAAAAATCAGCTTTGCTATCAGAGAAATAAATGAATCATTCTATTTTATATATTTTAATATAAGATACTGTTATTTTACATGACAGGTTTCTTTCATAGTTATATATAAATATATAGTTATATATGAATTATATAAATAAATATATATTATATTTTTATTAAAAATTCAGAATCAGAATTTTTTATTTTTTAGAAATTCTAATGTCAGCAGATAAGGTAACTTATCATTATTCCCTAAAATGAATAAAATCTTGAAAAGTCATCATTTTCTTTTTTTTTCTTTTTCTTTTTTTTCCTTATAGTTATGCTCGGCACTAAATTTTTCATGAGCTTGAAATTGCTCCGTGTGAATGCAAACTCTATAAAAAGATTTAGAAAAATCCTTATCCAGTAACCACAAATGACTGGAAAATGTCATGGAAATGTCAGAAAAATACACTGGTCAAAAGGTCTAGGAGCCCTGTTTTTAGCCCAGATTTTTGGACGCTTATTGAAGGCTGAAAACTAATAAAAATGTTTAATAAGCAAACAAGATATGCAAATGTATAGAACTGTATTTTGCATGTGTCGTGCAAACTCTAGCGAGCCCTTGTATAAAAGTTTACTGTACTTTTGCTAATACCCTGCATGTTATCTCTCTCAGCCTCATCCAATCTCCCTTTCTTTTCCCCTCATCTCACACCTTGTCTCCTTGCTTGTTCTCTAACTGAATAAATTTGCAGTGCTCATATAACTCCGGGCCACTGTGTGTCCTGTCAGCTCTCAGCAGGGGAACATCTATAATATTACACCCCAGCGCTGCACTCCCCAGCTAAACCATGTCACATCGCCGCTCTATCTAATAAACAGATGTCTTTATTGATCTGAAGTGCCATATCCCTCTCTTTCCCCATGCAGTCCGTTGAAAAACTTTGTAAGGAGGTAGCGATAAGTGTCACGCAGGCTTGGGTTTTTATATCTCAGTTACCACTGGAGACTAGAGGGTGTCCCACCGTGGTATATTGAAAGGTTTTGCAGGGTCAGAGGAGATGACGAGCTTAGAACTTAATAACTCTGAGTGCAGTTATGACTGAGAGCCGGGTGTATTATTGATAGTCTTCACGTGACACACTTATAGAGGTAAATAGATGATTTAATAGATCTGTTGAATGTCTTTGAAGTGTCTTAGACTTGGAAAGCTGTGAGGTGTTCGTCCATGTCTGTCGTGACCATTAGGGAACCCTCAAGCACCCCTAACAAATTTAAGTCTGACCTTGGACAGCACATCTTATCATCAGTTTAATGAAGCTCCTGCAGTCCATGTGCACTCATGATTGAATGGGGAACATGATTCCTGCTCATTATGTTTAAATACTCTGACTCTTTAATGGCACGCATTTATTACTGATTTGGGAACTGTGTGAGGTCATTATTCACTACATTAGTGAAATCTTGTCTTTAACACGACAGAGACTGAGCAGGGGCTTGTTTTTCTACTGCACATGTTGTTGATGACGTGAAACCCACATTTATCTAAATAATGACTTATCATCGATCTCTATTGTTCTTGAATTATTCACAGAAGATGTCTGACCCAAAAATGCAGCTTCTGGCATTTTTAGACGTGAGATCTGTATTGAGATCTTTTCTGATATCCGGGAGCTTGCCAATTTCTGTCTTCATGTGATCTCACTGATTTCTATGATTTCTAACATTTTTCTTCCATATAGGAATGGCATAAGATAAGCCATCTGAAAGTTATAGTGATTTGATTTACAGTTTTAAAAATGTCAGACCTTAAACATGCTAGGGTAAATGGTGATTACACGTTTTGTCAGATGTTGCTAGAATCAGTGGATATTTATAGCAAGACGTATAGCAAGGTCAGAAACACACACTAAGAGACAAACAGTTAAATTCTAGAACAATTAGTGTTTGTCCTTATTACTGATCTCAGACAAAGGTGTCACACATACAAATACGGCACAATTTATAACAATTAGACTGCTCTTACTACTGATCCGTGACCAAGGTGACACACGAAATGCCATCAGTTGATTTCTCCGGTTCATTTCAGTATCATTAGAAAGGCAGAAGTTGTTACCAAGTGTGATTTGCCGTGATGATGTTTTGGTCAGCAGTAGAAAGAACATTACCAGGAGTGGAATGGGTTCATATGGATTTTCTCAAACTCTGTGCTTGCTTTGTATTCGCATCTTGTGTGTGTGTGTGTGTGTGTGTGTGTGTCACACTCACCATGTGTTAACACTCCTCAGGCATGTGTGGGTGCCTCACTGTGGAGTCATAATTTCAAACGAGCTCCTATTATATTTTGGAAAGTTGTTTTTTAAAGAAACATTTAAAATATTATTTGACAATAAATGTCATTAGATGTTAATAAATTGCATTGTGACACCTCAAGTGAACTTAATCTTTTAGGATATTTTGAGGGAATTATGTGAAAGCAGGGAACAAAATAGATATTTCCATAAAAGTTTTCTAAAAATAAATCTATAAATTATAAAAAAAAATTAAAAAGCACACGATTTTATTCAAATCCATTGTAATGGATTTTTAGAAAATGTATTTTAAGGAATATCAAACCCAATACATAAATATTCACTTTTTTTGAAATTGTATAAAAAATAAATCTACACCGCCGAATGTAATATATATATATGGTTTTTATTGCTATGTATTTTTTTTTTTTTTTTTTACATTTTAAATTCAAAGATGCTTTTATTAAACTACATTTTTGAATAGATTTATTTAAATGAATAGGAAACCCAGTTCATTCATTCATTCATTCATGGACAGTTTCATTAGAAATTGAATTAAATTTCAAATCAATACTATCGTATGTGAAAATACTTTTAATTATTTTAATTGCATTTTTTTAAATATTTAAATGTATTTTTAATTTTTAGGGTTATTTATATATTTTATAAGCTTTTAAAAATTCATGTTTTGCAGATTTCTTTAGGGCACTTCATCAATGGGAAACATTTTTCCGGAAATGCAGTGTCTGTGTTTTGTTTTTATTACATTTCCTTGCTTCCTTACTGCCAATGAACATGTTACATGTTACATACACAGACAAAGAAGTCAATTTATCAGATGTGTCACAAGCACTAATAAAAAGGCTGCTCTTTGTCATTTAACCACACGCTTATGTGTGTGTGTGTGTTGTTAGTACACTTCACATCCACACATTGCTTGGCTCAGAGATAGTGAGATGACACTGGCATGCCTCTCTCTGCATACATTTCCATAATCAAAGCTAATATGGCTTCACACAGTGTGTGTTTTAAGTTTATATGGATGTGTGTGTGTGTGTGTGTGTGTGTGTGTGTGTGTGTGTGTGTGTGTGTGTTTGTGTGTGTGTGTGTGTGTGTGTATATGGGTGCACAGGGGTGGGGTGTGAGAATGCGTGGGCACTGGAATATTAATTAGATGATAAATTGAAAGCGTATACAGGGTATACGTGTTGCAGTGGAGATGAAGGATATGAGATATGAGAACGCTTGTGTGTGTGTTTGTGTGTCGGCTCATCCTGTGCTGGTTAATAGACCATTTACTGTGAGTGTTTGATCCCAGCAGAAACTGAAGGGCCACAGCAGCAGCCAGGTCACAAGAATTATGAGACACCGTCACACCAGGTGACAGTAAATCCTCCTCACTCCACACTGCGTGAGTTTAGTATCGCAGCCCCTTTTAAGTGAAAATTACCTCACTGATATTAAAATCTAAGTGAGATGACACCCCACACAGGACAAACACTCAGAGAATCTTAATAGCTCTCGCACAGAAACTAGTTCCACACTAAAGAGCGATTCAGACAGGATTAATTTTCCAAACGACATTTGAGTTCCAGTTATTAACACGTGATGTACTGCTGTGGATGTGATTTTTACACTGCACTTAACCCTGGATTATAGTCATTCTAAACTTCATTTGAACCCCAGGTAAAGGTAGCAATGCTTTTCACTTAGGTTTATGAAACACTGCTTTTGCACGTGCTTTGGACAGTTATGAAAACACTGCATGTTGTAGAAATAGTCTGAGGGAGAAAAATGTCAAATGGTGATGGAAAACACATTAACTGGAGTGAAAAAAGTTTTCTTTTTACCTTTATAGTCCAAAAAAAAACACTTTACAATGGCATGCACTGTATCACATTATTTTTGCCAACTTAAAACTGTTTTATAGAGTATTTATCTAAAGCTTTATCAGAAAGACATCTTCATCAGCTGTACAATTGGAGTGTTGTTAAAGTGAAAGTGAAAGTGAAAGTGAAAGTGAAGTGACATTCAGCCAAGTATGGTGACCCATACTCAGAATTTGTGCTCTGCATTTAACCCATCCGAAATGCACACACACAGAGCAGTGAACACACACACACACTGTGAGCACACACCCGGAGCAGTGGGCAGCCATTTATGCTGCGGCGCCCGGGGAGCAGTTGGGGGTTCGATGCCTTGCTCAAGGGCACCTAAGTCGTGGCATTGACGGTGGAGAGAGAACTGTACATGCACTCCCCCCACCCACAATTCCTGCCGGCCCAGGACTCGAACTCACAACCTTTCGATTGGGAGTCTGACTCTCTAACCATTAGGCCACGACTTCCCCAAGTAATTAAATAACAGTACCGTCCATTAAATACACTGAACTTCTATCCTTCACTGCCTTATTTTCATTCCAGTCAAAAATGAACGAGTTCTGTATGAGGATGCATATTGTTAGAGCCATTGATTAAACAAGCTGTGTGCTGCATTTGTTTAATCAATGACGATTAGCCTACAGTACATCACAAATATGCAAATAAGAGTGTTGACCCAGGTTTTAGGAACATTAAGTGTGAAATATATATACCCAGGATTGATTGATAACCCCTGGTAAATTATGAGCAGTGTGATAAGTGAAAAAAACAAAAATCCATTTACCTGGGGTTTAGAACGACCCAAGGGTTAACTGTTTAACGTGTGCATAACAAGTCCTACTGTAGTTATTCCTAAAGTGGCATGTCTGTTGTGGGTTTTAAAAAAGGTCATGTTCTCATGAAACCACTTTAAAAAATAAATAAAATAAAATAAAAACATTCATGTGATTGAATCATAACATAAATGAGAGTAGTGTTTCATTAAAGTGATTAAAAGTTGGCCAAAAGGTCTATAGAAAAGGTTTATCAGGCAGCAAATTGGGACATTTTGCTTTAGTTATTTAATGAAGGTCAAAATAGAATCATTATGAGATTTTAATATACCTCAATCACAGACATTCGTTTATGTTTGCGGTAAGATTTCTCAGAGGAGGCTGAATAACCGTAGGTAATTTGCTCAGTAATTTTTCTGAGGTTGTGTAAATAAATCATAGACATGTTCAGTTCAAGTGGGATTAAAATCACAAAGTACATCTGTAAAACACAATTTAACCCGACTTATTCAGGAAAGACTAGTAGCATCTGATTAAGGTTTATAAAGTTCACACTTTTTAGTAAATCATGTAAACAGTAAATAAAAAGGAAATGTTTGTTGCTTTAAGGTTATTCTTTCATACGTTCATACAGATTTGTAATTTAAAGGTTTGGAGTACATCAGTGTTAAAATATGTTCTCACTACTGTAAGACAGGTGGTGTTTGGTACACCTTTAAAAAAAACATTATATTTGCAATAGTGGCACCAAAATTACACACCTTCAGTAGCAGTTTTTTTGATGTTTTTACTAAATTTCTTTTAAAATGCAAGTTTGAAATGCACAGTTACATGTAAAAACAAATGAAAAAAATATTGTTGATTAGCTGACAAATGTTCATATTGAAACATCAGACTATTGATTGCAGAATTTACAGTCTTGTGAAATCTGAATATAGTAAGTGGCACTGTTTAGATTATGTTTTTAGCTTCAAAAGTCTGCATTTGATCTCCAATTAATCTCATTACTGTCTGGGTGAAATATTTTCTTCGGTTTTAGCACAGTTTACATTTGGCAGAGTCTTTTGTCCAAAGTGACTTACATTGCATTCAAGGTGCGCGTTTGATCAGTTCTTGCCTTTTCTGAATCAAACCAGTGACCTTGACTTTGCTAATGTTGTGCTTTTCTGATTTTGCTAAAGGAAGACTTCAATCCTGAATCATTTTTTTTTAAAGTGAAGTGACGTGACATTCAGCCAAGTATGGTGACCCATACTCAGAATTTGTGCTCTGCATTTAACCCATCCGAAATGCACACACACAGAGCAGTGAACACACACACACACACTGTGAGCACACACCCGGAGCAGTGGGCAGCCATTTATGCTGCGGCGCCCGGGGAGCAGTTGGGGGTTCGATGCCTTGCTCAAGGGCACCTAAGTCGTGGTATTGAAGGTGGAGAGAGAACTGTACATGCACTCCCCCCACCCACAATTCCTGCCGGCCCGGGACTCGAACTCACAACCTTTCGATTGGGAGTCCGACTCTCTAACCATTAGGCCACGACTTCCCCAAAACACATTGAACACTACAAGATCTGAGCCTTGTCTTATGTGTTTTTTAGTGCTGCATCAATCTGTCTGGCAGTAGATGATAATATATCTAATGCTTGGCCCAACTAATTCATTATGTTCCTGTCTTACATGAATTATCACACAGTTACATGTGTTAAAGATTATTAAGCTGAAATTGTGTTTATTATATTACGAGACTCTGAGGAGTGACCTCTGTTAAAGTCATTAGATGACTAACAGTTCTCCTTGTAATGTGGTAGCCTGTGTTGTGTGCACGTGTGTTAATTACTTTGGGATTGTGTTGCTTCTCAGCTCTCGCTAGTGTCAGTCAATAGCACAAACTAAGACTCCCTGGTGGCCAAAAGGCTGGCAGAATATCTAAAAACATGTCAAAAAGATGAGCAACACCATGAGCCATCGCTTCCCCTCCTTTTCTCTCACATCCACATGCAGACACGCGCTGGCATGAATATAATTCAGTGTCAGATTGAGTGAAGAAATTGCATGATGCCTAGATGTGTGATGACGGCATCCCTAGTCCCACACACACACACACACACACACACACACACACACTCTGCTTGTTTACTTCCAGGCTTCTGGCAGGCATGTTCAGGGGCAAAGGTCATGGCCATGTGGACTGTTGCATTGGTGGTTAGCAACCATTGCTGTGGTGTTGAAACGGACTTAGACTGAAAAAAAGCGTAGACTGGCTGGCGTAATTAAAATAGGCTTTAACCCTCTTGATGATGACGCAGTCCAACCCTGACTGGCCCAAGGCAGCCTAGAGGCCCTCGTAATTCAGAACACAGCCTCTGCTATTTGCAAGCTGGAGCGAACTGGCTACGCTCTGTTTCTCTCTCTCTCTTTCTGTTTGGTTTATTCATGCAATCCTTTCGTTTTAATTAGGGCTGTCAATCGATTAATGCTTTCAATTTGGCATATCATGATATGCTGAATAATCAAATTAATTGTAATCACTTACATAAATATTTGATGAGAACAATTCAAACGAAGGTAGTTCTTAATAAGTCAATATATTTTTTTAACTTAAGCCTGTCCCATAGTCCAGAACAATCCATTTTGCAATAAAAAATGCTCCACTCCTGCTTGGCTACTGTTGTTAATTTAGATAAACTCTATAGAAAATCCCATAGGAACTAAATGGAAATTTCTGTAAACTTAACGAATAGCCAAATGTGCTGATAAAGTGGTAAAAATAGTTTGGAAACTCTTCTTTCGTGGGCTGGATTGAATTGTGCTGTTACAAAGCATTTTACCTGCTGGTTTTCTTTAAAAAAATTATTAAATTACACAGGGACATTATTAAACACTGCAAATGACTGGACATGTAAGTGATCCTTTGTCTAGGCTTACATTCGAAAAGAGGGGAAAATGGCAGATAGCAATATTTTATATGTTCTAAAAGTTTGGTTTCAGTGAGATTTTATTTTAAGAAATGAATACTTTTATTGAGCAAGGATGCATTATATTGATTGAAAGTATGAAAAGACATTTATAAGTTTCTATTCATCACATAATCCTGAAAACACAATATCATGGTTTCCAGAAGAATAATACGTAGCACGACTGTCTTCAACAGCGATATTAAGAAACGCTACTTGATCTCTAATAGCATATCGAAATGATTTCTGAAGGATCGTGTGACATTGAAAGCTAGATTAATAGCTGCTGAAATTTCACCACAGGAACATTTATTGCTAATATTTAAGGTTTATGTATGATTGATTACACTACTGTAAATTAACGAGTTTAACTGACAGTTGTAGTTTTACAGCTTCCCAAATACTTTTAATGCACAGCAGGACTTGAGCTCAAATCTGCGCACTGTCAGTTGAGAGCGATGGTTGTTTTGAGAGCGAGCACCCTGTGATCTTTCCGTTAGTAGATGTATGTAACTAGGACAAGTGCTGGTGGGGTGGCTGCTTGATTCTCTCTGGCTCTGTAGCAGAGGCTGTGATGGAGCGATAGAGGGAGAGACGTGACGAAGACATTGATGGACTAATGAAGAGCACTGTTCTTTTGTCAAGAGCAATGAGCGTTTAAAGCTCAGTCAGACACCTGCTCATGTCACCTGTGCACTGTGATTTCTCGCTGCACATGAAAATGTTTAGGTTTGTGCATCCAGGCGTGGTTCCATGGAAGAGTTCACATGCAAGATGTTGAGATTTGTGATGCCGGCTGTATTTATTCATGTGTGTGTGTCTTTTACAGGCACATATGTGAAAACATTATCTTGCGGTTGTGGTTAGGGTTTATTTCTACCTGCAAGGAGAACAGGGCTGAACAGAATAATAGGCTGATTTATTTAAAGTCCTTTTTTAGAGCAAGTCACTTCACTCAACAACCATCTTGGCAGCTTTTTTTTTATTTTATATGTCACGCAAGGATGGCTTCTTCCTAATTTAATGGGATAAGACCAAAACCACCAAAACTGTTTGTCAAATCATGAATGCAAATCCAGTGCAGCTAATGCAAAATGTGTTCTAGAGCAAACAGACCGATGCCTAAATTCTAAATTGGCTTTTTTAAATTTAAAGGCAGGACTTTGCATTCTGATCCCAAACTGAGTATTGTGATTCATTTTCTACTAGTGGCCTGTTTTCTCTTTCATAGACTGTCTCTCTAAACACACTGGACTTCATTGATTAATTATTTTTTTATTATTGTTCAAATTTCTGCTTTTATTGGGGGGGGGGGGGGGTCATCTAATTGATAAACATTTTACAATCAAAAATTTGACAAAGAGGGTGTTTCTGTAGCATTGGACACTTTTATGTTCCAGGGAACATTGTTTATATACACATTTAATCTTTTTTTCTTCTTCTCCTCCTCCTCCCCTCCTTGTCTTCTTCTTCTACTTCTTCTTTATTGAAACAGACTTGGTTACCTTTTTGTTGCGTATAGATTTTATTGTTCCAGTCCCAAACTTTCCATCTTCAAATTTGAAAGCTTAAAATATTCATTATTATTTTAAAACTGATCATCTAAAAAAAAAAAAAAAAAAAAAAAAAAAAAAAAATATATATATATATATATATATATATATATATATATATATATATATATATACATACATTTCCATTCATAATCTTTCATTTATATGTACAACATTTTTAAAAATAAGGAGAAGCTGTCTATTTTATTCCAGAAATGTTTTCATATAAGGAAATCCGCACACTATCTTAACTTGCAAAATACAATTTTAATCACACCAACGTTTTGGTCACACGACCTTCATCAGGAGTCTGATGAAGTTCCTGATGAAGGTCGTGTGACCGAAACGTTGGTGTGATTAAAATTGTATTTTGCAAGTTAAGATAGTGTGCGGATTTTCTTATATGTTGACACGACCCACCTGGTCTTAATTTTCTACGCACCTATCACTTACAGGTGTGCGATGGAGTTCGTTCACTAATTCCAGAAATGTTTAAAATGCATTTTTTTTTACTACATCCTTTCCACTGCAGATTCAGAACACTATTTCGTGTAGAATTGTTTTGAGAGAGTTTTCTATCTAAAAGTCAGAATGGTATGTTGTTTTGTTCTGTGCTTCATAAGTGATGCCTATGATTTGTGTGTATGCTGGGTATCAGTGTCTGTGAATATGAATAAGTACACATTCCCAGAGCAGTTTGCTTATCTAGCATATCTTGTGAAAGCTGTTTTCTGAGGAAAACCTTAACATGGAGACCAAGCGCTTCATGAATGCTGAGCTCAGCTTTCAAGGTATTTAGACTGAGATTAATCGGAGGCTTTTTGAATGGATGCTCTGGTTCCCCAAACACTGTTTCAGCCTCATACCTCTCCTGTGAAGTGCTCCGAGCAGAATACGGTGGCCATCATTTGGCGTCATAAATAGGATCTCTGACTTAATGTGCTGTTGGTGCCACTGCTGTGCTGTGCATTTGCCACGGGCACACACAAACACCGACATACACACATACACAACTCCAGCGTAACGTTCTCTACCCAATCCCATATCCTGCCTCAGCTTTAGGTTCATCCAGTAATCGTTATTGGCCATGGTATTTAATTTGTGTAGTGGCAGCTGTTATTGTGTGGAAATGGAGGCTGAATCACAGGGAGTGTATTGATGTGATAGAGGGATGAAGTGAAAAGGTGTGGAGAGCCAGCAGCATTAGAAAGGATAGATGGAGGAACCCGACAAATAAGCTCTGTTCCAAAACCTAGTGAGCTGCCTACTGAGGCAGCATTTTAAGGCCTCGTAGGCAAGCTTCCAACAAGAAGACAAGCTGAAACAAAATGATCCTGCCTTCTAAAACACCTCATTTTTTTGCCAAATTCTACGGCAACATTGCATTTATGCTTCACCGAGAATGCAACTGCAACAAGTTCTGTGAAAACAATTAATCTAACATAGCGTGCAATCTGAGACATATATTCATTACAAATAGATATGGTGAATAGGTGATATTCTAGTAGACATGATAACATTTAATCAGTTTAAATTATAAATGATCATCTCTGTTGCAGTTATGCTTATGTGACATTACATTGTTGCACTGGCATGAAAGAAAATCCTTTTAAACTTTCAAGTGATTTAAAATAACTTGTATCTTTAATAAGAATCATTGTATATGTCATTCACGTGAAGGCTGTGCAGTATTTTACATATCACAGTATCTGTAATATTTCTTACTTCTTTTAGATGGTTATACCTGATAAACTTTTTATTTCACTCTGTCTTTGTTCTTTTATATTTATTTGTTCTAATTTGGTTTCTTTTGTTCTTACTTTATTTAATGTATACTTGTGTTTAGTATGCTTGAGGACAGTATTGTGTTCAATCTACAATTGTAAAATGTCAGTGTCATCAAAAATTTTGGCACTGTAACAAACATATTTCCAGCTAAATTAACTTTCCCTAGTCCTCTGTGGGGTTGTTGTTGTTTTTTACCACAGGTTTTTTGACAGTTCCTGTCTATATGAGGTTCCATTCCAGTTAGAATGCATTAATAATTTAATATTAATGCAGTTCAATACAGCTCCATTTGTAGTTGGTGAGACGGCTAGATGTTGAAACAGAGCTATAGTGGAAAGGAGAGTATCTGCTGTGTCTCAAAGCATGAGCATGATGCTAGATGCTAGCAACCTCAAGGTAATGGGTTCAGTTTTCAGGGAATGCATGATCAGTTAAGATTTGCAATGCAAGACCCTTTGGATAAAAAACATCTATTGCCTAATGCACTGTGTGCATGTAAACGTAAGCACATACGTACACTTAGCAAAGATTTATGGTTGGGGGTGTGTTTTCATAGCTTTTACATTGCTTTTAAATCAGACCCATCGATGAAGAGGAGAGGAAAAGAAAGAGTAGATGAAGGGAGTGTGAAAGAAGGGGAGGGAGGGGTTTGCTCTTTCACTATTACAGCCCCACTCCTCCCCTTCTCTGCTCCTCTGATAATGCTGTTGCTGAGGTTGTAGAGCACATCAGTATTGCTTGTGTGCACTAGCCTTGCAGACTCAGACTTTCAATGATCGGTTCTCTTTACTGCGTGCTTATTCTGTCCATGAATGCACAACATGGGATCTGAAATCTCAAATCCACCCCCTGATCCCTAAACCCGCCCATCTCCACCCTTAAACCTACCAATCTCCACCCCCTAGATGTGGATCCAAACACACCCCCTGGATCTTGTGTTCTGCAGTGAGGGGTTACAAAGCCATTAAGGCTGTGTGTCCACCAAAGCGTTTTTTCCTGAGGCTAGCATATTTTTTTCTATTGGGAGCAATGGGTGTATTTAAAAACAGCAACAGCATGACGAGATGGTGAGCGTCTACTTCACACTGAGCGCTGCATGCTTGGCGTCTTTTTTTTAATGGTTGCTGAGAACTGAAAAATATTCAGCTCTGGGTAAAACGCAGCGCTCATCAATGTCCCTTTTTACCCAGCCGTCAACAATGGTCAACAATGGACAGATAGAAAAATCAGGACGAATATCACCAATCAAAGCTTGTTAGCACCTAGTAGTTAGGACATAATGTGAGACCAAGACTGTACAGAACTGACTGTACACTGTTTGATACATTAGAAACATCATTTGCATAAATTTCTATTGACTTTTCATACCATCTGACAGATAGAAAGGGAGAAAAAGAAATAAAAGGAAGAAAAGATTATATCAGCTACCAAATAATTGAAATTGAGAAAAGCACAGCAAAACAGCATTACCATATTTTTCGGCGCAGTTTTGCATACATGTTCACTTAAAAATGCACAGATACAGACACACTCACATGGTTATACACAAACTTGGTCATTCATCATTGATAAAGGACTCAGGCTGTGAGCTACCCTGGGGCCTAAACAGTGGCTTACTCAAACAGAGAAGTAAAGAGAGAAAAAATCTCTATCTCTCTCTCTCGCTCGTGCTTCTCTGTCTCTCTGACACACAAAAACCCATTTATCATTGATTTTATATAAGAGTGATTGGGGTGAGATTCTCTTTTGGCTGTTCTTGATGTCTTCTTTCTGTTGGTTTTCCTTCTTTTCTCTCTCTGTTTGTTGTTTGGAGTTACTCTGTACAGGAGAATACATTGTAATTGGCTAGAGGGTGTTGGCTCTGTAGGCAGCACATGTGTTGAATACGCAACGGTTACAGCCTCACTTGCTTTTGAAAATTAATGAAGGAGAAATGTGGCGGCCGCTCTGCCGTTTTTAGGAGCTGCTGTGCTGTTGTCCGTCGATGTAATACAGTAAAAAGACTAGAAATGTAATGCCAGTTTATTATAGACACACACACACACTTCAGCAGGCAGTGATTAAGCAGATATGAGTAGTGTGTGAGTAATGGTGCTGTCTAATTAGCACGGCGCTGACTGTCGCTGACCCTTCATGGAGCGAAGTGTCCCAGCCCATATTAAACCCATGTAAATATTTGCGTTTAACTCTTCCTCTTCTGTTGTTTCCAATTTTGTGCTCTGGTGGGCTGCGACCACTCATTCATTCCTGTGTGTTTGTCCCCTATGACTGGACAAAGGTTATCCTCCTCACCTCTCTCTATCTCTCTTTCTCTAAACAGGTTTTGGGGAATAAATAGAAAATAGTTTGGGAAAGAGACTTGGAATGGGCAGTGGGATTACGTGATAATTCTCTCCTAGAAAAAATGATCTTCTTGTCTTCTAGATTGTTTAAGATTAATGTACTTTATTGGTGTGACAAATGACTGTGTTAATTCGTTTGTGTTACATATAGACACAGGCTGCAATTTTGTGTTTGGGATGTAAGAAGCAAGGACAATATTATCTCATTTGTAATCGTATTCTTATGTATTGTATAAAATGTTGTTCATGTTTAAACACGTATGAACAGCTTTAGATATGCATAATTTTTTACTAACACTTTTAGTTCATAAAATATTGAAGTGATTGAAATTATAGGCAAAAAGTACTGTTTTGGGGGGGTAACTAAAATATATTTAATATTTTTTTAATATATATCTATTAATATATATATATATATATATATATATATAAATATATATATATGTATGTATATATGTTAATACAATTTAAAAATTACATTCTAATATATATTAAAATAGAAACCATTTATTTGGCAAAGCAGCGATTTTCAGAAGCTATTATATGCTTTTCATTTTTTTTTTTTTTTTTTTTAGTATAAAAGTTTTACTGTCACTTTTGTTAAATTAAATAAATCCTTGTTGGGTAACAGTATTTAGTTCTCTCCAAACTGATTTGAAATATATATTTAAAGTGTAATATAAAAGATTTGTAAAGATTTGTTACATTTTTAAAGCTGCACATGTGTAAATACGTTTAATATGTTTCAGTTGCCATCGAAGGTAGCACAGAACGATCAATTCAAAGAAGAAACGGTAGACTCTATACGAAAAAGCTGAAAAACTAAATATAATTAAAAAATTAGCTAAACCATTAGTGATAATTATAGGTCTTTCTTGATCTCTCTCCCTCATTTTTTCAATGCTTTCAAGCCCATCATCCTTCTGTGTGCCATCTTTTACTCAAAGATCAACGGACGGATAAAAGGGGGGCAGAGACATGAGATAAAGTGGGGGGAGAAGGTATACCGACAGGTTGTGGATGTCTTTTGACCTGACCGTCAGCAGTTCTGCTATCAGTTGGCTGACATACACATACACACGTCGTAACTGCTGTCATCTCCCAGGGTGCCGAGCAGCAGTTAAACCTCGAGGGTCTGAATGAGGGCGCTTCTCAGACCCGCCCCTGCTCACATCTGTCCTCCTTTATGACACTTGCTGCAGGTATCTGCTGTCTCAGACACAGACAGGCCTGGTGCCAGTGTCTCCAATACACCAATACATACCAAGATTTTCTCTCTCGTAGCCTGTTTTGTCAGTCTGTTTCTCTCTGTCTGTTTATTTCTTCCATTCATCATTGTCCATCACACCCGGAGGGCATACAGCACAGCCACAACAGGCCAATTTAAATCTTGTAACGATGCCAATCAAGCAATTAAGACCCAAACAACCTGTGTGCCCCCCCCCACCTACAGCCGCTCTGCTAATGCTAACTTCATGCTAGCTCCGGTCCTGCCGCTCTTCTTCCTCTGCTGCGGGAGCATCAGCTGCTGCTGGACCCTTCCAGTCCTCTGATTAAACACAGCACACACTGGCTCGCGATCAGGGAGGTGACAAGCTCATTAGTCTGACATAAGCCTTAATTACTGCTGCGGCTGATTCTAGATCAGCGTGGAACGGAAGGGCAGATGGAAATGTGGGAAAGGTATCGCATGGGAGCTGACTGACCTGTGTGATGAACTGTCAGAGGGTAAATGCAGCAGTTCAGCAGGGTTACGAGCCACACGACACTGGTGTGTGTTCTTTAGCATGTGTCATGAGCAGCGAGGGAAGATAGTCTGGAAAATGTAGCCTGCTAAACTGAGCTTGCTGCAAATTCATTCAAGTAAATACATTCAAGCTGCACTATTGTTAGCTAACAAAATGAAGCAAATGCCACCTTCATGTCACATGGTGGCTGCAAGTACTGTAGGAGGTGTCAATCCGAAAGGGCCAACTTTGCATAAAATATATTTTTTTAATTATATACAGTACAGACCAAAAGTTTGGAAACATTACTATTTTTAATGTTTTTGAAAGAAGTTTCTTCTGCTCATCAAGCCTGCATTTATTTGAACAAAAATACAGAAAAAAATGTAATATTGTGAAATATTACTACAACTTAAAATAATAGTTTTCTATTTGAATATACTTTAAAAAAATAATTTATTTCTGTGATGCAAAGCTGAATTTTCAGCATCATTACTCCAGCCTTCAGTGTCACGTGTAACATTCAGTCGATCACATGATCATTTAGAAATCATTCTAATATTCTGATTTATTATGAGTGTTGGAAACAGTTCTGCTGTCTAATATATTTGATCAATAAAAGGTTAAAAACAACTGCATTTATTAAAAAAAATAAAAAATTCTAATAATATATTTTCTTTACTATCACTTTTTATCAATTTAACACATCCTTGTTGAATAAAAGTATTGATTTTATAAAAAAAAAGAAAGGCAAAAAAATTACTGACCCCAAATTACTGACCAGTAGTGTATATTGTTATTACAAAATATTTATATTTTAAAAACATAGCTTCTTTTTTTTTATTTTTTTTTATTCATCAAAGTATCCTAAAAAAGTATCACATGTTCTGAAAAAATATTAAGCAGCAGAACTGTTTCCAACTTTGATAATGAATCATTATATTAGAATGATTTCTAAAGGATCATGTGATAATGATCCTAAAAATTCAGCTTTGCATCACAGAAATAAATGATAATTTAACGTATAATAGATTTAAAAACAATTATTTTAAATTGTAATAATATATCACAATATTAAATGTTTTTCTGTATTTTTGATCAAATAAATGCAGGCTTGATGAGCAGAAGAAACTTCTTTCAAAAACATTAAAAATAGTAATGTTTCCAAACTTTTGGTCTGTACTGTATATATATAAAAAAAATTTGTCATAGATTTATTTCTGCATTTTCTTTAATTGATTAATCAAATATTTACTATTTAACTGAACTTTAAAGGGATCGTTTAACTAATAATGTAAATTCTTTCATCATATTACCCACTGGCTTTCATTGAGCATTTCATTGTCCATTATACATATATATATATATATATATATATATATATATTATATATATATATAAATCCTCTTTTGTGGTCTGCAGAAGGGTTTGTCACCTCATAATGGTCTGGAACAACACAAGGAGTGAAACATTCCTTTAGCGGGCAGTTTTTCTCAGATCCTTTTTGTTTCAGAAAAGAAACGTTTTGTTTAAGCTTTATCAAAATTTCTGTTAATTGAAATGAGGCTGAAATTATATATGTGTGTGTGTGTGTGTGTGTGTGTGTGTGTGCGTGCGTGCGTGCGTGCGTGCGTGCGTGCGCGTGCGTGCGCGTGCGTGTGTGTGTGTGTGTGTGTGTATATAAACATTAGATGAAAAATGTAAACTTAAACATATTATGTAACTTAAGTAATAAAATGGCTAACTAAAACTGACAAAAACATAATCAAATTACTAAAACTTAAATTGAAAAGAAATATGTTTTCTTTTCAATTTATTTAAAAATAATTGTCTATATATATATATATATATATATATATATATATATATATATATATATATATTATAGACAATTATTTTATACCCTTACTGATACTTTACTCACTTTAGTATAGGGTCCAATTCTCACTAAAAACTACTTGCTTATTAGCATGCCTATTATTAACATATTGGCTGTTTATTAGTGCTTATAAAGTACATATAATGCATGACACCCATAATGCTTCCCAATACCCTAAACTTAACAACTACCTTATGAACTAATAATAAGCAGAAAATTAGGATTTCATTGAGGCAAAATTCATAGTTAATGGTTAGTTAATAGTGAGAATTGGACCTTAAAATAAAGTGTGACCGTTAATTTAAATGTTTAGTTTTTCATTTAATATAGTATTAGGAGTTTTATGAAATTATCAGTTGCAAAAAGATTATAAAAAAACCTAAATTTGTTTGGAGGAGCTGTGTTTCTTAAGTTGTTGTTTAGCAATATGGTATGTCTGCCCCTTATTATTTGGCAGAGCACATACAGTAGTTCATTCCTATTTTTAATATTAATTGCATCTATTTATTATATATTGATGTCTCGTCACATAGCTGTTTATTGCAAGAAGAAAAATTCTGCTTTAATAAATTGTTGTTATTAGTTGTAACTGGGAATGATGACTAATTAATTTTTCAGGAATTGAAATTAAAACAAATAGTAAAATGTAAGCAAGTTTCACTCATAAATACATACAGCTAATAGAAACAGCAAAAACACTTTCATAGAGTGTTAAACAGAAGTATATACATATTTATTTTGATACAAAAATGAAGACATAAAATTCAGTGCATGACAAGTGAGTCGATCCAAACAAACAAGGAGGCACCTTAATGAATCAGACATCCCAGCATTACGAGAGAGAGGGAATAGATTCTGAGAGAATGCATTTATTGCCTCTGTTTGCTCTGGTGTAAGACTCTGTGCCCAATACACTATGACATAAAAACAGGCATGTCGTGCAACACTGCTGGCAAAAATAGCTTGTTATTTGAAAAAGCTACACAATTTTGAAAACAGCCAAACTTCTGTCATGCTACTGAGAATGCAGTTTAGTTATTAGTGTCGCTACTTTTAGTTAGTTACGAAACACTGCTCAGAAGCTAGCCATGCTCTCGCTGTTCCTTTCCATCTCTAATCTCTGTCATGAATTTGCCCTAATCTTTCACATGCTCTCCAGTGTTAACTCATCCCGCCTTTTCTCCTCATCAATTCGGGTGTATCATTGTTTAAGAAGAGTGTTGGGTGTGACTTTATGTATGTGCATCTGTGTGTGTGTGTGAGGTGCAGTATGTTTGGTCTCTAAGGTTTAATTAAAGAGCAGTCAGAGAATCCTGTCAATGGTCCCAAGACTCCCCTCAGAACCCTAGAGTCATCCTCTTCTATTTTACACTCTACAGAACACACACACACACACACACACACACGTTTGTTTTTGTGAAAAGTGTGTTCATCCCATAGGCGTAATGGTTTTTATACTGTACAAACTGTATATTCTATGGCCCTACACCAACCCTACACCTAACCCTAACCCTCACAGGAAACTTTGTGTATTTTTACTTTCTCAAAAAAAAACTCGTTCTGTATGATTTATAAGCGTTTTGAAAAATGGGGACATGGGTTATGTCCTCATAAGTCACCCTCTCCTTGTAATACCTGTGTCATACCCATGTCATTATACAGAGTTGTGTCCTGATATGACACAAAACCAAGAGCATACACACACACACACACACACACACAGTCACCTGATAAAGTGACGAATTATAAGAGGAGTGATACTGAGAAACAAAGTTTTTAGTTTTCAGGTTTCCCTGTTTTTACTGACAGGTACATTCCTTTTAAACCTAAATTGAGGATATAAAGGATACACCAGACTTAATATAATAGTTTGTGTGTGTACAAGTATGTATAGGATTTAATTTTATAATCCCCCCCCCCCAATATATTTAGTCACATAGTCTCAATTATAGGGACATGTACTGCATATCAGGAAAGATTCACACTTTATGGCATTCAAAGGCTAAATGCATATACATATTCTTATATGCAACATTTTATCTTTTTATTGAACATAAATTACATAAGGGTGGAAAATGAATGCAAACTAAGCACAGTACTGAGTCTTAAATTATTATGAATGAAAGCAGGAGTAATTACTTCTGTCTGACCTCATTATATATAGACTGGTGGGGGATTTATATCAGAGTTGCTTTTGGATTTTTACAGCATTTATCTGTATTTAAAGCGCTAGTGCCTGTACAGGCCCCTGGGCAAAATACCTACTATGTCTTCATACCTCTGGTTTTCTCTCTCTCTCTATTCCTTTATCTTTCTCTCATTCTTTTTTATTCTCTCTCCATTCCATAGTTCTCAAATTCAAATAGCTTTATTGGCATAACAGTGCTGCACTAGAAACGCTAATAGCCACATTAAATGAGACTATTATAGGATGGTGATGAAGTAATATCACTGGAGGAGTCCATTCAGCATGATGATTGTTGCCACATTAACAATGATGGTGATGATGATGAGGAAGCAATGTTTTGCTTTTTAAATAGCTTGCCATTCACATTTACTGCACCAAGGAGGTCTATAATACCTGCAGACAGCTCTCGGTTAGCATTCCCAATTTTCCCAATGACTGTTGCTCGGTTTGAAATTTGCCATCATTGCCAGATTTTTTGGATGCAATCACCTCAGCTCTGGAGCCAAAGGAAATGACATCTGTGTTGAATCCATCTGTACAGCTGCAATATTTAGTCTTATGATTTCTCATTAAATTTTCAATTTGTTTCTACGCCTACCTTTTGTAATGTCTCTAATCTTCTCCTATTTGTGTCCTTCGGTGCTGTTATATATGACATTCCTGTCATCTCAGGAGTTGAGATTTAATGCCTCTTTCTCCATTAGTTTTAAAGTTCACTGCTTATGCTTGACCTTTCGTCCTCCATCTTGTCCGGACTTCAAATCTAAACCCACATTAAATCCATTCACATCACATAAATCTCTCTCTCTCTCTCCTCTGTTTTAGCTAACCATTAAAATGCTTAAGCGTCTAAGCTAGGCACTCTCGGCTAAATGCTAACACCATTTGAAATGAACATCAAAGTTTTAAAGCATCAATCAGCTCTCTCGGGCGATTAGAGGCTTTAAAAAACAAAAGATGTGTTCACGGCGAAATGCGTCGGTTCTTAATTAGACTTCACATCCGCACAGATGATTTCATTCAGGATGTGAGAGCTAAAATACCTATTTTTAGTTTGTTAGTCACAACTGACTGATAGAGGCTCTTTGTGTGGGTGTTTCGAGATGTTTTCCTTCACATCACTGTCTCCCTGTCTCTGTCTTATTGTGTTTATGATCCTCATAATGCCCTGAACGAGTCGTCTGAGCTGTCTTTTGCCTGCAGTATTGCATTTTTCCAGGGCTTAGACGTAGAAGCCTACGTGAGGCACTGTTATTGCTGAGTCACTGAATTTTTAAGCTTCATAAACATTGAAAACCATTAATGTTTGATGGGAAATGTTATAGAATTGTTTAACTTGTTTCAGTTTTCTGTCTCAAATGCAATCTTGCTGTGTCATTAAAGATCTGGGCTAGAAACTAAAAGGTTATAAGTTCAATCCTCCTGGAAATCCTTTAGTTATCACCAATGCCCACAAGATGCTTAATAGGATAGTTCACCTAAAAATAAGTTACTCATCCACAAGAGTAGATGCAAATCTGTATGACTGCACAACAAGTTGCAGCAGTTTTTAGTCTTCATGTGCGGTCACAAATGAAGCTCCATTGTCCATTGTTATTAGTGTACTAATGTATGGATCATTACTCACACAGAATTCACTTTCTAACCAAGCAGCTTCCTGTTGGTCAGCATGGTGAAAGCCATGTGGAGAACATTTTTTGCTCTCACGCGAAGATCCAGATCACACAAGTTCCTGTTGAAATGAATGCCAAGTTCTATCATGAAACTCTAGATGGCGAGGCTGATGGGTTGTTAATGAAAACTGAGGATATTAACAGAATTAGTCTAATTGCACAAGCTGATTTGTTCATGTAGCATATGCAGCCAATAAGCTTGCTGCTTTACATTTACAGTAAATGGCTGGTTAGCATCCACTAGAGCAGTTCGCAGCACACTTTAAGAGTTCCTCTGAAACCCTCCACCTTCCCCAGCTCCACCTGTGTAGATCTGCTACAGGTTATTCAATATGTTGCTTGTACAGCAGTAGAATATTCTAAATACTCGCTGCATTTTATTTGAGTATTTGGAGTAGCAAGTTTATTTTCTTGCTTGCAGCAGCAGCAGCAATAATCTACAACCACAGCAATAACCAACAGCAGCAGCAGCGTTGAAGATCTACTGTATTCTGCCAAGACCAAAAACATTGCATGGTAATGGATATGACAGTGTTAATCTACCAAGGGTAGAACCGGATTTCGAGAAATGTTGTTGAGCAATGGTAAATGTGACCACACCTTTGCAATGAAAATCAGTGTGGTCCAAAACAACCGTTGAATTTTGTTGTATAGACACAAAAATACTGAGACATTCTTCTGATTATCTTCTTTTGTGTCGCAGAGGAAGACAGGTTCGCAATGACTTCAGGGTTTGTAAATGATGACAGAATTTAATCCAGGTTGCAGCATTCAACATTGTACAAATCCATGTGGCTGATATGTGCATGCAAAGGGTAGCAACTTGCACATTAACCTTTAATCACTAACACTTACCCTTTTTGTTGTTCTTGGCAGGATCAGCAATCGTCTGTGTGACCTCTTTAACTGACCTCATGAGGACGGCTAAGGGAGATGGAACGTAACAGAATTTTCTTCTTTACTCTCTACTGCATTCCCACGATAACCCACCAGGGCTGAGCACAACCACAGCCCCTCGTCCACCCCGACCCTTCCACAGTCCCCCCATTCCTGTCCTCCCTCTTGCTCCCTGAAAGACCAAAACAAACCAGCGGGACCACTTTTTCTTGTTCTGTTATAATAGTTTAACTTTCCTTTGCCCTTCACCTGTGACAAAGCAAAGCGGAAGTCAATAAACCAGTGAAGTGGAGAAGGAAAAACAAGACAGTCATGTATCTGCCCCATGCCTTCAAACGCAATTTGGGCCATGCCCGCAATTCAGAGGCCACCCACTCAATTACTCTCCTCTGGTTGGCTCTGTGGATCACCTTGGCATCGTGTCAGCGCATTGATCCCGGCTCCAAATATCCCACCGTCACCACAAACTACGGAAAGTTGCGTGGGATTAAAAAAGAGCTTAACAATGAGATTCTGGGTCCCGTTGAACAGTACCTTGGCGTCCCCTATGCCACAGCACCAATCGGAGACCGTCGTTTTCAACCACCAGAAGCTCCTGGGTCTTGGCAGGAAGTGCGGAACGCTACACAGTTCGCCCCTGTTTGCCCGCAGAACGTGCATGGTGTTTTACCTGAGATCATGCTGCCTGTGTGGTTTACCGACAACTTGGATGTGGCCGCGACCTACATTCAGAATCAGAGCGAAGACTGTCTCTACCTCAATGTCTATGTGCCCACAGAGGATGGTGAGTGTCTGAGACAACACAGCAAAGCATTATGGTTATATCTAATAGAGGAGTAGAGTGCAACAGTGCCCATCCACATTTTCAGCTGCCTTGGTTCAGGAAGTATTTTCCCATAGGGATTTTAAAAAAGTCAAAGGAGTTATAAGCCATGAACAAAATCAACCAGCTATGAGGCAAATCACAACATTGCAAACTTATATTTGAAGCAAAAAATCAGACAAAAAGACAAAACTTTAATAAGGGAAGGACCTACAGTCCCAAAAGGCATTGCAAAAAAAAAAAAAAAGGATGAGAAAGTATAGAACTATTGATGTTGATTACGGATATAGAAACAATCTATTTTATGTTTATTGCAAAATATGCATTATATACAAATATTATGTACATATATATACAAATAGGGAGACTCCCCTTAATATGACATTCTTAGTGCTTCTTGGAAGCAGGCAGGTGCTAAGAAAATATTTTGGCACAATCTTCTTGTTTGGATACTCTGATTGGTGGAGTTTTTTTGCAGAATCATAGGTAATTTATACACTTAACAACCTCGTAGCTCACAGTAGGTCTGTCTTCAAAAGGTTATAAATTAAAGAACAATTCACCTATGGAGAAAATTAATGGGGTTTTTACTTACTGCTGCACTCTATTATTGAGTAATGGAACCTATAGTAATGCATGTAACATGTACTGCATAGTAGATGCTTCAATGTTTATGGATAATTTGCCCGAAATTAAAACATGTTGTCATTTACTTATTACTTTTTACTGATGTTCCAAATCTGTATGACTTGCATTCTTCTTTGGAACACAAGATAATATATTTCAAACAATATCTTGTTTTGTCCATATAATGAAAGCCAGTGGGGTCCAGAATTGTTTTGGACCTCATTGACTTTCTGTATGGACAGAATCAGTAGAAACATTTTGCCGTGCTGGGAAAAACGAGTCGGAATGAGCAAATTTCCAAAAATGAGTTCTTTTTATTTTCACATTCTCCATTAAAATACCTTCAAAATTATATATGACTTGTTGAAATCTGACAAAAAATGACTGAGCTACAGTTTGAAGGCAATAGAGTCAGCAGAGCTGATTTCGAGAAAAATCGAGTTAAAGTTTCATAAGCAAAATCACTTAGCAATGTTGCATATTTTCCTCCAATTCTTTTCTTATTAGTAATTAACCTAATATACTATTAATCACAATATAGCTATTTTATTTTAACTATAAAACATTTTGAAAAGATTCAAATAAACAGTTTAATCAAGAGCAAGTGATTCCTTCTTTTGTCTAAATCTATGACTAACATTGAGACAGATCTATATTAAGACCTACTGTAATGAATTTATCTAATATAATGTTACACAACAGATTTTTCCCCAACTATTAACTAAACGTTTATGTAAGACATAACAGATTATGTTTGTTTGATTCTGGACAAGACAGGCTATTTCACAATAATGTACTTTATTGGGAGATCATGTACTTTGGGAGAGAGAGGCGAATCTTACACACGCACTTTGCAAATGTAAGTCAGTGTGATCATTTTGTTTTTATCAACATGGGTTTAAAAATCATATTTTACTTGTTTGGACTCTTGGTCATCGAGAATTCAATATGAATATTCACAAAGCTGGAATGCTCTGCTTTGCAACAATAGACCTACTGTACAACTTACAGACTACTCCTCTCCGAAATTGTACAAATAAAGATTTTTGTTTTGTTGTTTAATTACTATTTGGAGCATTGGGATCACTATAAGAAGGCTTAGTAAACAATTTTTGTAAAATTCAACTCAAAACTAGACCGTGCGCATTCAGACTCAATTTTGCCAGCACGGGTCACTTATCTTTTTTGTGTGTGTTCTGTGGAAGAAAGAAAGCCATACAGATTTAGAGTGACATGAGGGTGAGTAAATCATGACAGAATTTTAATTTATGACTGGACTATCTCTTTAACACTACAAAGTACCTTACAGTGAAAATGAAATAATTTTCTGCCTTTGAACTTTGGTGCAGCTTTACCAGACCTTGACTAAGAACATGTCCTTGCCTTTTCCCAGTTATGATCAGTCCACTTCATTCTGGATCAGGACTTGTCAGGAATAGTTTACCCTATGATTCACTTAAAGAGTGAGGCCAGCTGGAAAGACTAAAGCGTTCTGGGAAATTACTTATGCTACAGTATAAGACATACGTTTACGATAAATTGGGGTAAATTGATGGAAAGTTAACAAACCAAAGAAGTGACTGACTTATCAGACTGAGGTAAAACCCCTCAACATTTGTCTTTTTCTTCTCCTCTTCCAGTTCTTTTTTGTCTTTTTTTTTACTTTTGAGAAAGAGCAAAGTGGACATATACTCTCAGAGGATGGAAAGAGCTGATTTGCGAGGAGGTGTTTTTCTCTCGCAATTAAGGTTCCAGCCGCCAAGTCGCCCAGAGAAACAAATTATGGACATCAGCAGTAATTTGCAATCTCAGAGCCCTTTTTGCTCCTTTCCTCTCAGTTTTTACCTCTTTTTGTCAGCCAGTGTAGGTGTTTTGTGTTTACAATGGTAATTGTCTTAAGCAATTCTTTCAATTATGAAAGAATGCTTTGTAATTTGCAACCCGTGTTAATGAGAAAAATGCAACAAACTCATTACCTCAGTATGTGCACTATGTACATGCCAATGCACTGTATATAATGCCTCAGTCATAGCACATCAGCAGCATATATCTCAGCACATTGCAGTCAGACTGAACATCTGCATAGGCCTGTGAGTGTTTGTTCACAGCAAAGATGCCAGTGTTGTTTTCTTGTTTTTTTTGACACCATCAGCAGTGTGTCTGTTTTCCTTCCTTCTCTTTCTGCTTCTCTCTCTCGTTCCGTCTTCCAACACTCATTCTCATCCCACATTATCTCTTTCTCTGCGCCATGTGTCTTTCACAAAGCCCTCTGCAAATCTGCTGATTCCTAGATTCCCAAATGTGCCAGCTCCCATTTTCCCAAATCCCCAAATTCCTTTAATCCACTCAGTCTCTCCCAAGCCGGCTCGAAATCCTGCACAAATAAGTTATCCAATGCATTGTGTTTCAACACCAAATGGTGGATTAATTCCTTCATTTTGAACATAATTAAGATGAACATGACTATATATATATGTTCAGATCTAATAAAGGAGCTCTTTTGTTTAGTTTTACATATGTAGAGCAAGTCTGCATCTTAGAACTGCAGTAAGGATATACAGATGTATTATTTTACAAAAGTGTATGCTGTCCTGCAGTTGATCCATGTGAGAGTTAAAAGAGGGGGTGGACAGGAGATCAAAGCTGCATCAGTTACTATATGTGGGGACCATCCCTGCCCCGAACTGCCCCAGGCAATTTATACAGCACTATATAGTCTCATTATTTGTCTCCCTTTGTTCTTGTTCCTCTGACTACATATAGTGACATCTGTTATAGCCTCTTTTAGAGTAAACTAAAGCAGAATTCTGAACTCTCAGATGCAGCTAGATTTAAATATTTTGTTTTTTAAAGGACTGAATTGATTTCCATAATTCCATAAAAATGTTTTGAAAGTAGTTTTGATCTGAAATACAGCCAAATAAATATTATAAATGATTTGTGTAAATCTTTTCTCATTCAATATATTTTTAAATAATAGGCTGTAATTTATACCTGTGATGGCAAAGCTGATTTTTCAGCATCTGCTCCTGTCTTCAGTCTCACGCGATCCTTCAGAAATCATTCTAATATGCTGATTTGGTGCTCAAGAAACATTTCTAATTAAACAGTTGTGCTGCTCACTGTTTGCGGGGGAACAGTGATGCATCTTTTAAGGATTCTTTGATAAAAAAAAACAATGCTCAACAGAACAGTGTAACAGTGTTTAATTGAAATAGAAATATTCTGTAACAGTGTAAAAGCATTTACAGTCTACTTTGTTGTCCTTGAATTAAAGTCTTAATTTAATGTCAAACATCAACTAACCCCAAACTTTATTTTTTTCCGTTATTTGTAGCAGTCATTAACAACATGGACATTTTTTTTTTGATAAACAAATGTGGAGCCTATTATTATTATTATTATTATTATTATTAAAAGCCTAGTTCTTGTTTTGGATGCCCAAATTTATTTTCTATCCCTTTTTCTCTCATTTGTTGTCTGGTGGTTATGGCAGGGCTGAGAATGCCTGGGGAAAAAATAACTGAACCTGTGGGAGTTGTTTGAAGGCTAGAGGCGGATGGTCAATCAGAGGCATGTGTGAACAGGACTGATGGGTTAGTTTTAGCATGACTGTGCACTCTGCAGCCCACCTGATACTGTCACCAGCCTGTCTACTCACTCTTCTCTGTCAGATTGATTTGACCGAGAGAGAACACAAAGCCTACAGGATTTTCTCATTTTTTAAAGCAAAAAAAAGATAAATTGATCAATAAATCAACAAGCAAGTAAAATCTGAATAGATTAGCTTTACACAAAGCAGATATACTGTAATATGATTCTGCCTCAAAGAGCTACAATAACATACCATACCATTGAAGGATCCCAAAGGCCAAGGAGGTAGAAATGAGAAATGGAAGAAAGAAATGAAGGAACACTTGAACAAAAGGCGAGATTCGAATGACATTCTTGTTTTCTATGGGAGGGAAATCAAAACTGCTTGGGAGAGCACCTGAGCGTTGGTGTGGAGGGCGTTTTTTAATTAGCTCCTGGAAGCTCTGGGGTATTCTGAATATGGACAGACCGTTTCGGGCCCCTTTGAAGTATTAGAAGCCGGGAAGCACAAAAACAGCTCTGCGACGCATGACAAAAAAAATTTATATATATATATATATATATATATATATATATATATATATATATATATATATATTCCAACAGAAGTTTACAGGCTACAGCTGGAGTGTTTGAGATTTTGACTTTTAACAGGGCCTGTTTAGTGTAACTCGGAGGTGGTCTGCTTTTGGCAATGGAATCATTGTCAAATTACAACCAAATGAATGTTTAAAGGGAAAAAAATAATTTAGCCTTCTCTCCCCTGAATACTGTAGCTTGTTCTTTTCCACAGTGTTTGCCTCTTTCACTAAATGAATACCAAAGGAAGGCTTCAAATTTGCAGCAAGGTCAAACCAATGGCTCAGTGTCTCAGCTTGGAGTTTTTAGTAGAAAGTAATGAGAGCAAATTGGTAACTTTCCAGCTGAGAACGTGTGCAGGCTTACTTGAAATTGTGTGTGAGTGTGTGTGTGTGTGTGTGTGTGTGTGTGTGTGTGTGTTTGTGTGTGTGTGTTTGTGTGTGTGTGTGGAAATCCCAGAGCAGAACTGTTATATTGTTAGACTGCTGGGCCATGAGATTTTGGGGAGGAAGTGTGTGTTAATGAATGTGTCTATAAGGCTGTCAGCTCAAGAGAATAACAAATACTCAATTAAAAGAATGAGATAACAGCTGACGGACACAAGAAAATGAATAAGACGGGACTTGAGTAATAAAGATGTATAGTGCAAGAATGAAGAACGAATATACTGCAAAGCGAGACCGAATAAGCGAAGTAAATGAGAGAGATGCCGAGAAATGGAGGGAAAATGGAGAGGGAAGGAGATGAGAGCGGATATGTATGGATAGATAATGCTGACACAGAATGAGGGTTTGGCAGGGGACGGGGTCAGCTTGGCAACCCCTCAGCTCTTTCTGCGTGTAGCTGTCAGGCAGCACGTCAGAGCAGTGCGAGCGTGTGTGTGCATTTTGTGCGTTACCAGTAGACTCTCAATGAAGGAATTAGCAAGAGCGCTGCCACACACTCTATTTATAGCCACAGAAGAGAGAACCACTTGAGAGAAAGTTATTAGGTGTGTGTGTGTGTGTGTGTGTGAATTCTTGACTTAGGCCGTCGTTGTGCAGATGGTGCATTGTGCTAGGTTGTGCCGTGCTTTCTTTCTTTCTCTCCTCTTCTCTTTGCCTCACACAGAAACTCTTCTCACATGCTAACAAGCTAATTGGTTTGACATCAGTTGTTGTTGGAGGTGTTTGTACAGTTACAGGCGATTGATGGAAACGAGCTTACTAAAGATCCCTATGATTTCTGGGACTGTTACAGAAAGTACCCTGAATGAATGGACTCCATTAATAAACACATATAGATTAGGTGTTTAAAGAAGCTGTTTTCAGGAGCGTCTAATTGCTACAGATTTAAAATAGAGGACTGTATTCACGCTAATGGCTAAATGCTTTTGGAAATTATTAGTAGTTGATCAATTTTTTTTTTTTTTTTTTTTTATAGCACATATACATATATCAAACTTTTTAATTTAAGAATGTCTACAAAAAACCCTAAGCGTAATAACGGCTACAATTAAATTTATATTTAATTTCCATTGAACAAAATAGGAAACAAATAAAATAAAATCTTTTATTTAAAAATCTATAAAATAAACTTATTTATACTTTAGATAGCAACTTTCTTGACTCTTTAATCCTATTATGATCATCATGCACAGAGTTCATGTGTTTTATACAGGAAACTATTTTTCACCTAACAACTGGATTTGCTGAAGTTTGCAAGGTTTTTGGAATTAAACATTTAATAGGTTTTCAAAGCCTTGTTTAAATGATGCAAATGTGTATTTTCTGAATTCTGACAGTATATTGAAATAGTATTATTGAATTCGCCTTTCTTTTATTAAACAGAAATTAGAGCTCCCCCACATCTGCAATTAGGCAATGGGCTTCTCAGTGATTCTGACACTTGTAGGCCAAAAGGAAAAACACATTGGCAAATGCCGATAATTACAAAATGACAGATATCTACTGATGTCTGGTATTGGCCTTTGTGATATATATTGGCTTGCCACCAGAAATGAAGTAGAGGTTTGGTGTGAAATTTGAAGGAGTAGTTCATTACAATTATTTTCTCATTATCATGTCATTTCAAACCCTTGAATGATGTTGTTATAATAAGTTATAAGTGATGAATAGCATGCTGTCAAGCTCAAAATTTAAGCCAAAAAGGCACCATAAAAATAGATTTTTATTTTTTTTTACATCAGTGACAGGTTTGATATCATCATCTTTTGTTATGAGACACTCGATGTTGATGCTATTGGCTTTCCATCTACGCTATAGCCACTGTATTTGATTTAAAAGCTTCACCAGGGGGAAATACTATTTCTAATAATTACGGGTACATCTCAATAAATTAGAATGTCATGGAAAAGTTCATTTATTTCAGTAATTCAATTCAAATTGTGAAACTTATGTATTAAATTCAGTGCACACAGACTGAAGTATAGTTTAAGTCTTTGGTTCTTTTCATCGTGATGATTTTGACTCACATTTAACAAAAACCCACCAATTCACTATCTCAACAAATTAAAATACTTCATAAGACCAATAAAAAAATGTTTTAGTGAACTGTTGGCCTTCTGGAAAGTATGTTCATTTACTGTACATGTACTCAATACTTGGTAGCAGCTCCTTTTGCTTTAATTACTGCCTCAGTTCGGCGTGGCATGGAGATGATCAGTTTCTGGCACTGCTGAGTGGGTCTGGAAGATTCTCTCTGGGGTTCAGGTCTGGTGAGTTTGCTGGCCAGTCAAGCACACCAACATCATGGTCACTTAAAGGTCCCATGACATGGATTATTTCCTTTTCTTTAAATGCTTTTTAATGTTTCCTTAGGTGTACTTATATTGTTAGTATGAATTTTACATTTAAAATTTAGAAATAAAAAGCATTTTTATATCCTGATATTTTCCCTCTGGCTTGAATGCTCTGTTTGAAGGGGCGTGTCTGCTGTGAGACTCCGAGTAAACGACAACTATTGTGATTGGCTGACATCTTTGCATTTGAAATGCGTATTGCATGTGGAACCCCTCTCAAATATATATATATATATATATATATATATATAATATATTTACTATTACAGCTGTCGAGATTAACGAATCGTGGATTTGTTGATTATATAATTATTTTTTCGATCTTTTCCCATCACATGAAAGGCTGCAGTGATGAGCATTGAATAGACAGAGTCTGTTTATCGCGTGAATGCAGTCATCTCGTCATTATTGCAACACGTTTTCTCTGACAAAATGCTTTCACCACAACTAACAGCAAACACATGAATACAGTAAGAGCTTTGTTGTGCAGCATAACAGCGTCATTCATTGTAACGGCAGTTTAGGCAAGAGTGCAGATATACTCGCGATGTGTGAGAGCTCCGAAAAAAAGGGAGCGTTCTTTGATCGCTCTCTGTAGTTAAATCACAATTTAAATAACAGATTTGTTTCATGCTACTAAGAGAAACAATGTGAAGTTGATCGTTTAGTCACTGGCTTGATTCACTGATGCATAAACAGTATTAAACGATTTAGAAAGAAAGTCTGTGTGAACTTGAATAATTAGCTACACATCAGAAATCACTGATCACAGATCAGGCATTAATGAACACTGTTACTCACTGTTTGTGCCGGTGCTGTCGAATCCATATCATAAAAGTCTGTTTGTAACGCCTGTCCTGACATTGCGACTGAATTATATGTAAATATTTGGGCTGAGCAGAGAAAGGGGAGGTAACAATTCTCCTTGAAACGTCACAAAGAGGAGATTCCAGATCAGCCCGTTTGAGCTTCCATTTTCTCAAAGGCAGAGAAAGATAGCAAAATCTCGATTTACACAGATTCAAATTTCTAGAAACTTGGGGACCATATACAGGCTAGGGGAACTCATATTAATGTTAAAAAACCTCAGAAAGTGAAATTTTCATGTCATAGGACCTTTAATCAACTTTTGGTGCTTTTGGCAGTGTGGGCAGGTGCCAAATCCTGCTGGAAAATGAAATCAGCCTCTTCAAAAATCTGGTCAGCAGAAGGAAGCGCTCCAAGATTTCTTGGTAAACGGCTGCAGTGACTTTGGTTTTCAAAAAACACAGTGGACCAACACCAGCAGGTGACATTGCACCCCAAATCATCACAGACTGTGGAAACTTAACACTGGACTTCAAGCAACTTGGGCTGTTATCTTCTCCATCCTTCCTCCAGACTCTAGGACCTTGGTTTCCAAATGAAATACAAAACTTGCTCTCATCTGAAAAGAGGACTTTGGACCACAGTCCAGTTCTTCTTCTCCTTAGCCCAGGTAAGACGCCTCTGACGTTGTCTGTGATTCAGGAGTGGCTTAACAAGAGGAATACAACAACTGTAGCCAAATTCCTTGACACGTCTGAATGCCTTGACCCCAACCTCAGTCCATTCCTTGTGAAGTTCACAAAAATTCTTGAATCCAGTTTGCTTGACAATCCTCATAAGGCTGTGGTTCTCTCGGTTGGTTGTGCATCTTTTTCTTCCACACCTTTTCCTTCCACTCAACTTTCTGTTAACATGCTTGGATACAGCACTCTGTGAACAGCCAGCTTCTTTGGCAATGAATGTTTGTGGCTTACCCTCCTTGTGAAGGGTGTCAATGATTGTCTTCTGGACATCTGTCAGATCAGCAGTCTTCCCCATGATTGTGTAGCCTAGTGAACCAAACTGAGAGACCATTTTGAAGGCTCAGGAAACCTTTGCAGGTGTTTTGAGTTCATTTGCTGATTGGCATGTCACCATATTCTAATTTGTTGTGAACTGGTGGGTTTTTGTAAAATGTGAAACAAAATCATCACAATTAAAAGAACCAAAGACTTAAACTATTTCAGTCTGTGTGCATTTAATTTATTTAATAAACGCTTTTCATACCAGTTGAATTATGACATTCTAATTTGTTGAGATGCACCTGTACATACAGTGTCTGTTCCTTACATAAAGCTATTATACGAGTTCAGTAGACTTGGAATAAAGTGCATGAGTTAGACTACTTTTATGGTGCATTTTGATACTTGACAGCCCAGGGTCACTTAAAACTAGTGTTACTTTAATATCATTGAGATTCAACTAAAGAAAATATTTTTACGGTTGACTACAGTAATGACAAGAATATTTCTTTTTCACCGAAAATAAGATCATACAGGTTTTGAACAGCATAAGGGTGAGTAAATAATAAATAATGACACATAAATTACCTTTTCTTTAAGTAGTTTCTTTGTCTTGGGTGGTAACAGGCTTCAAAATGCCACCCTGCATCTTTTCTCTCACTCATAGAGAAACATGGAATACGCATACATGCAGAGCCATTGCCCTCTCATTTCCTTTTTGTTACTCTGTCTCTCTTTCCCTCTCTTTCCTCCTGCTGCTTTCTTCTCTCTCTCTCTCTCCGTGTAGCTCAAAGGGCCATCTCTTCAGTGCCTGCTGCAGCTTAGGCGGCAAGTGGCTGTGAATGCAAATTAGATTCAAAAACAGACACACACACACACACACACACACACACACTCATACACGCTTGTACCTCTCCTGGTGCTTCGGAGAAGGATGAATGTGGAAGTAGAAACTGTGGGAGAGGCAAAGAAGGAAAGAGCAATTGGGGAGAAAGATGGAATAAGGTGAAAATAAAAAGGATAGGAAGTTTGAGAGTATGTCAAGAGTGAACCGGTCTGACCTTATATCAGTTTTTACTGTGTGAGGGGAAAAAAAGATCTGGTACACGTCCCATAGGCAGGTCCAGATCTATGCTGATTCTGTGAGAAAATCGGCAGATTTCTGTGGAATGAAGGTATTGAAACTGTAGGGATGGGACGGTATGAAAATTTAATATCACGATTATAGTGACTAAAATTATCACGATTATCAATATTATCACGGTTTTGTTGAAACGAGATGAAAGTGTTCAAAAATAGTTGATGCTCACACTGAAAACATTTCAGCAAGTTTTATATTTAATAATCAACAAACAACTAATAAAACAAGCAACTCTATGCACTTAATTTAAAGAAAGATTAAATTCTGTGGCATTTTCTTCCTTACAATGAAAAGTGTAGAAGCATAGAAAAGCATAGAAAAGTCACTGACTTTCGCCATTCCTTCTCAAAAAAAAACAAAAAAAACATTGTGCGCTGCGCTTGCATCAGACTGTTGCTGGCTGGACATGATTTAATAGTGAGTTATTAAAACCGGGATAATCAAACACGGTTTTAATGATAATTCATTTTTAAACGATATTACTAACCTTCAGCACATTTTATCACGGTTATCATTAAAACCGGTTATCGTCCCATCCCTATGAAACTGTTACCGGGGACATAGCTGGAGGAGAGCGGGAAGGGAAGGAAAGGGAAGATGTTGGCGTGGTGGAACATTGTCAGTGACATGTTCTATTTTGATCCATGTGATTAGCGGCTGCTTTTGTATGTTTTAACAGGATTACAGCAACGTCAGCGAGAAAAGGAGAAAAACAATAGTCATTTAAAATGAGCTAGAATACATTAAATCAGCAAAATTAGCCTGCATCTGTCATGTGTGCACTCATACACACAATCTCTCACATTCACACACAGACACACAAGTAAAAGTCATTAATAGGCCTCATAAGTCACTATGGAGTTTTTGACTGAACTGTCGCAAACCATTACTGCAGAGTTCTGATATGATTACTATATGATTACAACCGACAACATTTTCCTATACTTTTCTAATTATTATGAATGCCGATATTAGAATCTCATATTAATTATGAAAAGATATATTAATAATTGGTTCATTGAGATTTGTTCGTAAATTTAATTTTCTACTGGATTTTTAGTTGTTTTCTCTGCATATTTGTGACAAACAGTACAGACCAAAAACATAAAGATCTATCTACAACCCGAATTCCGGAAAAGTTGGGACGTTTTTTAAATTTTAATAAAATGAAAACTAAAAGACTTTCAAATCACATGAGCCAATATTTTATTCACAATAGAACATAGATAACATAGCAAATGTTTAAACTGAGAAAGTTTAAAATTTTATGCACAAAATGAGCTCATTTCAATTTTGATTTCTGCTAGAGGTCTCAAAATAGTTGGGACGGGGCATGTTTACCATGGTGTAGCATCTCCTTTTCTTTTCAAAACAGTTTGAAGACGTCTGGGCATTGAGGCTATGAGTTGCTGGAGTTTTGCTGTTGGAATTTGGTCCCATTCTTGCCTTATATAGATTTCCAGCTGCTGAAGAGTTCGTGGTCGTCTTTGACGTATTTTTCGTTTAATGATGCGCCAAATGTTCTCTATAGGTGAAAGATCTGGACTGCAGGCAGGCCAGGTTAGCACCCGGACTCTTCTACGACGAAGCCATGCTGTTGTTATAGCTGCAGTATGTGGTTTTGCATTGTCCTGCTGAAATAAACAAGGCCTTCCCTGAAATAGACGTTGTTTGGAGGGAAGCATATGTTGCTCTAAAACCTTTATACCTTTCAGCATTCACAGAGCCTTCCAAAAAATGCAAGCTGCCCATACCGTATGCACTTATGCACCCCCATACCATCAGAGATGCTGGCTTTTGAACTGAACGCTGATAACATGCTGGAAGGTCTCCCTCCTCTTTAGCCCGGAGGACACGGCGTCTGTGATTTCCAACAAGAATGTCAAATTTGGACTCGTCTGACCATAAAACACTATTCCACTTTGAAATAGTCCATTTTAAATGAGCCTTGGCCCACAGGACACGACGCTTCTGGACCATGTTCACATATGGCTTCCTTATTGCATGATAGAGCTTTAGTTGGCATCTGCTGATGGCACGGCGGATTGTGTTTACCGACAGTGGTTTCTGAAAGTATTCCTGGGCCCATTTAGTAATGTCATTGACACAATCATGCCGATGAGTGATGCAGTGTCGTCTGAGAGCCCGAAGACCACGGGCATCCAATAAAGGTCTCCGGCTTTGTCCCTTACGCACAGAGATTTCTCCAGTTTCTCTGAATCTTCTGATGATGTTATGCACTGTAGATGATGAGATTTGCAAAGCCTTTGCAATTTGACGTTGAGGAACATTGTTTTTAAAGTTTTCCACAATTTTTTTACGCAGTCTTTCACAGATTGGAGAGCCTCTGCCCATCTTTACTTCTGAGAGACTCTGCTCCTCTAAGACAAAGCTTTTATAGCTAATCATGTTACAGACCTGATATCAATTAACTTAATTAATCACTAGATGTTCTCCCAGCTGAATCTTTTCAAAACTGCTTGCTTTTTTAGCCATTTGTTGCCCCCGTGCCAACTTTTTTGAGACTTGTAGCAGGCATTAAATTTTAAATGAGCTAATTAAGTGGATAAAAGTGTAAAATTTCTAAGTTTAAACATTTGCTACGTTATCTATGTTCTATTGTGAATAAAATATTGGCTCATGTGATTTGAAATTCCTTTAGTTTTCATTTTATTAAAATTTAAAAAACGTCCCAACTTTTCCGGAATTCGGGTTGTATATGTACCTTATATTTTAATACTGTAATGCAAGCAGTGTGCAATACAGTATGTCACCACACTGAGGTAAAAGTTGGTGTGCGTTAGTCCTGACAGGTGTTTTCTTCAGATTTGACTTAAATCAGGGATGTCCAGTCTTGCTCCTGGAGGGACTTCAAAATTAAACACACCTGAAACAGTTAATCAAAGCTTTCAGGATTACAAGACACTTCCAGGCAGGAGTGTTGGAGCGCTTTAGAGCTAAATACTGCAGGAAGGTGGCCTTCAGGAACAGATTGTACACCCCTTTCTTAAATCATGCATTATATTGCAGTTCTTAATAAAGTTACTGGTCAACTGGCCTTCAATTTATTCACCCAATGCCAATTTTACCTTGCCTTTGGCACTCGGCGAGTGTTAATTTTTGACCCTGAATTCATGTTTTACTCTTGGTGGCTGTTAAGAAACTAAGATTTTTTTCTAATTACACTGAGATAAGTGTCACCTGTTTATACCAAGGCTGTGCTGATTTGATCAAATATACAGTAAAAACAGTACTAATGTAAGTGTTTTATACACTCACCTAAAGGATTATTAGGAACACCTGTTCAATTTCTCATTAATGCAATTATCTAATCAACCAATCACATGGCAGTTGCTTCAATGCATTTAGAGGTGTGGTCCTGGTCAAGACAGTCTCCTTGTAATGCAGTACAAACTTCATAATCATCGGGAAGAAGGAGGCGGGAACCGACAGACAATCAAAATGACTTTAATAATCAAAATAAACACAAAACAGCGCGTCAGCCCCTCACGGACGACTGCCGCGCACAAACAAAATCAAAACACAAAATAAATCCAGGCCTGGTCCTCTCTCGTCCTTCACTGTCATCGCTCCTGTTTTATATCCTTCCATCTCCTCCGTGGGACTCGAGACCGGTGGGTCGAGCAGGTGTCGCTCATTTCCAATCACTCCACTGGCCTCGCTCCGTTCCCACGGCTCCTGAACTCCAAACTGAATGTCAGAATGGGATAGAAAGGTGATTTAAGCAATTTTGAGCGCGGCATGGTTGTTGGTGCCAGACGGGCCGGTCTGAGTATTTCACAATCTGCTCAGTTACTGGGATTTTCACGCACAACCATTTCTAGGGTTTACAAAGAATGGTGTGAAAAGGGAAAAATATCCAGTATGTGGCAGTCCTGTGGGCGAAAATGCCTTGTTGATGCTAGAGGTCAGAGGAGAATGGGCCGACTGATTCAAGCTGATAGAAGAGCAACTTTGACTCAAATAACCACTCGTTACAACCGAGGTATGCAGCAAAGCATTTGTGAAGCCACAACACGCACAACCTTGAGGCGCATGGGCTACAACAGCAGAAGACCCCACCAGGTACCACTCATCTCCACTACAAATAGGAAAAAGAGGCTACAATTTGCACAAGCTAACCAAAATTGCACAGTTGAAGACTGGAAAAATGTTGCCTGGTCTGATGAGTCTCGATTTCTGTTGAGACATTCAGATGGTAGAGTCAGAATTTGGCGTAAACCGAATGAGAACATGGATCCATCATGCCTTGTTACCACTGTGCAGGCTGCTGGTGGTGGTGTAATGGTGTGGGGGATGTTTTCTTGGCACACTTTAGGCCCCTTAGTGCCAATTGGGCATCGTTTAAATGCCACAGCCTACCTGAGCATTGCTTCTGACCATGTCCATCCCTTTATGACCACCATGTACCCATCCTCTGATGGCTACTTCCAGCAGGATAATGCACCATGTCACAAAGCTCGAATCATTTCAAATTGGTTTCTTGAACATGACAAGGAGTTCACTGTATTAAAATGGCCCCACAGTCACCAGATCTCAACCCAATCGAGCATCTTTGGGATGTGGTGGAACGGGAGCTTCGTGCCCTGGATGTGCATCCCACAAATCTCCATCAACTGCAAGATGCTATCCGATCAATATGGGCCAACATTTCTAAAGAATGCTTTCAGCACCTTGTTGAATCAATGCCACGTAGACTAAAGGCCCGTTCACACCAAGCATGATAACTATAAAGATAACGATAAAGATATAGTTTTAAAAGTCGTTCTCAATATTAAAGAATAGCACAAAATCCACACTACAACTATAACGATAAAGGCATAGAGAAACAGAATTGTTGGAATTATTTTCAGAGCGAATTTTTTCCAGCTGATGAATGATACAAACATTAACATTCCAATCAGAATCTACCCTGCTTTAACGAGCTCGAGGATTTAAAGCGGCAGACGCACGTGCGCTCAGAACAAACAGACGATATCGTTCGCTGGTGTGGACGCTAATATCGTTATCTTTATAGTTATCTTTATAGTTATCGCGCTTGGTGTGAACGGGCCTTAAAGGCAGTTCTGAAGGCGAAAGGGGGGGTCAAACACAGTTTTAGTATGGTGTTCCTAATAATCCTTTAGGTGAGTGTATATAAAATGTCATTTAAATACAATGATGGCAAAGCTGAATGTTATTCCAGTCTTCAGTGTCACATGGTCCTTCAAAAAAAAAAAAATTCTGATATGCTCAAGTAACATTTCGTATAATTATCTATGTTAAAAACAGTTAATATTTTGTTGAATATTTTTTTCTGGAAATCACAATATAATTTTAAGGACTGTTTATTGAATAAGGTTTTTGCCTTCACCTAAGATGGTGGTGTTGGCGCAGTGGATAAGACGCATGCCTTTGGTGTGAGAGACCCGGGTTCGAATCCACTGTGAGACACCAATGTGTCCCTGAGCAAGACACTTAACCCCTAGTTGCTCCAGAGGTGTGCGACCTCTGACATATATAGCAATTGTAAGTCGCTTTGGATAAAAGCGTCAGCTAAATGTAAAGATCAATTTAATGCATCCTTGCTGAATGAACATTTATTTCTAAAAAAAAAATAAAAATAATATTACTCATAAGATTGAAGCAGCAGTGTAAATATCATACACTGGAAATACCCCATAAATTTTATGAGATTTATAAAGTTTTGCTTTTCAAATATACGTATAATCGATTTTGTTTTAAGGATGCTTTGATATACAGTATTTAGTCGAAAGATAATAATTGGGATTTTTTAAATCTCTCCAGTAGTCGACCGTTTAAGTGCATTTTTTTCTTAGAATATGATATTACAGCAGTCATTATAATGAGCTCTTGGCTCATGTCAGCTGTATGCAGGATTTGAAGTCTAATGTGTCAGTCTTATGACAGCTCTTTATGACTGAGCAGGCAGATAAATCGTGGGGCATTGTGTTTCTCTGGAGACCCAGCTTTAATTCCATGCGGCGAGGGTTACCGGGGAAACAGTTTTAACCTTCATGCTGTCTGCATCTCCACCACACCTAAATGTCATCCCATCTAGCTCTGCTGTTCAAATATTCCTCTTTTCCCACATTCACTCCATCCCACCTTATCTCTGTGTCTCTCTTTCTCTCTGTCTACACCAAACACTCCTTCTTCCACTTTTATTCAGCCTCCTATTTTTCTCTATTTAACATTTGTGCTCTCTTTCCCTCTCCAAATCTACCATATTACCTTTTTTTATTATGTTGTACCATGGCAATACTGTGGCTTTTTTGACACTACTGTGATGGTAATATAATAGGGTTATAGAAAATCAGTTGCAGCAGTGGTTCTCAACCCTTTTTCCAACACAGTTATTTTTTTCATATCTGTCTTATTTGACATTCACTCTAAAAAATAAAGGTGCTTTACGATGCCATAGAAAAAACCTTTCTGACTAAATGGTTCTATCAAGAACCTTTAACATCTGAAGAACCTTTCTGTTTGAAAGAAGGTTCTTCAGAGTATAAAATGGTAAGAAAGAGATGGTTCTTTAAAGAACCTTTGACTGAACAGTCAAAAATGGTTCTTCTATTGCATCACTGTGAAGAACTTGAAGCACCTTTATTTTTAAGAGTGTTCAATATCCCTGGACAGTAATAAGATAGGAGGAAATTTATTTTTTGATGATGTTCCCCAGCATGTTACCTGTATTTTTTCACATTTTGTGGTGATAGCATAAAGTGTCCAAAAGTTACAAAAAAACTGTTTTAAAAACTGTTGTTTTCTGGGTGCCATACACAAAAATATTGACTCATAACTCCAGAACTGTAGCAAGGAGAGTCAAAAGGTAGGTATCGTTTGATAAAAAAACAAATTGCTTTGCATTTTAATATTCTCTTTTTGAGAAAAATAATTTGACGTTCAATATCTCATGAAAAAAATAAGGTAGTAGAATTTTTTTTTGATGTTCCCCAAAATATGTGCTGTATGTGAATTAGCTTTCTTTCAGCCCTTCACAGTTTTGAAATTGTTGTTTTGAATTTGAAGTAATGCCTCACTCAAGTTTAGTCAAAGCAAATTATACTTGTTTTATTCTACTTGAAGAAACCTTTCGAATGACATATGACACGACTATCTGAGCTGTGTGATGTTTCTGAACTTCTAAGATTTAAAATGATACATAGTTATATAAAAAAAAGTTATATAAAAGATAAAATACACAGAAATATTCTAGGTTTTACATTCTGCTTGCCAAGTGTTCAGTGGAGCTCATGGGTTTAGGTATCATTTACACACGCAAGAAGCAATGGATTGTTTTGATTTTGGACTCACTTCAATCGTGATAATCTGCTGTAAATAATAATATGCCATTTTCCACGATGTTTCATGTTTCATGAACTGACAAGAGTAAAAACCATGAGAAAGACACCCTGTGTGCATTTGGGGTTTTATGTGTTATAACTCAATGACGAATATCTTTAGATCTAAATGACAGATTATGGTATGATTGGACTCATTTGAATGAAAATAATGACATTTTCCATGATCTATACATGAAGTTTCATGAAGTTATAAATGAAAACGTAGCCTATATTTTTCTTAATTAAATGGTTTTAATGTGTGTGATAACATAATAAGGAATATCTTTAGATCTAATTAACAAATTATGATAAGTTTCGGCTCCTTTTAATCAGAAGAATTTTCTGAAAGTTATACCATGCGATTTTCAATGATGTATGCATGTTTCCTGAAGTTACAAATAAAAGTACAAGTGAAAGTGCAGTTGATTATTCTACTGCGCCTCAAGCATACCTGTCTGGTTTCATGTGTTACAGCTATATGAACGAAATCTTTCGATCTGAATGATGAATTAATTGGGAGAATTGTCCTGAAAATAATTCAGATTTTTTTTAGATCTATGTACGTTTCATGTAGTTATGAGCTAAGATGGCACAGGCCTGCAACCTCTGATTTTTTTTTTTTTTTTTTTGCTAAGCTACATGTCCTAATTCTGTTTTATGTGTTATAGCTCTATGAGTGATATCTTTAGATCTGAACGATGGATTATGGTGAGTTTGGGTGTTTTTTTCTTTTTTCTGCAAATAATGACATTGCCATTTTCTATGATATATGCATGTTTTATGAAGTTACCAACGAAAATGCTACATGACAGCTACCTTTGATTTCTTTTGCTAAGCTACATGCAGCCTGTGCAGTTTTATGTGTGTTATAAACTCTTGAGGAATATTTTTAGATATAAATGATGGATTATAGGTACTTATAGTGGTTCTTTTAAATCAAGAAATCAAAAAATTGGTGTCTATTTTCCCACGATCTGAGCATGTTTTATAAAGTTACAAGCAAAATGGTGCCTTCAATATATTACTTTCATATGGGTCTTGGGGTGACTTCTTGTACTAAAACCAGCTCCAGTTTATTTAAAGCCCCAAACAATTATGCTTGTATTATTCTACTCAATGAGACATTTCAAATGAGATATGACACATGACTATCTGAGCTGTATGATGTTTTTTAGATATTAGAGTTAATGGCACAAAAAGCTTTGTTGATCAAGGCATTGATTTACCCGGAGGTGTCCCGCCGGGTTTAAAGGGTTAACCACTGCCTTGGAGTTCAGTGTAAATATCATGACATATGAATATGACAATCATTCAGGACCATGGGTATATAAAGAAACTTTCCCCCCTACGCTGTGTCCAAAAACTTAGGCAGCTGACTTGTTGCCTTGCTGACTTATAAGGCAGTGACTTTGCAGGCAGTGTTTGCGAACAAAGATACATCCCGAAACGGATTTCAGGAAGGCTTCTGAGAAAACATAACTAATTTCTTGCATTTTTTAGCTTAATTGTCACAGCATCGAATGCACAGAAGAGTGAGATATTATAGGCAGGAGGATACATCGATACTGCCTTCAAAAATCAATCACATGAAGGTGTCTCAGTAGATGGGATGTCACACAGTCTTATGATTTGGACGTGCCTTGTTGCCTTCTTACCTCCATATGTTGCCTGCGGAGGTGTCATATTTCAGCTTTTGGGCACAGCCAGAGTTTTAGTTCCAATCATGTCCCAACACTACTGAATGTAAAGTGAAAGTTAAACCAACGACCTTGATTCATTTTTTTCAGGTGCTTTTAATTAGATTTGGAGCTAAAGTCTACAAAAGACAAATCTCTTAGGAGTCATTCTTGTCTACATCTGCTCTGGCAGTCAAACAGTCTGTGCTGAAACATTACTGTCAATTGTGGGAGGGGCCTGTCTGTGTGATGTCACAAAGACACACATCTGAGATCAGTTCGATTTGAGAAAGGGGTAAATATATATATGTTTTTAAATCTACTGTCTGATACTATTACTGTACCATTTTTGTGTCTCTATTTTAATCAATCTCTTTTCAATTCTATATCTATCAGAGGTTATTATAGTTAAATAAAACTAAATCCATAAATAAATAAACAATTGTTTGTTTATTTGAAATGACATAAAGATTAACTGAAATAAAATAATAAAAATCTGAAATTTTTGAGATTTTTTTAAATCTAAAACCTAAGTAATTAGGAATAAAAATTATATACACATATGTGACCCTGGACCACAAAACCAGTCATAAGGATCCATTTTTATTTATTTATTTAGATTTAAACATCTTTTAATAAGCTCATCATAAATAAGCTTTTCACTGAAGTATGGTTTGTTAGTTTATGACAATATTTGGCTGAAATATAACTATTTGAAAATCTGGAATCTGAGGGTGCAAAAACATAATAGTAAATAAATAAATATTGAGAAAATCACCTTTAAAGTTGTCCAATTCATATTACTAATAAAAAAAATAATTTTGATATATTTACAGTAGGAAATGTACAACATATCTTCATAGAATACCCTAATGATTTTTTGGCATAAAAGAAAAATCAATAATTTTGACCAATACATTGTATTTTTGTCTATTGCTACAAATATACCCCAGCGACTTAAGACTGGTTTTGTGCTCCAGGGTCACATATAAAAACGAATAAAAAAAACAAAATATACAACAAAATTACTAAAACTTTAATAAAAATAAAGAAATCGACAATATAAAAGATAATTCAGAATATTAATAAAAAATTTAATTGTATCTCAGTGATACCAATATGTGATACATATTTCCTCTCTCTATCAAGGATCTTCCTCGCCACTTTAACAAAGCAAAAGAAAAACCTCAACTCATTATAGACCCATGCTGGACTGTGACAATACTCTGTTTAATAGAAATGCCTCTAATGCTAAATCTAAATCTCATTTACATCTCCCCATGTCGTATAATAGAAGGGCTCTTCACACCAGGTCGGCCAGGCATCTTTAATGCTGTTAAATAGAGCTCAATTATATCCAGTCTATCAAAGTCACTTGGGTGCTCTCTTTCTATCTCTGCTCTAATTTTTACCCATTTCCACTCAGGAGAAGCTGAGAGGCATGAAAACATCAGGTGGAAGCCATCTGGCTATCTCATTCCTCTTTCAAGCTGATTTTCTGAATCACATTTCTGCAAAGAGGGTGAGCCACAGGTAGCAGATTGAACTCATATCCCCCCGTTTGGGATATCAGAGGAGAGGGTAGATTCCTGCTGGATCGTTCCGGTCCACAGACACCTGTGGTCGGCCTGATTACGAGCCCTGACATCTAACACTGAGCGAGTGTGTAATTCGACTGGCATCTGCTGATGAGGCTTGCTGTGTGTGTGTGTGTGTGTGTGTGTGTGTGAACAGCTCATCCATGCAAAACAGCGACCTTGTGTAACTCCTGCGTAACATTCATCTACTTTCGGTCATGTATACTCACTTGCACCACTTAGACACACATTCATTCATGTGTATGCATGCTAGGCATGATTTTACATGTTTATACCATCCACACACATACAAAATGATAAACAAATTGCCTTGCAAAAACCTTCATACCATAAACATCTAAACAAAAACAGATAAAGCATTAACCACATTCACACTTGCACACATATGTGCATGTGTGGAAAAAAAGCAGAAGAGCTCCACGTGCACTGTCAACACCAGAGGGCACAGCAAGGTCAGCACCAGAAACTGGGGCTGAAATAATAGACTGTGTAAGTACCAAAGAGAATAGAGAGAAGTTAGGCTTTGGAAAAGGAGGTTATGAGGAGAGGAATGATGAGGAGAGATGATCAGAAAGTAAAATTGGATGGGAGGCATGCAGCAAAGGAGAAAGAAAATGAATATGAGAGAGGCAAGGGATGGTCAAATTGATTGGAGGAGGACGCATTTGGGTGCAATATCTCCACCATCTCACCATCCAGGTAAAAACCAGAGAGTGTAAAATAGAAATGAGCCTCTTAGATTGGATGGAATTGATTTTGGAAGGTTAAAGGGCCATCCTGAGACAGTAAGTCTCCGGGGGCAGTCATGGATAGAGAGTCTGACTTGTAGCCCCGAAGGTCACGGGTTCGAGTCTCAGGTCTGGGAGGGATTGTCTCTTCCACCCTCATCACCACAACTGAGGTGAGACCCTTGACCAAGGCACTGAACCCCAACTGCTCCCCAGACGTCGCAGCATCTGCTGCCCTCTGCATTGGGTGTGTGTGTGTGTGTGTGTGTTCACGGTGTGTGTGCACATGGATGGGTTAAATGCAGAGCACATCACGTACTTTCCTTTATAGAGAGAAATTATAATAATGAAGAAATTAGGAAAATGGCTTCAAACATTTGGGGTCTAATAAATTGATGCATATATCTAGCAACGATGCATTAAATTTTAAAAGTAAATATTTTCTTTTTTTATGTTCTTTAGAACCTCCTATTCATTAAAATATCCCTTTTCAGCATTGATTACAATAATAAAATCATATAAATAAAATAATTTCTGAAGGATCCTATGACACTGAAAGTACAGCTTTGTCATTAAATAAATAAATAAATAATCAATTGAATTAAAATAAAAAAATTGAATCACTTTTTCTTAATCATATGCAGTATATGGGGCATGAGCTTGTATTACTTAAGTGGAATAAGCCACCCTTTACTCCGTAGAAAGGCTAAATGCATATACATATCTTTTTTGCCCTCCTCCTTTTTAATGCTCACATACAATAAATCAGCCCAACCTTTATTGAATCTCATTAAATTTGGCTTCCACATCCTGTCATTTCGCTTTCCACTCGAGACACCATTAGGTGCTCTCCTATCACCGCAGAAAAGGGAGACAGTAGTGGACTCACAGATGCTTCTGTGAACTCGGTGGCAGATGGCACATCCTGTTTGGCTGGACTTCCTCTCTTGTGTGTTTGACTGGCATGATATTTCTCTCGGTCAATGAAAACACACACCAGAGCGAGGGTGATCTGACCTGTCTTTCTCTCACACACATATGCACTCTTTTCTTTTTCATCTTTAATATCGAGAAAGGACAGCCATGTCCAGTAGAGAGACCTCTTCATTATATTTCTATATCTATCCCTCTCTTTTCTGTCTCTCTGTCTCTCTCTCTTTCACAGGCACTTTTCAGGTCAACTCACACAGAAAGAAGTCTAAAAGGGGTCTAAAAATATCTTTATAACGCATCTGCTGACAAAAATGATTTGTTTCATGAAGTTACACTCCTTTTTACAGTCCGTTTCCACTTCCATTTCTTAAATGAAATGAGTATATTTTTGATCACAGATGTCTCAGAACACTTCCAGAGTTTGTGAATAAGAGGTGGTTTATTTGGACGTTTTATTTTTGTGCTGTGTTTGTATAGAACGGCTAAACTCCTCAGTTTACACTCAAAGACACGGTGTGTGTGTGTGTGTGTGTGTGTGTGTGTGTATGTGCGAGCACAGCACCCTCTGTTCCCATTTCCCTAGAGGGTGTCTGAGCCGTGTCTGTGTGAGAACATGAACACGTGCTTGGTGTGTTATGCCCTCCTTCCCTCAGGTCCTCTTCTCTACAACCTCTCACATTTTCAAAGCGAGGCGGATGATAGCTTGACCGGAGCACAAGGAACGATAGAGGAGGGAGGGGGACCGGGGTGGGAATGGGAATTCTTGTTTTTCATACCTCAGAGGTTAATTCCTGATTCCTCCACATTGATTTTTCCTTCATCCCTGGAGTCCAAACAAGCCGTCGGAACGGTATCAAGTAAAGCTGGTGTTAGAGAAAAGGCCTGCGAGCCGCAGAAAAACAATGGCGAGAGGGAATATTCACAGAACTTACATCAAACTTCTTTGATCTTGTAGCTGATTTGTGTCTTGTTATTCTGTGTTTATGATGCTTTTTGTTGTTTGCCTTTGCTTTTATTTTTTGTCACCTTTTGAACAGAATGAGAACAATGACCTCTTGCTGTTTCTTGTTTTTTGCTCTTTCTTGTTTTCTTTTTTGATTTTTCTCTTGCCACAGTAATCTTTTTTTGAATTTTCTCTTTTCTCTTTTTCCCTCCTTTTTGTCTTAACCCTAGGTCCACTCACAAAAAAACACGATGAATCGACACTGAACCGGCCACGAGATGAAGGTATTTTTGTTGCATGTTTTTTCTTTTTTCTTGTCTTTTTTTTTTTTTTTTTTTTTTCAAAAGTCTCTTTTTGGAAAATTAAAAAGCAACAGTCTTTCTTTGATAGTGTATACTTTTGGTAGAACATATGAACCTCGTGTGCATATATATATATATGTCTGTGTATGTCTGTGTGCAATGAGCTGAAAAGTTCTCGTTTGACTTTGGAGAGAGATGTGCAACTTCTAAAAGTTGAAGATGAAGGCGGAAAAAACACTGTATTTTCATTAAATGAGAGAAGAACAGTGGTTTTGAAATGTAATACTCCAATAGTGCTGTCTGAAGCACAATTTTACAGCAGTTGCTTTATGATGTTTTTCAAGACTCAGAGCGATTATTAGGCTTTAAACTTATCTCCTACTCTCACAAAGACAAAGAGGTGTTTTCACCGTGCTTTGTCAGTGTGAATAGTTAGCCGGATTTGGTAGTAAAGACCAGCCAATAAATCTAAGAAATAAAATGATACCGTGGGGAGAAAAACCAGAAAAGCACAGATACACACACACATGGATCAGCACATGTTGTCACCTTCTATCTTAGGTATTGCTATAAATGTTCATTTTTTGAACTCCTTTCTTGAGAGCAATGTGTGTTTTTTTTGCCCTGATGTTCTTTCTTGTGTTTACGAAGGACTGTTTTTTTTCTTCATCTTCTTCTTCTTCTTCCCTCTTGATATTGCTGTTTTTTTAACCTATAGTTCTTTGGGAATGGGAAAAATTGGGATTGGAAAAGCTAAAAAAAAAAAGAGAGAAGCTTTTCCTAATGCAATTTGACACTCATTGGTTTTATTCTATTGATAAACTGCTGGTTGGGTCCTTGAAAGCTTGTGGCCTCTCTAGAACTGAATCATTAACCCATTCAATATTCAAGGAAGAATATTTTGCCAGATCGGGTCTGTGAACATTCTTAATGAGGACAAAATGAGGATCTCTTCAATCGGAAACACATGTTTTATGCTATGTGGAATTAAAATGTTGAGATTTGGGGTTTTGTTGGTTGAGGTTTGTCCTGTAATCTACAATGGCCTTCATTTAGCTCCAATAAGTAAATGTATGTGAGTGTTTGTCAGGTGTTTATGGGAAATGCTATTCGTGAACATGGCAGTGTTAAGCTGCTGAAAATAGGATCGATTTTTTGCTGAGGGAGAAAGAGTGACGTCTGAGCGCGAGTTTATGCATGTGTCTGGGTGAGTGAGTGCGTGACTAGTGTAAGCTTCAGCCGAAGGCTGAGTGTTGAGACAAAGGTGTGTGTCCACCTGAGCCCAGCTCATTATTCAGACTGTGTGTCACATCATTATCAACGTGAACAAACACTCACACACACTTGAAATTTACTGCTTCATGCTCGCTTTCTCCCCCGTCTCTCATGCTCTATCTGTGTCACGCAGACTTTAGAAACTGTTCAGCCAGACAGCGTCGAGCACGTCCTCTTACTCAACCCCAGTCTATCAGCACCTCAGTCTAGATCAGGTGGATTGAAAGCGAATACTTTAGGACCCTGAATCTGTGGACTCCTCACCCCTGTCCACAACAGATACAAGCCATCTGTTTGGGGGTTATGTTGTTCATGGCTCACCTCACTCAGGGACTTTCCTTTTCATATATATGAGACTTATGCAACAGAGCAGAAAGAATGTTAGTATTTTTTTTATCATTTTAATTTATGCCATTATATATATATCTGAATGGTTCAAAAAACTTTTGAATGGTACTGTCAATTTTACAATACCAATTGACATTGGCTTTGGTTTCATCCATTGAAAAGCCATATTGTTTGACCACTAACTGGTATGGTCATTGGTAAATAAAAATCTGGCATGACTTAAGAGTGTACTGCTAAATTTCAATAAAGCTTTATCGTTTTGTAGAAATTGGTTCTGCTCTTCATTGGTTACTTAACAAGTCTTTCACGGATGGTTACCCTGATTTACAAAACACATTAGCACAAACAAAACTACTGCAGCAACAGCAGTCAACAGTCTTTTTGAAACGTGTAGATTTTTACAAAGCTCATTGGTCTGAAAAGTGAGGTGTGCTGTGATTGGGCAGCTATCCAGTGCGTTATAATTGGCCGAATACCTCAAGTGTGTGACTAAAATGTTACACCCCTTACCGTACTGTGATGCCGTGTCCCGGTGTTGTAACAAATAATGCTACCTATCAGATTATGCTACCAACACTGTATTTATCTGACTGTAAGGGTAGGTTTAGGGTTGAGGTAGGTGTACATGTTAATAAAGGATTTTGCTTCCGAATTATGCTACCATCTGTTTTAATGGGAGGTAGCAAAATCTTAGCCTGGTAATACCAAACTCTGCTACTTCACTTTGCTTCATAGACAGAGTCTGGAAGGGCATAATTCACATGCATTTACTTTCTTGTGGTGGGGGTGCATGTCTAAAGTTTAAAATCCCGTAAGCCAATCACATAACATTTGGTTATGACATGTGTTATGTGCTGGCTCAGCCGCCTCGAACTTCCGCTGTAAACACAGGTTTGCTGTGAAAACAAAACCACTGAGCGAAATACCCGAGTGAACATGGCTGTGAATGACTTTTGCGGATTATGTGAAGGAAATATACGCATCCACGGTACAATCAGTGCATCTAAACTAATATTTGACAGTAGAGACAAACAGGAAAAGATTTGCAGCCAACTGTCAAAGTTAGGATTAGTTCTGTTAAACACAGCTCTTCATTCATTTCGAGTCTGTCGGAAATGCTGCAACTTAATTGCAAGATTACAGCATGACATGGAAATATTCAAGGACTAGAAAAGAAAGGAGACACTGGCCTGTCAAAAGGGTGCCAGTTCAAGCTCAACCGATAAAAGAGACTGAGATACACCTTCTTAAACTCCAAGGACCATAAAAAAGCAGAGGAAGGCCATGGACTTGTCATCACAAAGCAGTGTCACCAAGGTGGGTTAAACACTACAATGCATGGCTGGACATAGGTCCAGTACTTTTATTCTCCACAACAGAGCGAATAGCATCCTGTGTCTCCATGTCCGCTGTCATTTTCGATTTTTAAAGATTTGTAGATTTTTATTTTATTGACTTTTCTTTTATTTTAGTTTTAACCTAAACTAAAATCTTAAATTCGGAGCTTAGCATCTACGTCATGGCTCTCAGCTCTCTGTTCGTTGATTGGATGGCTAATATTTAGAATTAGTTTTTTTTTTTTGAGTTTTCATTTTAGTTTGTATTTTATAGTTTATTTTATATTTTACTTTGTTTAATAGTCATATTTTAAGTTAATAATTATATTTAAAGTTTAATTGATATATTGTAAGTTTAATAATTGTATTTAATTTCAACTTTATTTACATTGGGGAAAGCCATTTTTAATTTGTTTTCAGTTAGCTCTGGTGGGAAGTCGCTGTGCTGTATATTGAAGCAAAACAGCAATCCTTCAGATAAAGATAAATTGACAGCAAATGCAAATCTTTACAAGCAGGATGTGCTTGTTTATTTACTTGAGCTAAAAGGCACATCTGTCAGAGTTTGCTTCCAGATTTAGGCCTAATTGATAATATTCTCAATATTTTTAGATATTTGACATCTAAGCCTCATACTGCATACCCAATACAGTGGTAAAATGTTTATGCAGCATAATATAAGCTATATAAGAAATAGCATAGTTTAAGCTTACCTGTGAAAACTAAGTTTGCTCTTGTTGACACCTCGTGATGAGATGTTGTGTAACCTCTGCAGTGTTCGAGACTGCACATACATTCATCATTAAAACTGTAGTGCCACAGAACTGCCGACACACTCCTGCAAGCAATAGATTTGCTGTCGACCTGCAGGCGCACACACAGTTCCCGTTGGGTTTGATTGTGTGTCACAGACTGCGGTGTGTGTGTGTGTGTGTGTGTGTGCTTGTGTTCGTGCACTCATGCTGTGTCTGATGAAGGTGCTGAGCTGGAATCACCTAGAGAGCGATCCGTCATGTTCTCTTGCACTTTGCCAATTCCTCACTCTTTCTCACTCTCTCAGTTTTTCTAAACAAATTTTCTGATCCCTGTTCAAGGACAAATTGTGGTCCTGCAAGGCCCTGGGACACCAGCCTATTTGTAGCCCCCTTTTTTGTCATTTGAGATCATTAAATAGACATTATTTCCCAAATGAAAGTTGAAATTGAATGAGATATAAAACCACAAATGCAAGAACTTCTTGTGCACAGCCAAATGAAAAAGAAAAATGTTAGAAAATTTAAGATGGGAATCAGTGGTATTTCAGCACTATTTATATACTGTTGTCAACTTTTTTTATATATATATATTAAAATGTTTTAGTAAATTCATTATGTGCTTTTGGCTTTTCTATTTAACTTTAAGTCATTTTTGTACTTCAACAGTTATGTTTATTTTATTTTATTTCTAATTTTCATTCTAAATTCAATTTTTTTTGAGTTTTATTTCTTAAGGCAAAATAAAAATAATTGAATTATCACCATTTGTGAATAAAAAATAAATAAATAACTTTTTGGTATTAACAAAATTTTAATACCTACAATCCTGTACTTATTTTCTCATCTCTACAGTACAGTCCTACTGTATTTCTCCTTTCCTGCATCTCTGTCTGTCTTTCAGTGTGTGTGTGTGTGTGTGTGTGTGTGTGTGTGTGTGTGTGTGTGTGTGTGTGTGTGTGTGTATGTGTGTGTGTGTGTGCGTGTGTGTGTGTGTGTGTGTGTGTGTGTGTGTGTGTGTGATGTATTTGCCCTGTAGGCATTGATGTGTGCTGACGTCTAACTATTCGCGTGTTCTCTTTCATTAGCATTAGGGCCCTACCTCCATGATCCCTCATCCACAGAGCGCCGAACCTTACAGCACCCCCTAGGGGCAAACAACACCACCCACACATTACATACACATTACACCGCTAAACAACATTTTCTGCTTGTTCATTTAGCAAGTTAGAGGATGTTAAAAAATAAATAAATAAATAAAACACCTATCAAGAGTGAACAAAAGTGTTGAACTGGAAAAATGGCCCGGCAGGAACGTTAAATGGAGAAATAATAGAATAAAAGCAGAGATTCACTTACCTATACAGCCATTAGAGTAGAGAGAGGGAAAGAAAAATATGTCCTACTTATGTCAGATCTCTGTCTAAGAGAGCAGGTTAGACGAGCTGGCAGGGAAAGCCAGAGAGAGAGCAAGTGTTGATCAAATCACAGTGACATTGTAATAGAATAATTCATGTTAGAGTTTCACCAGTGAGCTTTTCAATAGACATTTTCAAAGACAGAAACAGCAGTGTACTCACAACAACTCCAACATTCAAATGTATTGATTAGTAATAAATATGCTGGGGCACAACCAATCAGCATCGCTGATTTCATCAGGCTTTCTTTTATTATTCTCAATAGACACCTTATAAAATGCTTCATCTCTTTCTGAAGGACACACATCTTGATTTTTATAGTCCATAAATGAAATTGGGAATAATATATAGTAGAGTAAAAATTTGGACACACCTGCTGATTCATAATATTTAAATTTTGTATACAATGTCTGTACTTTTAGAATTTTATACTTTTTTATATTTATTATTTTTTTTTTAAATTGCAACATTTACAATAACAGTCATCGAAACTATAAAATAACACAAATGTATAGTTTGACCAAATATGCTGTTTATATTTCTTGTAATTGGAATGAAGTATCAAGGAGGATCAGTAGCCAATAGCGAATTTGGGGTCCGAAGGGTTGTTTATTTAGAGCAGATGTGCACACTGTGCAAATAAATAGATTTACGAGCTTACAAAAGATTGTAATAAAAACAGTCTAAAACTTGAATTGCAAATACTAAAAACAATACCAACTCCCCTCTACGACAGTGAGGCTGGCGTTTCACATGCTACACAGCACTACAATTATCCATCCATACACTACTAGTGGTGGACATCTTAAATACACATTTTTTTCCAATCTCCCCAAATTGGAACATACCATTTTTATATAATAAAAAATCTTGACTTTGACTCTTATGATATACATGAGAATTAGAAACAAGAGTTTAAGTAGATAAATACAATTAATAATGCAATTAAAAAGAATAACGGATAAACCAAAACATTTACATACACTAGTGAAGCTAAGAGTTTTTCTCAGTTTGCACTTCCTATTGCCACGTCTGCTTAGCTAGATGAAGAAATGCAAACAAGCAACCAACTTTAACAGTGAAAACGGTGATGGGAGACAATTTCAAAGTCTGTCCATCACAGAGTATTTTAACATATCATTTTTGATTGTGTTGTGAATTAAAAACCCAAAACTGCAGTTTTGTGGGTCCACCAGACCCACAAACACTGGCTGGGTAACAAAAAAATGAGTGTCACACAAGGTTTAAGGTCTCTCATAAAGTATGAAAACAATGTATTCTGTATGACACTGGATGAACCTTTGAATTCTGTCAGAGATCACTTTTACACTACTTAAGATAATATCATCTGCTGTAACATTTTTAATAAAAGTCACTGAAACTATAAGATAACTGTGTACCTAATAATTTGAAGGTGATAAATAAGGTGAGCTAAACATGACAAAATCTCCACACAAAAAAACACAGGCATGTGTTTGTGTGTGTGTGTGTGTGTGTGTGTGTGTGTGTGTGTTCACGTGTGTGTTTGCACGTGGGCACTTCAATGGGCCTTAAATTAAAGCTGGAAATTTTTAAAATGTGATCAATATCTGTCACCGTTTCCATTGAAAACTGCAGTGTTCGGGAAATGTCTTTAAATGACCGGTCTTTTCACTTAATAAAGCTAATTTACCCAAAAGCACATGCAGATAAGTTTTCTCTGAAACTTTCTTCTCATTTCTCAATACAGGGCTAGTGGATCCTCCAAGTAAATTCACGTGGGCTCCAATCACAGGCTTGAACAGGATGCTGTGGTTTTTTCTGGTTCACCAGTCAGCATGCTTCTCTCTTGTCAACAGGCCAGACAGTGGTACTCTTCACAGTGCTTCTCTGTAATCTAAATGAGAGGAGGATGGAGATAGGTTTAATGAACCTCATCCAGTCAAGCGGCCCGTCCATTCAGATTCCCCCAAAATTCACTGCCAATTAATGGGGCTTGCTGGATGAGCGGAAGTATATGGGGAAAGGGGAGACAGGGACTTAACGAGGTTAAATTAGGACACCCTCTCCACACACACACCTTCCCACAACGACTGCCAGGAGAGTCCAGTCTATTATTGTTGGTCTTGCCATTATCCTGAAATAAACAAGAGGGAGCATACAAGGGAGAAAGAGAGGAGAGAAAGTGGGGGGAAAGGAGCAGAAGAAGAATGAGGATAAAAAATAATGAGCAAGAAAGAATTGAAAAACGAGGCCTTTATACATGTTTTTATTTTTTTGTGATAGTTCATGTGTGCTCGTTTTTGGGGGGGGGGGGGGGGGGTTAATGTGCATGGTTGTTATTCATGGTTGAACAACTTCTGCACAGCTAGATCTCAGTAATTGATCCTCTTTGAATAAAAACAAATCAAGTCAGCTCAATTTAAGCATGCTATTTTGGAAGCCCAATAAGAAGTCAAGGAGAGAGCGAAAGATGAGTGCAGAGTGACAGCATGAGAAAGATTTAAAATGGATAGTTCACAACTAGTTTTCTTTGTATGAGAATTTTCTGAAGAATCTTTATGCATAAGTTCATAGGAACCACATGAACCACAACTGTCAATCACCAAAATCAAGCTCTAAAAATGAGCATAAAACACAATAAATATAACATATGTATATAATGGCCCATATGATTTGCATGCTATATTTCCAAGTCTTCTGAATAATCCACCTTTTAAGTGAGCACTTCACTCCAAATAACTGTCTGTTAGTGTTCAAAGATTCAGAGATCTGATTCTCAAATGAACAGCTCAGATGGTAAGATTATCAGTGAATAACTTACATTTCAGGAGGATTCCTCACAAAGATACGATATGAGTATTCTAGAATTATTATATAGTCATATATACTCATTTTAGGGATTTTTTCTTTTTTGGAGCTTGATAGGTGTGAAGCTTGACTTAAACTGGATGTGAAAAGAAGAGTGTGAAAATTATCCTTATATGTTCCACAGAAAAACAAGAGTTTGAAAAAAATATATAAAAGCATTTGAGTGAGTAATTAAATAATTTGAAGTGGTGTATATTTTTTAATGGAGAAAAGAAAGGGGAGGTGAATACTGAAAAATAAAAATGTGGTGAAGACAAAAGTGCAAACAAGTGTACAGAAAGAAGTGATGGAGATCACAAGTCCAATAGTAAGAGATCAAAAATAAGATGAATAGTCCTCTTGTTTCTGTTGCTGTATGAGGAGGCCATGGGGAAGAAGAGAAAGGGGGGTCTTTGTTTTCAGAGAAAAACCCTTCTCTCTCTTCTTCACTATATTAGACCCCCTCCCTCTTTCTTCAGTATCAAGAATGTTATTGGGGATTCTTCTGTCTTGAACTCAGAGAAACTGAGATCACATACAAACAGTGCTGCTGTACTTAAATGAGCGTAAGTGAATAGTTCACCCCAAAATTGAAATTCCATCATTTTCTGGAGCTTGACATTCATTAGTCAATGTCTAGTTTAGTTGTATAGAAAAGAGCTGCTTGTATTGTATGAGTGGCATGAGCACCAAGAATGGATCCTAGATCTTTCATTTGGGTCTTTGCATGTGCAGTAAATGTATGTAAAATAAAAAGGTGCATGTGGGCGGTCTGCATATGTGCATTTAAAGACAGCATGAAACATTCATAACCCCTACTGCGGATTCGACATACATTAAGGCAATATTTTTCTCTGTCTCTATCTTGTCCTTCTGAGTACTCTTTACGATATTGATCCATGTGTAAGAGACCCTGACAGACAGTCTGACTGCAGTCTGTAGTCTAAGTGTTGATTGTTAGTCTCTCAAATGCCCTGTTTTCTGCTCCTTCAAACCTCCTCCACCTCACCAAAAGCTCCCTCCTGTAATCTCTCTCTGTCTTCCTCCTCTCATACTTTTCCTCATTCTTTCAGTCATGTGGTGGATCTTCTTTCATTCAGTGTAACAATGTGACTCATAGACTGAAGAGAATCAGAGTTAATTTCCATATCTGTAATAGCTGAGTGTTATGTTGATTTGGTATAATGGTTTTTATAACCAAGAAAAGTAACTCTTGCTTTACCATCTGCGAAAATAGCAGCAATCTCAGGTATTCCAGAAAAACAGGATTTTGCCATTTCTGAAGAATCAGAATCAGAAAGAGCTTTATTGCCAGGTATGCTTGCGCATACAAGGAATTTGTTTTAGTGACATAAGCTTCCAGTACACAGAGACAAAAACACACAGACAAAAAAAATAATAATTAGGCAAATAAATAAGTGTATAAACAATTGTGCTATAAATGATAATGGAACAGGATTGAGTAAGATGCAGGGATGTACTAGGATGGAGGGGTAACAAATAAATATAAGGATATTGCACATTTTTATTGCATAAGTGGGGAATATGTAACAGATCATGAGGTAGATTGCCTGGGGGAAGAATCTGTTCTTGTGCCTGACTGTTCTGGTATTTGAGGCTCTGAAGCGCAGTCCAGATGGCAATAGTTCAAAGATGATTTTCTGAGTGATTTTCTGAGCCCTTTTCCTCACTCTGGATGTATACAGTTCTTGAAGGCTGGGCAGGGGAGCACCAATAATCCTTTTAGCACTCCGAACAGTTCTCTGTTGTCTTTTGATGTCTGATTTTGTTGTTGAACCAAACCAGACAGTTATTGAAGTACACGGGACAGACTCAATGATGGCTGAGTAGAACTGTTTCCGCAGCTCCTGTGGCAGGTTAAACTTCCTCAGCTGGCGAAGGAAGTACAACCTTTGTTGGGCCTTTTTCACAATGGAGTCAATGTGATTGTCCCACTTCAGGTCCTGAGAGATGGTGGTTCCCAGGAATCTGAATGACTCCACTGCAGCCACTGTGCTGTTCATGATGGTGAGTGGGGGGAGTGCAAGGGGGTTTCTCTTAAAGTCCACGATCATCTCCACTGTTTTGAGCGTGTTCAGCTCCAGGTTGTTAAGACTGCACCAGACAGCCAGTTGCTCAACCTCTTGTCTGTAAGCAGACTCATCACCGTCCTGGATGAGGCAGATGACTGTAGTGTCGTCTGCAAACTTCAGGAGCTTGACAGATGGGTCTTTAGAGGTGCAGTCGTTGGTGTACAGGGAGAAGAGCAGTGGGGAGAGAACACATCCCTGAGGGGCACCAGTGCTGGTGGAGCAACTTTTAGACATGAATTCCCCCAGTCTCACTAACTGTTGCCTATCTGTCAAAAAGCTGGTGATCCACTGGCAGAAAGAGCTAGGAACAGAGAGCTGGGTCAGTTTGGTCTGGAGGGCTGATGGGATGATGGTGTTGAAAGAGCCGAACTAAAGTCCACAAACAGGATCCTCACATAAGTCCCTGTTTTGTCCAGATGTTGCAGGATGAAGTGCAATCCCATGTTGATTGCATCATCCACGGACCTGTTTGCTCGGTAAGCAAACTGCAGGGGTCCAGTGATGTTCTTCAGACAAGCCAGAACTAGTTTTTCAAACGACTTCATGACAACAGATGTTAGAGCCACAGGTCTGTAGTATACGGTGGCCGAGACAGCTCAACACGCTGCAACTTAAGAAAACACATGCAAATTGAAAAAACATTGGCAAGTGAAGAAAACATCTTCATCAGTTTGACAACGCAAGTGTTGCAAATCATCACAACACATGCATACAACGAAACACGCTGCAAATACTTCACAACACATGCATATAGCGAAACGCGCTGCAAATACGTCACAACACATGCATATAATGAAATGCGCTGCAAATCATCACAACACATGCATATAGCGAAACGCGCTACTAATCCTCACAACACTTGCATGCAACGAAACGCACTGCAAATTCTTCACAACACATGCATATAGCGAAACGTGCTGCAAATCATCACAACACATGCATATAGTGAAACACGCTTTAAATACTTCACAACATATGCATATAGCGAAACGCAGTAAATCTCCATCCAAAGGCCAGAGGGCGCTCTCACGCTGAAACTCCAAACGCGCGTCTCTGTAAAGCCCAGGAAATGAAATAGTGGTAGCTGGATAAACAGAAGATTTAACTGTGTTTATTGATTCAACGCGACTAAAAAAAACACACAATTATGACAATGCATGGTTTATCTGAGTTATTATTATTATAATTTTCATTAAAATAAAGTATATTTATAATACAATGCCTTCATCACTGCTTAGAATACAATGAAATACGTTGCGTGCCTTATTCTGTGGAAGAAGCCACATCATCTCACAGAAGGATTTATTTCAAACATTCAGCTGACCTTATGAAGTGAGTTTGGAATAAAAAAATATGTTGTTGAATGTGGTATTTCACATGCTTTCATGTGGAACACCATTTACTACACAGAGATGTAGTTCATTGAGAAGCTGCGCAAACAGCTGTCACTATCACGAACAATTTCTTTGATTTCATAATCACGCAATAATATCATCAGCAATTTTTTTTTGCGTTTTGTCAGTGAGCTATGGCTCTGTGTAGTAAATGCTGCTCCTGCTGATTTACTGCTGATTACAGAACTGGCTTTACTAACAAAATGCGCATTACAATCTATTCAATGAATTGTGCAGTCCTTCTATCTGTCTATCTGTGTATCTGTCTGTCTGTCTGTCTGTCATTCTTTTTATATCCATCTGTCCATCAGTCCATCCATTTATCCACCCGTCTTTCTTTTTATTGTTCATTCTATTTTTTATTCCTGTCTATCGTGCTGCTCTGTCAATAAAGTTTATAAAAAACTTTGTCAAGCCAACATACACACTAATGGACTATAAGTCTTTTGTCCTGTCAGTCATGGACTGTCAATCAAATTTGTATACAAAACCAAATTAACCCCCCAGAAATTATAAATTTCACATTTATATGTTCAAAATCGCATGTTTTTGGAATTTTCTCTAGTAAACACCAAATTTACAAGCACTAGCTATGATGGCATTCGGTAGCCAGCCTATCGGGCCGAGTTGTCTCAAGTGAGAAATATGCCTTTGTGTTTTTGCACCAGTTTAATTGGATGTGGGTGACAGGAGAATAGAGGAAGGAATTGTCTATCTGGCAGTGTCTAATGGATTCAGAGCTAATTAAGTTCACAGAAGAGATAGAGGCTCCCCACCATCAGAGGGACATAATGGCAGATTGTGTATGTGTTTGTGGGTTCACCCACACACATGCAAACGCGCTGAGCAGTAAACACAAGTTTGTTTCTAATCACACTATTGTCTCCGTTCTGCATGAGAGGCTCAGAGGTGAGCAGCAAGCTCCTGTGGGCCTCTCTATCTGAGTATGCATGTTTCTTTGTTTTGGACTTTTTTTCAGATCATTTCGTTTCACGCCCTCTCCTAGTTTTCCTCAAAATCGGACTCGTTTCCTCCCTTCTAATCTTTGTGTCTTTCTTTTTCTACCTTCATTTCGCAGTACGTTTGCAGACCTACTTGCCCTCCCTTTGAATGCCCATTTTACGGTATGTTTGTGGTGTTTGAATGTAAGAAAGCGAGGACACCGGGGGCCAAAATAAAGGAACAGGATGTTTTGGTGGTTAAGCTAAGACAAAACACATTGATACTTGAAATTAATCTATTAAAAGTGTTAGAGAGGGGCATTGAGGAAAAAGAGTTTTTGGAAATGAATCAAGATGAACACAATTCTACTGTACTGACTGATTGTGTGAATGCCGTCTCTGGAAGCATGTGTTGATGTGCATGCAGAGGGTCCAAAATTAACACCTGTCAAACAATAAATGCAACTAAAAATGACTTTGCAAAGTAATTAATATAAAAGTTACTAGCCAGAAGGTAGTAGGTACTATTAGGAGCTGCTACAACTGCACAATACATACAGAGTTCTGGCATGAAACTCTAAATGGCACAGTCCGATAGATCTAACTCGGTATGACATGACATCATCATCACGTCACACGTTCTCTCCTGTATCGATAGCCAATGAGCTCGCTGCTCAACATTCAAATACTTAACCAATGTTTGGGGTAACAGTTTGTAGCACACTCCAGAAACCCTCCAGCTTCCCCAGCTCCACCTTTATGGATCTGCTATATGCACCCAATCATGTATGTTATTTGTGCAGCAGCATTATTTCTTACATGCTCACAGCAGCATGTTGGTGGTTGTATTGGCAGTAGCAAGTCTTGGTACTTGCTCTGCCACAGCAGCAGCTTCGTAGCAGATCTGTTCTGCCAAGACCAAATACATTAACATTGTCATGTACATTACCATGCCAATCCCTTTGAGAGTTGTAATGACAGAAAGGGTTTTAAACTAGGGCTGTCATTGTTAATGCATGTGATACATTTTACAAATCCTAACGTGTTAAAATAATTTTACACAGTTAACGCAAAATTACTGAAGCACAATTTCTATTCTAACACTTTAACCCAATTTTGCTTCTCTGCTTGCGATTAGATCATTTTAAGCTGCTAAACTCTGGGAAAGTTTTCAGTCCAATGATCCAGTAAGCAAATGAATTCAAACAATCTGTCCAAAAAAGCTCTAATATAAAGGAAACCAGGCTGATAACATCAAAGATTGCAGAGCTCTCTCATATTCCGTGATTGTTTCTGAAGAGCGCGAGCCTTTACAGTCGTGCTGTGTGAAGTACAGACTGAACGGATTGTCAACATCCCACTGGTGTATGGCCAGATGAGATGCAAACTACTGTTTCTCGAGTAAAGTTTTGATGGATGAAGGCTGCAATCAAGGTAAAGATGATTGCTGTGGCATACAGGAGTCATACAGTAAGCATGCGTTTGTCCGTTATATCAATGCATGTATAAGTGCTCTTGACGTACTGATCGCACCTTGTATTTATGCACAGCACAGACATTTACGCTCATTCACGTTGTTTCCACACACATTCACAATAATGAATGGATCTGTCTACAGTAGTAGATATATGCAGTCAGCAGGCGGTTGTTGTTTTTTTGCCATAACCATGTGGTCAGTATTGCAACTTGAATTCTCTAAAATGTAAAAAAGTTATTTGCTGTTGCACTGTACACATACTATAGATTTTCTTCTTTCATATGTGCTTATATGGGCTCCTTTGGTGTCCTTTTGGAGTTTCTAAGTGTCCTTTTTTGGAAAGAAATCTAAATTTATCTCGAAAAAGTCTTTCAGAAAATACAGATTTTTGAGAATTTTGAGAGTTTACTTTGCTGGATGTAGCAGATGATGACAAAATAAACATTTGAAACAAGATACATAGCTTATGCTTAATTTCATGACGTGTGCGATTAATCGTGTTTAATCACAGAAAAGGGGTGTGATTATTCTGAATAAAAATGTGAATCAATTGACAGCCCTATTTTAAACATCAGAAGTTTAACGATAGATAGATAGATAGATAGATAGATAGATAGATAGATAGATAGATAGATAGATAGATAGATAGATAGATAGATAGATAGATAGACAGATAGATAGATCAAAATATCTTGAATTAATTGAAAATGTAATTTAATTGTATTATTTAAATATTCACCATCACCAGTCATTATTGGAACCCAAATAGTTGACGGAAGCATTTGTTGAAGTATTTGCTTGTCTGTCCAGTCATGTATGACAGCACATGTCTGTGTGTGTTTTATGGATGAATAAGTCAGTAATCCATCTTGACTGACCGTCTGTTTGATGCTCTACTCTGGTAACACTTTGGATGCATTTGTGTTTGTGTGTGTGGTCGCTCCTGCTGCATCTTGGAGTGTCTGACTTTATCAATTATCTGCTTTAATGAAATCGACTGAGATTCAGGTAGTGATTGAAGGTGATAAAGGGGTTAGAAAAGTGAAAGTATGTGTGTCTGTGTAATAGATCTCCATGGCAACAGTCAATGGGAGTGAGTCACATTGATGGAATGGCCTCTGTTGGGTAGATGGGGAAATCAAATTGAGGCAGTTTCTATAGCGACGCTCCACTGCAGCTGCCTCTGCATCTGTCTCGGTGTGTGTGTGTGTATGTGTTGTTATATATTGAGGAGTAAGAGCTCATTGGTGTCTAAAATTACCTAATGACTAGCTATTTACACTCAAAGGATCCAACCATCACCTTCAGATATAAAAAAAATAAATAAATAATAAAATGTGTAGTTTCACAAAGTGACTCATCATTTAATCTTTCTATAGCCCTCACTTACACAATACTCTCTTTTCCCCTCATTTTGACTTTTTTTAGACATCCGTGACCGCAGGAAGAAACCAGTCATGCTGTTCATTCATGGTGGCTCTTACATGGAAGGAACCGGAAACATGTTTGACGCCAGTGTGCTTGCGGCATATGGGAACGTCATTGTAGTCACCATGAACTATAGGCTGGGAGTTCTGGGTAAGTGTACTTCATTTATTTTCCCACTAACTCTTCATGCAGGTCTGAAATCACAAGAGGCACAGAAACTGCTCCATATGGCAGAGCAGATCATTTCTTATTTTACTTTGGACGTTTTCACACATTTTTCTATCATGTTTATTAGAGATGGTAAGCATCGCTGCATTGGCATAAAAGTTAATTGATTTAAAAAAGTGTTCTTTGGATACAAGTTGGCAATAGTATCAAGATGTTTCGTTGTTGCAACATAGGCTCATTGGAAATACATGCCTCTATATATACATTTCTGCAAAACTGAAAAAACTTACCTACTATATATGTACGAATTGCAGAACTGCAGTTTCCAGTTGAAATGAACATTAGAGGCAGTAAAACTCCAACAACTTTTATTCCTTTTCACACAAAGTATGATTTAGAGGTACAGAGTTTTGTTTTATAAAGGCTAATTTTCACACAATTGCTTTCAGAATATTATGTTATGACTTGATTTGAATCACGTATTGAACATGTTTTAGCCCCACTCTCTGGACATTTCACTTTAAAATTGTTGTGAAACGTGCTGTAGGGGACGTAATGTATTTGTTGTATTGAATCGAAAAATGCATCGCACTGCATCGTAATGGGGTTAATCACATTACATACATATCTGCTTCATATCTGTCTACATTGTATCATAATGTTGGTTATGCATTGAGATGGGTATCACATTGGCCTCAGTTATGGAGATGCCCAACTCTAATGTTTTTGAAGGCAGCTTTGGGATTCATGTTTTTAATTTTTTTTATTTCAGTTATTTCATTTTAGTAAATCATCTCTAGGTTACGTATGTAACCCTAGTTCCTCGAGGGAACAAGACGCTGCGTCGAACAACGCTTTGGGGAACGCGCTTAGCGTGAGCGACTCTGAATATCGTCTGTAATCAGTCCAATGGAAGAGCATGACGGCACAGGCGGGGTGACGTAAGCTACCAGGAAGCTATAAAAGCACGTGCCGCACAGCTGGCGTCAGCTTCGAGTACCAGCAAGCGCCGGCAGGGGTGCCAGGGGTATGGCTCCGAGACGCAGCGTCTCGTTCCCTCGAGGAACTAGGGTTACATACGTAACCTAGAGACGTTCCTCTTCAGGAACTCGAGCTGCGTCGAACAACGCTTTGGGAGATGAGTACCAACACCGCCAGACTACCAAACCCCTGCCTAGTGTGTATCCGAAGAGCACAGCTTAGGACGAGAGGACAGAAGCGCCCGGAGTGACTGGCATGTCTAGGCCATAGAATTTAACAAACATAGAAGGCGTGGACTACCCAGCAGCATTGCAGATGTCCAGCATGGATACACCTGCTAGGAAGGCCTAGGAGGCCGCCATACCCCGAGTAGAGTGAGCCTTGGCTCCCCACAGCGGGGGAAGACCAGAGGACTCATAGGTGGCGTTGATAGCCTCGACTATCCAACGACTAATAGTCTGCTTAGAAGCAGGAGAACCCCTCTTGGGGGGACCGTAGCATACAAGCAATTGGTCAGTTTTTCTCCACAGGGCAGCTCTGTGGACGTATGCGTCCAGCGCTTGAACTGGACACATACAATTTAGCTTCGCTTGGTCGGGCTCCCGAAAGGGAGAAGGACAGAAGGCCTGCAGCACTACAGCTCGTGGTGTAACAGAGGGAACCTTAGGATCATATCCCGCTCGAGGGTATATGAACGCTTTGGTCATGCCAGGTGCAAACTCAAGATAAGTGGGGGCCACAGAGAGGGCCTGAAGATCTCCTACTCTCCGCAGAGAGGTGATAGCCAACAGAAAGGAGATTTTAAGCATAAGATGTCTGTCTGAAATATCCTGAATGGGTTCAAACGGGGGTTTGCACGTTGCCTCTAACACCAAAACCAAGTCCCACAGGGGAATACGGGACCGTACTGGAGGTCTCAGTCTCAGTGCACCGCAGAGGAAACGTGTAACTAGGGGGTGTCTTCCCAAAGACTGGCCATCGAGAAGGGCGTAGAAGGCCAAAATGGCCGCCACATAAACCTTTAGCGTGGAGTGGGTCAACCCTGCAGAGAGCCTGGCCTGTAGAAACTCCAGAACTGTACCAACTGGGCAGTTTGCTGGGTCTAGCTGGCGGTCTCTGCACCATGAGGTGAAGAGTTTCCACCTCAGGGTGTACAGTTTCCTTGTTGAGGGAGCTCTGGATTGGAGGAGGGTCTCAACAACCTCGGATGAGAGACCAGCTGCTAATAATTGTACCCCCTCAGGCGCCACACCCACAGCTTCCACAACTCCGTGCGAGGGTGAATTATCGTGCCCTGCGCCTGTGAGAGTAGGTCTGTCCCGATCGGTATCTCCCATGGAGAGCCGTCGAGGAGCGAGACCAGGTATGCGAACCATACTCGGCCCAGCCAGAACGGGGCTACTAATAACAGACGGACCCCATCCAGGCGTATTCTCGCCAGAACTCCCGGGAGCAGAGCAATTTTGGGAAAGGCTTACAGACAAAGCCTCGGCCAGGTCTGTACCATAGTGTCCAGTCCCAGAGGAGCTGGATGAACTAGAGAGAACCAAAGGGGACATTGTGATGTCTCTTGAGTCGCAAAAAGGTCTATTTGAGCCCTGCCAAACACTCTCCATATCTGCTTCACCACCTCTGGATGAAGCCTCTATTCCCCGGGCCTCGGCCCCTGCCTCGACAGTATGTCTGCTCCCATATTTAGTTTCCCAGGAATATATACTGCTATTAATGAGAGGAGTTTGCTTTGGGACCACACCAGGATCTGGTGCGCCAGCTTGTACAAAGGGCGCGAACACAGACCTCCCTGGTGGTTGATGTAAGAGACCACCGATGTGTTGTCGGTGCGCACCAACACATTGTGACCCCTTAGGTCTGGGAGGAAGTGCTTCAGTGCACGATAAACTGCTAGCATTTCTAGACATTTGATATGCCATGTTAGAAGACGACCGCTCCACAGACCACGGGCAGGGTGGCCACTCATGACTGCACCCCAACCGGTGAGAAATGCATCCGTCGCTAGTATTACACAGCGACAAGGAGCTCCCAGCACCGGGCCCTGATTCAAGAACCAAGGTTTCTTCCACATGTCTAAGGCACGGAGGCAGCGCCAAATGACCTTGATAGTGCGAAGTTGGTTGCCCCTCAGGGAAAATCCTTTGGTCTTGAGCCACCACTGTAGGGGTCTCATGTACAGCAGGCCAAGAGGTATCACGTTGGACGCAGCTGCCATCAGACCCAACAATCTCTGAAATTGTTTGAAAGTAAGTGACTGGCCTTCTCTGACTCTCTCGACTGAGATGAGGATCGACTCGATACGAGCAGGGGACAATCGTGCCTGCATCGCGGTCGAATCCCATACTACGCCTAGATAGGTGGTTCTCTGAACCGGAGAAAGTACACTCTTCTTGGCGTTCATTCTCAAACCCAGCTCCCCCATATGTGCGAGAACGACATCTTGATGCCGAGCCGCAAACTGCTCTGACTGAGCTAAAATCAACCAATCGTCGATATAGTTGAGAATGCGGATGCCCTGCATGCGCAGGGGGACCAGAGCCACGTCTACACATTTTGTGAACATGCGGGGTGAGAGTGCAAGGCCGAAGGGAAGTACTCGATATTGGTAAGCTTCGCCCCTGAAAGCGAACCTCAGAATCCTCCTGTGTTGTGGAAGGATGGATATGTGGAAGTATGCATATTTGAGATCTATTGTGACAGTCCTCGGACCGGATCTGAGCTACAACATGCTTGATTGTGAGCATTTTGAACTTCAATCTCATAACTGAACGATTTAAGACCCTCAAGTCTATAATCGGACCCAACCCCCCATCCTTCTTTGGAACTATGAAATACTGGCTGTAAAATCTGGAGTCCCTGTCTTGAGGGGGGACCACCTGATTGCCTCCTTCTCTAATAGGGTTTTCACTTCCTGTTGCATAACCAGACCCTGCCTGGGGCCGACTATCGTCGGAATGACCCCGTTGAATATTGGCGGTGCAGAGCCAAAATGAATACAGTAGCCTTTTTCTACTTTGTGCAGGACCCATTGAGATACATTTGGCAGTAGTTTCCATGCTGCTAAATAATCTACTAAGGGAATCAGTCTCTCGAGACTGACTTCTGATTTAAGAGGCCCCCGCAGGGGCGGCGAGCGTCTCAGCCCCGCTACGCGCACGGGCGGAAGATACTGAGAACGATGCTCGCAGGAGACCGCTGCGCCCTGGAACACTGGCAGGGTTGGCAGATCGGCCCCCAGAGTGCGCTGAGGCGAGATGGGCACCATGTACTGCGGTGTGTACCGCTCTACCCCAGCAGAGCTGCCCTCTGAAACCCTGGTCTTTTGGCATCAGGGCTTCTTGGCCGAGGACTTCTTGGCTTCTATGACTGCCCTAAGATCTTGTTTAGGCTTAGAAGACCTCGGCCGGGAGCGCTCTGTTTCTGGGCCTCTCGATACGAGGAGCTAGGGTGCGGCTGGGGCATCTCCCGCACAGATGCCCTGAGAGAGGGATGAGGGAGGAACTTATGGAACACCGCCGCTTGTTTGCGGGCCTTCTGAAACCTGTCGACAACAGAATTGACTGCGTCGCCGAACAGGCCAGTCGGCTGGATCGGGGCGTCCATGAGGCAGACCCTGTCCCGCTCTTTCATATCAGACAGGGTCAACCTTAAGTGCCTCTCCGCGGCCACCATAGCTGTCATGGACCGCCCAATTGCTCGGGCGGTCTCCTTGGTGGCACGGAGGGAGAGATCAGCGGTCCTTCTTAGTTCTGAAATATCATGAGACTTGATCTCCTCTCCCTCATCTAGCTCGTTAAGCAGGTCAGCTTGGTACGCCTGTAACACCGCCATGGTGTACAGACACGCACCAGCCTGACCTGCAGCCGCATACCCTTTGCCCACCAAAGCCGATGTTGTTCTGAGTGGCTTTGAGGGCAATGCTGGGGCCTTCAGAGACGATGCCACGCCAGTGGACAGATAGCTCACAAGCGTCTGTTCCACCTGGGGCATCGCTCTATAGCCGTGCTCTCCCATCCCCACCACGTTGCCGTAGTAATCAGATGAGGGGATGTAGAGTCGGGCTGAAAACAGGTGTTTCCACGACCTGGCGATCTCATCATGCAGGTCGGGAAATAATGGAAGGCCCCGGCTGGGAGGTGGCTGACTCGCGCGCAGGAAGCGTTCATCGAGCTTGCTTCGATGCGGTTCGGTCGTTTTTTCGGCGGGCCACTCAATGCTTAATTTGGCCACCGCGCGAGTAACCACCTCCAAGAGCTCCTCATACTGCGGCGAATGGGGTGGCGAATCCCTGTCGACCGACTCCACATCGACCTCCTCGAAGGAAGAGAGGCGGAGCGTCAATCCCTCTCCCTGGGTGGAAGGAACCACAGAGCGTGCTTCCGACTCCAGAGATTGGTCACCGGATCTGGCGGAAGTGGAAGGAGATAGGGACTGTCCCGTCTCCATTCCCTCCACCAAATCCACTTGCGAACCCCACGAGTGCAGCCGCCGTTCTGCCTCGGCAGAAGCGGGACCAGCACCGCGGTGAATGCTGGCGAGGGCCCCCTCCTCGAAGAGGGCCTCTGGGAACGAAGCAGCCGCACCGACATATGCTCACAGTGCAGACAGTCGGCCCCCTCAAAAGAGCCGACTCAGCGGGCTTCGCTCCCGGGTAAACCACGCACAAGCTGTGTGTATCCCCACCCGTTATAGCGGGCAGGGAGGAACACACAACCTATAACGTGAGTTAGAATCGCCATCACTATGCTTAGATTTCGCCTTGCTCTTCGGCATGACTTGGAGCTCTAACTGGAAAGACAACAGTAAATAAGACTCACAAGACAAACAAGTGACATTCACACACAGAGCGCTTGCTGAAAGACGCGAAGCTGACGCCAGCTGCACGGCACATGCTTTTATAGCTTCCTGGTCACTTACATCACCCCGCCTGTGACGTCACGCTCTTCCATTGGACTGATTACACACGATATTCAGAGTCGCTCATGCTAAGCGCGTTCCCCAAAGCGTTGTTCGACGCAGCTCGAGTTCCTGAAGAGGATCCATTCATTTGGACTGTTCATTTGGGCATTTGCAGAAGCAGAAGTTTTTGTCTGATGAACTAATTCACTGATTAATTTTTCTTCTGTTTATATTAACAGTATGTCAGTGACTAGAAACTGTGCAGAGAAGAGGGAATGAGATGAGCATTAAATGCCTGTGAGCATTAAATTTCTGGCTAGACAACACTAATGTGGGGGCACTTTCAGCGGTCTGGTCAAGATAGTTAACTTTTAGTTAATGGTTAAATCTGGGTGAATTGAGCCATTGATTTTCTATAGAAAAAAGCACCAGCAGATCCCACAGTGCTCCAATTACAGGCTATAGGTCAATTTTTGCTTAATTGGTCTTATTATATAAGAGTCGGTTAAAGTAAATGCTGGATCAGAATAGCTCCCATGGGGAAGCTACCTGCTATTGTCATTAGAATGAGTTTCTTTATTCGTTTTGACCGCAAAGCTGAATATGCATAGTTCAGAAGTGTGAGAGTTACTTAAGGGTAATATGAGGACTTATGAAAGCGTTTTTGAGTTAAAGTGCTAAATCCTTTCTCTTTTTTAAATTTCCTCTCTCTTTCTCTCTTTTATTATTTTACAAGACTGAAATATTGAAGAGTGATATATTCATGCAGATTAGCTTTGACTCAGTTTTATTGGGCCACAGCAGTTAGAAATATATTTTTCCATTTCTTACTTTAACTGCGGCACTGCCCAGAGCGGGGATAAAGCAGCCTTTAGATTTACACTTAATAAAAAAATAAATAAAAAAAGAAAGACGCTTGAGATGTTCAAAGCATTACTACTAAACTGCAGAATGGTTGGATCTGGTTTGTATTCGTAATACTTGTAATATATAACAAACACAAATACAGCTGAAGGGCTAAAGGCTGAGTCAGATGGTTCTAAGGCCCTGGGTGTGGTGCTTTAGCATTTTGACTTTCTCTGGCGAATTAGTGTGTTATGTACTTGGCTCTGGAGCTTAGTGCAGATAGTGAAGCTTAGACATGTCAGCCTCTCAGCTCAGTTCTTCCTGCCTTGCAAAAGAGAGTGCTTATGTTTGTTTGTGAATGTCTTTCTCTCACTGCCTGTTTGTCTCTTCATAGACTCAAGACTTTCCCATTTAGATATAATGCAAAGAACAAGGAATTTAAATTGAGGCATAGAGAGAGTACTGTATGTGTGGGTCTACATTATTGATGAAAAATATCTATCTGGTGTGTCTAGCAGTGGGATTAGTGGTGACCTGTTCATTTAAATAAAAATATAAATTTGAATGGTACCAAAACTGTTCATGGAGCAGTGCTGCGGAGTAACTAACTAAAAGTGGAGACACTACTTGATAGTTTGATAGTAGCTAAGCTGTTTTCAAACCGGTGTAGCTATTTCATTTAAGCTATTTTTGATGATACCACTGCATTCCACTTTTTTAATTTCACATAGTTTGCACATTGATCTTTTTTTTATATTGATCTTTTTTTATATCATGTAGTGGTGGGAAATATGAACTCCACATTAAAGTTCAGCAAACTGATTAATTTGGTTAATTAACTTTTTGTGAACCAGTTTGTATAAATTAGGTGCTTATTTTATTACAGTAGCTAACATTTTATCCTTACAAATCGTTACACTAAACTAAAATACTGATTTATTTTAGGCCTTGTACTAAAGTTCTCATGTTTCTTTAACACAATGTTTAAGTAAACCTAGTTATTCATCACTGTTTTCAACTGAGTTACCGAGTTATATAATTTGGTCTGTCTTCTAGTTGTATTGATTATAATTTAATACAAAATTATAATTTCAAGTTTAATATGGTCACCCATATTGAGATCACTGTTGGTTTGTTTATTGTTTTTTGGGTTGTTTTTGTTTTTTGTTTGTTTGTTTGTTTTTGTTTTTCGCACCAAATCAATACTGCTCTAATTGAAATAATAAAGTTTGGGGTTAATAAGATGTATTTAAAATAAATAAATACTTTTATTTGGCAAGGATGCATTACATTGACAGTAAAGATATTTAAAATGTGATTAAAGATTTCCATTCCAAATTAATGCTGTTTATTTGAACTTTCTATTCATCAAAGAATTCTATATCATACATATAAAGCAGCACGACTGTATTCAACATAGATAATAATATGAGCACTAAATCAGCATATTAGAATGATTTCTGAAGGATCATGCAACATTGAAGGCTGTGGCAATGACATAATATTACTGTTTTACTATATTTTTGATTAAATAAATGCAGACATAGAGACATTTTCCAAAAACATTAACTGGTCACCTTTAAAAAAATTTAGTATCACTTTAGTGAACAATAGTGTACATAAAAGTGTATCCCCCTTCATTGCTTCTTTAGTAGCCTATAGTTTAGCTAAGTATTATTTAAAAACAAGCTGTACTTTAAGTTATTATGTTAGAGTTGTGCCATACCTGGACCTCAAGGACATCTGGTGCATGCAAGTCTCCACAAAGTTGAAATGTGATGCAGGATTTATACCAGCAATGACAGGACACAATTAACATCAGCACATCTCATCATGCACTGGCAGCAGTGTTCGGTCGTCACGCCCCTCCTCTCCACTTTCAGCTTCTGTCATGAGCCTGGATGTGGGCCAGCAATATGAGCACTGAGGCGACAGTAATTCAAGGAATTGCAGATCCTCTATCGTCATCTGAAATGAGAATGAGTGACGTGACTCAAACTATAATTTAGATAAAACCATTGGCCTGCACACAGTCTGTCACTTGTTCAGTCACAGACGTTTGCTCGTTAGACTTATGGACTCAATTTATAGTCAAACCTCATCCAACTGAAAGAATTCGATTTCATTTTTAGACTTAAGGAAGATTGCATAATTCTTTCATTTAAAGGTTGTATAGTTGCATGGGTCATTTGAAGGTTGTCTTGATCGTTTTAATATTATATAAGCCACTGGAAGATATTTTTAATACTTCATAGCTATATACCCCATAGTCGCTCAACTGGCTTTGCCAAGTGTCTCAGGTGTGAACTAGGATTTCGAAGCAGCTATTGAACTCTCAACCATTGAATCACTACAGGAGAAGTTGTGGCTTAGTGGTTAGAGAGTTTGACTCCTAACCCTAGCGTTGTGGGTTCGAGTTTCGGGCTGGCAATACCACAACTTAGGTGCCCTTGAGCAAGGCACTGAACCCCCAAATGATCCCCGGGCACCGCAGCATAAATGGCTGCCCACTGCTCCGGGTGTGTGTTCACAGTGTGTGTGTGTGTGTGTGTGTGTTCACTGCTGTGTGTGTGCACTTTGGATGGGTTAAATGCAGAGCACGAATTCTGAGTATGGGTCACCATACTTGGCTGAATCTCACGTCACACACTCACACAATACATTACACAATTTTAAAAAACATTGTTTATATGAAGAAATCATTAGCATTTGAAAAAAAGTTGAATTTGTTAGGCAGTGCATTAGGTAACATGAATGAGAATTTGATATATATATATATATATATATATATATATATATATATATATATATATATATATATATATATATATGTGACGAGTGGGGCGGGGCCGAGGGACATGGGAGCGAGGCCGGGGGAGTGATTGGAGATGAACTACACCTGTTCGTCCCACCGGTCTCGAGGCCCATGGAGGAGATGGAAGGATATAAAACTGGAGCGACGACAGTGAAGGACGAGAGAGGACCAGGCCTGGGCTTTTAGTTGTGTTTTGGGTTTTATTTTATGCGCACCAGTCGTCCGTGAGGGGCTGGTCCGCTGTTTTGTGTTTATTTTGTTATTAAAATGTTTTTGATTGTCCGCCGGTTCCCGCCTCCTTCTTCCGGATGAATATGAAGGTTTAATTCATTACAGTGGTGCCGAAGCCCGGGAGAAGGAGGGACGCGCTGCTGAAGATCCCTCGCCGCTGTGGTGAATCCGCGGTGCCAACGAGCTGGCGAGGAGTGTGCCGCCATGGATGCTCGAGGCGGTGGGCTGGAGCGAGTTGCCGGGGACGGGCGAGCTCGCTACCGGCCGCCCACGATGTGGAGGGACGGCTGCCGTCCGTGAGGGAGCGGAGGAGTCGGCGCCGTTCGCCAGGTGGCCGGAGCCTGCTGCCATCCGCCGGAACGGGGAGGAGCAGGGAACGGGGGACTCCTGCCGGCTGCCCAAAACCGGAGGAGCCGTCGCCGTCCACCGGGCGGCGGAGGAGTGTCGTGCCGTCCGCCGAGGGCCGTCCAGTGCCACCGCCAGGCACCGCGGAGGAGATCACCCAGCTGGTGGAGGGCCGAGCAGCGGTGCGTCTGGGAACCGGAATTTTTTTTTTTTTTTTTTTCCCCCTCTCCCCTCTCTCGTCTCTGTCGCTCCTCCTTCCATCTCCTTTTCTCTCGCCTCGCCTGTCCTACCCCCAGGTTCCCGCAGGTCCCCGGGAGCGGCCCCCCCGGAGGGAGGGGGGGGGGGGGGAGTAGAGCGCAGTCTCGGGAGTACCCCCCGGCCTGCGAGGGGCGATGGGGGTATGGGACGAGTGGGGCGGGGCCGAGGGACATGGGAGCGAGGCCGGGGGAGTGATTGGAGATGAACTACACCTGTTCGTCCCACCGGTCTCGAGGCCCATGGAGGAGATGGAAGGATATAAAACTGGAGCGACGACAGTGAAGGACGAGAGAGGACCAGGCCTGGGCTTTTAGTTGTGTTTTGGGTTTTATTTTATGCGCACCAGTCGTCCGTGAGGGGCTGGTGCGCTGTTGTGTGTTTATTTTGTTATTAAAATGTTTTTGATTGTCCGCCGGTTCCCGCCTCCTTCTTCCGGATGAATACAAAGGTTAATTCATTACAATATATATATATATATATATATATATATATATATATATATATATATATATGAACAAATTCAGAAATACGGTAAAAAAGGGTTTTCATTGTTAGTTCATGACTCTTAATGCATTACCTGTTGATAAATATTATAATAATTACTGATAAATATTTATTTTAAAATTTTACAAAGTGAAACTTCAATGAGATCAGGCAGTCTCATTGTTAAATCCTGGATTAATGTTATTTCTATAATCATTTTTTATGGAGTATATAGCAATTTATTGTAATTCTATGTGATTTCACTTGTGCTATTCACTGTACTGGATTGTTTTGCATTATTATTGTATTATTCTTAACAATGCATTAACTAGTGGTAACCATTTGGACCTTATTGCAAAAGTGTTTTAGATTATAACTGCAGTTAGATCTGCCAGTCTTATATTTGAACCCGGGGTTAACTTCAATTGTATTTTTTATAGATTATATATCATTAGATAGGATTTTTATGTGATTTTACTGACTTGCCTGTACTTTACTGTACATAATATCCAGTGAATATTCAAAATTAGTAGTTGAGTTGCACAGCTAAAAGAGCCAGTCTAAGGTTGACAAAACTTTAAATCTCCTTTTATTTCTTTGTTTGTGATTTGTTTAAATTGGTTTTGATGACTGACCCACAAGTCCGTTAGCTCAGCTATAGCTCAGTTTGGCTCATATTTACGCCTGAATGTTATTGTTAGTATTGAGTGTCATGTTTATGTGTGCATTGGAAACGCTCTTGGATCCAATTTAGCTGAACTAGAGTTCATTATTTTTATATCATCTGTCACATAATATATCTCTTGCACAAACAGACACACATATTAAAAGTGCTTGGGTGAAAAAAATAAGCAATAGTTATAAATTCCTTATTTACACATACTTCTTTCTCTCTCTCTTTAGCCGTTCAAGGTAGTTCTGTCTGTCTTTTTTTTTTACCCTGCTGCAGGTTTTTCTGAAGAAAGCTTAAGTAGACTACAACAGCATTCATCATTGTTTTGACACCATCACTTGTTCATACATCTTTTCCCTTCCTGCTATACTCAGTTTTTGCTCTGGTGAGTGGTGAGCTGCAGGTAGAAGTGCCATCTTCATATTCCCCAGCACAACCATGTTTTTTTATTATTATTTTTTTTTTCACAGCATCCCCTGTTACCGTGACAGCGGTTGCCGTGGAGGCAATGATTTAGGCTTACCACTTGCACTGCATCTTTCTGTGGCTTGACGGGGAAAATGGTGTCTCGACCCCAAGCATCACCCGCTGGATATCACATCAGTACCTATACAAGAAAACATTTCTGAAATCCAGTAGATATTTTATTGTAGCATTCACTCTTATTCTTGTTTGTCTGTTATCTAGCTGAATCGTTTTCTCATTTCTGTTTGTCTCTTGCTCTCTCTCTCAGTCTGGAGTGCATTCTGAAGGGAATTCATCTCCCTTTGTTAAATATGTAATGGATAAACCAGGTGCTCGCAAAATCATTAAGAGCTTGACCTTGGCTTTGCTGAAAGAGAGACAGAGATGGAGAAAATAGAAAATAAACACTGGGTTTTTTTAGAGGAGGAGAGTGGGAAAGACAAAATATATTTAAAAGATTTTTGAAAAATGTACGTATTGACAAAAAGATGCTTCATGGTAAAATATTATCCCATTTTCTACACTATGTTATACTTTGAAGTACTTTGGAGTATTATGTCAAATATGGTAGTCATTCAAAACTATGGTACAGTACTTTTTTCTAAGGTTACATTTAAAACATAATAATAGGCTGAAAATTAATTGTTGAATCCCAGGAAATCATGCTGTCACACATTAATAAAATCAGCAGTACAGTGCCATTATGTAGAAATACAAATGTGAAAGCTTTACAATAAATTTCCATTTGTTAAAATTAGTTAAATACTTAATTGAAAATTAAGGTAACACTTTGGTTTAGCAACCAATTCTCACTATTAACTAGTCGCCTTTTATCATGCATATAACCATCTTATTGAATGTTTATTAGATTTTCTAAACCACATATCAATGCCATATTCTACATAACCATAATATTAGTTGATTAACTAATGATTAACTCATTAACATTAACTAATGGGACCTTGGGACAATTCTCGCCATTAACAAACCATTAACTATTACTTTTGCCTCAATAAACTCCTAATAGTTAGGAAGGAAGGTAGTTGATAAGTTTTTAGGTTTTAAGGTATTAGGTTGGATTGTAGAATATCTGTTTTATAAGTGCTAACAAAGGGCCAATATGTTAATAATAGGCATGCTAATAAGCAACTGGTGAGAATTGGTCCCTAAACTGAAGTGTCATCGAAATCTTTAATGACAATGTGATTTTACTTTGCCTTTTTCTTAAAATTTTTGGGGTAAAATATAACCTAGATATGTTTTATGAGATTCACCACCAGATGAAGTAGAACGAAAGGGTGAAATTTGTATTGTGTTGCTTAAAACGGCAATTCTGGTGCTGTTATAGAAACCTGCTGCTGTCTGTTACACGCAGACTGACATTGAATCAACAACTAGAATTTTATGAAGAGTAATGACATTCATGTGGAAGGTGGAAGCACTGATAGTTAGTGGGGGGTCTTATTTACATGTGAGCGTGTCCTGACAAGGTTGAGGGAGATATTAAGACGTGAACGAAGAGCCAAGCTCCAGATCCTGACCACCCGAGCAGTTTCCATAGCAACCCAAGGCAGAACAGATAAGCTGGGGCCTCTTGACTCCAAGAGACTGAGTGAGGGAGAGAGAAAGAGAGAGAGAGGAAGAGATGGGAAAAATCAGAAGAGAGAGACTGAGAGATCAGGGAGGAAAAATAATGAAAGAGACATGAGAGATGGAAGGATGACATAAATAAGAGGTCTGATCTTGAAGCACACAGACACACACACACACACACATCACTGATTACGCAAGAAACATTTCCCATCACTTGTTTCATTCATTCATTTAGGTTCCTTTTTTAATTGCTCTATTGCCCTCATCACATATTTTCTTGCAGTCTCTCCCTTTCCCTTCATTATCTATTGCCTCGTTTTCCAACTTCCTCTGCGAGATCTAAAAAAAAAAAGAGATTAACGGCGCTCATGGATGTATTACACCGTAGACATGTTTTCTGTAACTTCCTGGAAACTTATGGCTCCATTATAGTTGGAGATAAGTTTCCTCAAGCTTCTGACAGACAGGAGAGAATTCACCCGGATTTGAGCAACTTTGCTTCAAACAGCTGACACAACTTTTGTGCTTATAGAGCGAGTCTGTGTTCGGATGTTGGAGTTTTCCACCTGACAGGTGCTTTAACCTGTGGGAATTACAGCCTTGGATTTTGAGTGGGTACAGAAGGAGACAAGGCCCATATGTATCAGCCATCTCTGGGTTTGACTGACGGTTGAATTCAGCTTGTTGTCATATGGGGATTTTGTAGATGTATTTGGATCTAGAATAAACACAGACCATAAAACAATGCTCTAGCTATTTTTTATACATATACTTTTTTAATTTCAAGATTTTCACTGTTCTTTCCGTTATTCATTGAAATTTCGTTTTAGCCTTTTTTGACATGTCTGTTCATATAGTGCTGTCAGGTGATATGAATCAGATTGTCAAGCAAATGAGCGCTAAAGCTCAACATGTCAAAGCATGTTCAATGCTCAACCATGGCTATTTAATTAGAACATAATTTGGTGGCTTTATAAGTAGCGAATTAATAAAAACCTATACTACCTTTATGAAATCTCAATATCACTTATGTGATTGTTTGAAATAGATATGCCAAAATAAATAGCAAAAGGATGACATATCCCCACAAGTACTGTATCCCAGTCAATTTTGACCTTGTGGGGACTTTGTTTTGGTCCCAATGTGGAAACAAGTTTATAAATCATACAGAATGGAGTTTGTACAGTATAAAAAAACATTATGGCTATGGAATGTCCCTATAAAACATAGAAGCCCAACAGGGCTGTTAATGTTTAATGTTTTGTGGGGTTATGTTTTGGTACCACCATTATGGTGAAAAGTAGAGCTTGTGGTTGTGCTGAGGACGGTGTCCATAAAATGCATATAGCTTTATTTTAAAGAGTTTTTAAAAATGATCTCTCTTTTTATAGTGGATTCAAATAAAATAAAAAAGCCATAAATATTGATTTTTAAATTAGTTTGCTCAGATGATTTGTATTATATTAATTGGATTGGTTATACAGTGGACTGACGTTTTGTACTGTATGTGGTAATAAATGTATTTATTCTGTTTTTACCTGTATTAATTATTCCATTAATACAGTAGGCCTATATTTCAATGTTTTCACAGCTTAAAAATTTAAGTCCTAAGAGTGTAGGAACAAAGAATAGTACAGTCATGACCAAAAGATTTGGCAGTGACATAAATATTGTGTTTTGCAAAGCTTGCAGCTTAAGATGTTGTGGTGTTTGTTTCTATATGCATTTTAAATAATTTCTAAAAGCTTCATTGGCCAAAAAAACTTTTCACAAAAAATAAAATAAAATAAAAATAATTCACTGTTATTTGATCCTGATATAAAATGACCAGCTAACATTAATTGACTAATTAATTGTCCCCAGAAGGTGAATGGACAAGCAGAAGCCCACAAATTGTGATCAACTCCGAGAACCGAATAAGAATGGATCGTCATCATTCAGGATTTGGCCCAGAAGTTAATATCCAGCATGCCAGAGTGAATTGCAGAGGTTATGAAAAACAAGGGTCACACTGTAAATATTCACTCACAATTTATTTTTTGGCCAATAAAAGCCTTTAGAACTTATGATATGCTTCTAATTGTTTTTTAGAAGCATGTGGAATCATGTGGAAAAATAATCTACAAATACTGAAGCAGCAAACTTTGCAAAACACAAAATTTATGTCACTGCCAAAACTTTTGGCCATGACTGTATATAACAATCTCTCGTATATCGACCGTTTTCAAGGTAGACAGCATATTTCATTTTTTGTGAATGAAAACGAGTATTGTGAAGTCTATTCAATAGCTTATGCTGTCCAAGGTCATGTCTGATTTCACGACCCATGTTTTCTGGATATTCTGGATATTTGGAAACTTGCTATTTGCAAGTTTAAAGGGGTCATAGGATGCCCGATTTCCACAAGTTGATATGATTCTTTACGGTCTTAATGAAAAATCTGTAACATAGTTTGGTTAAAATTTCTCAATGGTATTGTAAAAAACTAATTTTGTCAAACAGAGCTCTTTTCAGAGCACGCAGTTTTGTAGCATTTTCCTTTAAATGTTAATGAGCTCTGCTGACCCCGCCCCTATGTTCTGAGCCGCTCTCGGAGGGACTGTTTACTTCAGCCGCATTCACTGTGAAACTTGCTAATTAACACATTATTAGGAATGGTGATTTGCAAAGATTCATTACAAAAAACCTTACACTCACTTCTCCTGTTGGTGAAGCAGGATCACGAATGATTCGCCTGAACATAAACACATTTAGGTAGATTGGGGCGCATTGGGGCGTCTTCAGCGGCTCAGATGTCGGGAGTAAATGATGACTGCTATGTTCATTATTACATCCAACAACAGAACACCTCAGTCCTATTTTTGTGATGTCACACAGACAGGCATCTGAGATCAGCCCAATTTGAGAAAGGGGTAAAATTAGAATAAAGCAGATTAGAATAAAACCACTGGGTGGATTTTTATCATTTTAGTGTGGTTGTGTACACACACTTCAGTTCAAACAACTTGTAAAAGTGCATGTAGCATCTGATGGCCCCTTTAATTAATTAAATGAGCTAATGAAACACAGTTCTTTTATTAAAACTTAATTAAATCACATTTAATCCACTTTAATTAGTAAATTAAGTGTAAATTAAGTGCTTTTGTATTTGTGACTACACAAATATTTTTAACAACTAGTTCTCTAATGTTCAAATTTGGTGTGATTTTTATGTGATTTTGAGAAAAACTCTTATTAGTGTATCATTTTCAGCTATATATAAAGTTACCATTGTACTGAAAAGAGACTATAGTTAACTAAAAGAGATTTTTAACTTTCAATTTTTGTGAAGGTATACATAACAGCAACGCTTTTTGAACAGACTGTATCTATCTCTTACAGCCTCTTTTTCATTTGCATTGTAATAAATACTATTTTTTGGTTGTAACGGTCTTTGGCTTGATGACCTGCAGAAGATGAGACGTCTTTATGTGTCTCTATTCCCATTCTAGTGCACACTGACTGGACTGTAGGCAGCTGTGGCCTCTGGTCACATCCTCTCTGGACAGCACAACTGGGCTTTTTTAATTCTGCTGCTCTCTTGTCATCTCTTCTTGTCTCTTCTGTTTTGAACATCTCTGTAGCATTTTAACTACACATACACACAGGGCAGCATCAGTGACATTGATAATGGCTGTCAGACTGATTTGCATAAGCTGAAGGACAGGTGGAGGATGTGACCAGTGGCTAGTGATTGATTGACAGCAGAGGGCCGCCCCCTGCCTGACAAAACATACAGGAATGCAAGATGTAAAATTGAGAGGGAAAAAGGCATTTTAATAAAATATTAGTGTATTTGTGGAAAAGATGCCTTTCTTAAAGCCCAAGGAATACAGGAGAAATGGAAGAGAAGGAGATGAAGTGACTGGGATGAAGTGACTGGGATGAAGCTTCCTTTTCTTCCATTAGGATACATATGCTGAAAAAACATGAAGAATCAGTAGACAAAACCTTTTATCAGCCTGTAAAAAGAAAGACAGAATGATGTATACAGCAGCCCAAAGAATTAATTGGATACTTAAGCCACTTTTCAAGTAAAACATTTGACAAAATGATATTTTAGTTAGGTTTAAAATTATAAAACGATTCATATTTTACAATATCGGCTCACGGTGACCTGCGGGAACCTGGGGGTAGGACAGACGAGGCGAGAGAAAAGGAGATGGAAGGAAGAGCGACAGAGGGGAGAGAGGAGAAGAAGAAAAAAAAAATTCTGCTCCCAGACGCACTGCTGCTCGGCCCTCCACCAGCTGGGTGATCTCCTCCGTGGTGCCTGGCTCCTGGACGGCTCTCGGTGGACGGCACGACACTCCTCCATTTTGGGCAGCTAGCAGGAGTCCCCCGTTCCCTGCTCCTCCCTGTTCAGGCGAACGGCGCCGACTCCTCCACTCCCTCACGGACGGCAGCCGCCCCTCCACATCACGGGCGGCCAGCAGCAAGCTCGCCCCTCCCCAGCAACTCACTCCAGCCCACCGCCTCGAGCGTCCATGGCGGCACACTTCCTCGCCTGCTCGATGGCACCGCGGATTCACCATAGCAGCAAGGGATCTTCAGTAGCGCGTCCCTCCTTCTCCCGGGTTTCGGCACCACTGTAACGATGTACAAACTCTATAATCATCGGGAAGAAGAAGGCGGGAACCGGCAGACAATCAAATCAAACTTTAATTAAAAAAAATAAAGACAAAACAGTGCGTCAGCCCCTCACGGACGACTGACGCGCACAAATAAAAACCAAATACAAAATAAAGTCTAGGCCTGGTCCTCTCTCGTACATCACTGTCATCGCTCCTGTTTTATATCCTTCCATCTCCTCCGTGGGACTCAAGACCGGTGGGTCGAGCAGGTGTCGCTCATTTCCAATCACTCCACCGGCCTCGCTCCTGTTCCCACGTCTCTCGGCCCGGCCCCACTCGTCACAACAGCATTTTGTTTCTTTTTGTGGCCACTGTATCTAATACTTAGTTGACATTTTTATTATCAAGATTTTAGGTTGTAATTTTATATGAATATATAATAAAAAGGAAAAAACTTTAATCACTTTTTTGCCTGCCCTAGTTAGTATAAATATCCCATGTCTTCCCAAAAAGTATTTCATGTCACCCACCCTTTACATTTATAAAATTATCTGCAAATGTCAATTGTCTCCTCCGTCCGTGTTTTTTTTTTTTTTTTGGCTTTGTGCCTTGATATGCTCTATCTCTCTCCATTTTAAGGTCATAACTGTGGAGATCAGCTGCCGCCCTTCCCTCAGCTCCCATTTTCCTCTCATGCAAATTAGATCGGAAGGGACTGCACAAATCCGCAATTACTTCAGGTTAAACACACACACACATCGCATGGATGACTGATGGAAAGTAGCATATGGGGAGAGAGGGGGTGGTTAAAGGTTCATTTCAGGCTGCAATTTGGTGTAATCCGGTTTGCATACGCCATATTGCGTGTTTTTAAACGTGTAAGACTGCATACCCATGTGTACATTCGGTGCAAAACTCCAGGTTTGCAAGCTGCTCATGCTAATTAACTAATTAACTCATTAACCAATTAACTGGTGCATTCTGGGGAAGCAGCCCATTTCCTGTCAGCGTGTTTTCACGCTGGTCTTGCAGCCTCAGGGGATGGTGATATCTCTGCTAGTCTCCTTTCATTCCACTGTCTTGCACTGAGTGTTTAATAAACCTCCCACACTCTGCTGAGCAGAAACAAAGACCTCCACCGCTATTATCAGTACTTATTTATTCCAGTAATGCTTTTCTATAGAAAGAAGAATTTCGGGGGGCGCTCATCCTCTTCGGTTTGTGGTGCTCAGCAAGGCGTACTCCTTGTTTCACTCTTCTTTAGACATCACTGAAGTTTCTAACAGCAGTGTACCTCGGTCAGAACTCAGAGACTATTCAAAGGCTTTGGAAGCTGCACACCTCTAGAGCCAATCAGGTGTTCCAGAGCCGATGTGGGATTGGACAGGACGGTGCTAGAAGCACTAGTATATGATTTGAAATCAACATGTGTTTGTTTTTCCCTTCCTTAATGCAGACAGAGTAGCATTTTTGATAATGAATTCTAGCCTGTGGCTTCTGCATACATGCAGTTTAGAGGAGACAGAGACCGGCTAGAATCATCAATGAGATGTTTGGCTTTATAAGTCCATTCTGATCTCAATTGTTTTCTTTTTTAATTCATCTAAAATAGATTTAATTGTAATTATTCAAGCCTGCTCTGCTCATCATGATGCTTCTAAGTTAGCTTACTGAAACAACCTTTGTGTTAATTGGTTATAGATAGATAGATAGATAGATAGATAGATAGATAGATAGATAGATAGATAGATAGATAGATAGATAGATAGATAGATAGATAGATAGATAGTTAGTGTCATGATCCCGTCTTTGAACTGCCGTTAATACACCACACAGAGTTTCACTCTACAAAGTACACCCTGAACTACATTTCCCATGCTCCATTGCACCAATCACATTCACCTGATAACAATCACACCATGCACCTGAGACCAATCACACACACACACAGCACAATCATCAGACATGCTTTATAAGCATTGGACTTCCCCTCACACACTGCCGAGTATTGTTCTGCACATATCCCTCTCCTAGCGATAACTGCAATACCAAGCCTTTCCGTGTTTGTTTTCATAGTCTTGTTTCAGTTTATAGCTTTCATAGTCTTGTTTCGGTTTCTAGTTTCCATAGTCTTGTTTCAGTTTATGGTTTTCATATTCTTGTTTCAATTTATAATTTTCATAGTCTTATCTTAGTTTTCTAGTTTTCATATTTTAGTCTTTTTTCTGCCTTGACCTGTTTCTCGTGTTTTGACCCTTTGCTCTGGATACTGGATTACCCCTCTTGCTTAGCCCTCTGGATATTGTTCGTTCATCGAAGACCCATGCTTGCCCTAGGAATATTATTTGTCTTGCCCTCTATATACCTGTTTGCCAGTGTTTGACCCATGCCTGTTCCAACCACGTCTCTGTGAAATAAAAGCTTGCACATGGATCTGCATGTCTAACAACGTCCCGTTACAGATAGATAGATAGATAGATAGATAGATAGATAGATAGATAGATAGATAGATAGATAGATAAATAGATAGATAGATAGATAGATAGATAGATAGATAGATAGATAGATAGATAGATAGATAGATAGATAGATAGATAGGCAGGCCTGTGTGTGTGTGTGTGTATATATATATATATATATACACACACACACATATGTATATATATATATATATATATATATATATATATATATATATATATACACACACACACACACACATATATATATATATATATATACTGCAACTCCTCTCCTACATAATTTCAAACTCAATTAAAATGTATATGGAATTGGAATTTAAAGGGCATTCTAAATTCAATTCCGAATAGTGCACCCTGACTCATTGAGGTTGTGTCATATGCAACAGGTGGTCTATGAGTGGAGGTCAGTGCATTTGCCGTCTAGGGCTAAGATTCATTGGAGAACCAGCTTTGATAAAATTTAGAGCACTGCAGTCAGTGCAGACCTAAGTACGCTTTAGTATGTTTTTTTTGTTGCTTGATCAGTGTAGGGTATTTAAGCATGTCACACATTTCTGCATTCAAAATCAATTAACATGCAGTAAACTGGCTGCCTTATTCTCAAATGTTTCCCTCCACTGAGGGTACCACACTGAGCTGTGTTTACTCATGTAAAGAAGTCATCATGTAATCAAAGCCTTGTTCACACAATCAATGTGAGTTAAATTCAACAATGAGAGCTTTATTAACTCAAACATGGCAGCCAGCAGCACAGCAGCCATGAGTTCCCTGTCCACTTTACCATTCTGTTCTGATCTGTTTGCCAAATGCCTTGCTGAGTTAGTCTTGGACTGAATTATTTATTTATTTTTGAAAATTAAGACAATTAGAATAATTTGTAATAAATAATTTTTATAAAAATTAGTACTAACACTAACTTTTTTTCCAGTTAAAGTGTCCACACATGTGTGTCTTTTTCTTAGTATGTGGACACACCTGTCCTATTATAAAAATCAAAAGTGTAGTTATTATCATTAAATATGTTCTACAGAGGGTGACAACCATAATGTAACTTTTTGATTTCATTTTGAACTGTAGTATATATCTGTTGCTTAATAATTAAAGTCTATCAAATTATATTTTTAGAAATGTTATGACTGAAAAGTGTGCTGATGCTATATTTCTTTTAGATAAATGGTAGTTATTTTGACATTATTTTTAGGTGTCCAAATAATTTTTTAGGCCGCTGTACAGTATATACAGTATATATATGTGTGTGTGTGTGTGTGTGTGTGTGTGTGTGTGTGTGTGTGTGTGTGTGTGTGTGTTTGTGGGCACAATAAAAGATGGTATCAATAAAATCTTTTTATCTGAAATGCAGAACTAAAATATGACTTTTTTTAGATTGATCAAAGGTAATTTGTAAAATCTGAGGCAGAAAAATAACATCCAGAAAGTCCAAAGGCGTAACCTCAGATATGAGACTTTCATAACTGGAGACATGGGAGTCCTAGCTGGCTGACTGTGTGTTTGTGTGAGCCCAATTAAGACACTCTTGCAAGCTGACAGTTTGGCTGCATTCCTTGGATGGATGGTCCTCTGCAGTGTCTGTTCATTCCCACCAGCGGTTTCTCTTGCTTCATGTTGAGGTTGGCTTTGGTTTAATCACTCTGGATTTGTATGTGGAACGCAGAACTAGCAGGACAGTTACAGATCAAATTAAAGATCTATATGTGGCTAAAGAAATACACATGAAGTATGGATGGAGGAAATTATAGAAATATTGGTTCGCCTTTGCTTAGCTGTCTCATTTGATACATTTTATAACTTTACGGCACTATATACTGTGCTGAATTAAAGAAGTAGATTTACCTCATCTTTCTTTTGTCTCTCTCGCCCATTCTATACCTTTACACATTTACACAATCGTTTTTTCTGTCATTCTCATTCGTATCTCCACACCAGTTTCATTTATATTAAGCATTTTGCTGCTTCACGCTGTATTTGCTTTCTAGCATACTTTTTATGTATGCATAAATTCATATGATGTATTATTCAGTATGAAGCTTAGAATTCGGCACCCAGCACTTCACTTCAACAATACTGCTGAAATTACTCTTGTGAAGAAAATTACAGAGTGTGTCAACCCAAGAACTGTCACTCTAAACTAATGTTGTCATTTTGTAGGATTACCTTACGCTGAACCTCAATAGGTAATGCCTTTGGTGTCACTGTTTCAAAAAGCAGTAGGGACAGACAGTGTGGGACAATTCACAGACACTTTTCAACATAAAACTAGATTTTCTTTTGCCCCATAGTAATATAAGGGAGCGATCATTCCTGTCAAACATTTTAAGTGCTCAAACAAACTTGACACATTTAATTGGTTAACTTCATTCTTAAATTCGCTACAGTCAGATCTGGGATTTTTAGGTCACTGGATAAATTCATGGGTTAGTTAGTTTACTGGCTAACTACAAATTTAAAAAGTTGTGGGGAAGTCGTGGCCTAATGGTTAGAGAGTCGGATTCGCAATCGAAGGGTTGTGAGTTTGAGTCTCAGGCCGGCAGGAATTGTGGGTGGGGGGAGTGCATGTACAGCGCTCTCTCCACCCTCAATACCATGACTGAGGTGCCCTTGAGCAAGGCATCGAAACCCCCAACTGCTCCCTGGGTGCCGCAGCATAAATGGCTGCCCACTGCTCCGGGTGTGTGTTCACAGTGTGTGTGTGTGTGTGTGTTCACTGCTGTGTGTGTGTGCACTTTGGATGGGTTAAATGCAGAGCACGAATTCTGAGTATGGGTCACCATACTTGGCTGAATGTCACTATTTTACCATTACCAGTGCAGTATATAAAGTTCTTCACTTTATCTTACGAAAAGTAAGAAAATTGTGGAAGAATAAATGTAGCTGCTCGCTGTGTGTGAAACACTTCCTAAAGGGTGAGCCACGGCACAGAACTCTCAGTCCCCGCTGAGTATAATTTGATCAAACAACTTATTGTCCACTCATGCAATCACAATAAAATAAAATTTCCAGCAGAATGATTGGTTGAAAACAATTCAGCATACAATATATGCAGGAACCGTCTGCTTAAGACATGTTTCTCACACTAACACAAATAACACTGTTACAAAAGCTGTTCAAAAATAAATTAGTTTGGGATAAGCATCAGGAAAAATTTAACGTTAGCTAGTGATGTCATAGTTAACATGATTACCAACAACATTTGCTTATCCAACTCTTGTTTTATACAACTTTTTTCTACTTGTTATGTGTTTTCCCCAGTGTTTATCCTCCAAATGCTGCGAATGGCCAATCAGAATGAAGTATTTCAGAGAGCTGAATTACAAATGAGGTCATTTCATTAGAGTCGTCACTGTTTTGACTGATGACACTCATACCTATGTTTTATTAAAGATGGTAATCAGGAACATTACATTTTTTCCCAGTCAAAAGATCAGTCCACAATGAATACCTCACAGGAAATTCACTCGAGCTCAACTGTTGAACAGATTTCATGACAAGGGCAGGACGTGTTTACTGACCAGACAGAACAAAGTACCATGTAGTCTCTGGAGTTCTGGCTCCTTCCTTCGTTCATTCCTTCCCTCTATCCTTCTTTTCTATGCACTCTCACCCTGGCTGACAGGTCCAGGCCCATGGCTGTTATGACAGCCTGTCAGACTACATTCACAACAATCTCTCTCTTTCTTTCAGTGTCCCTAGCCAGGAAATCGTGTTGTTCATGCTCTCTCTCCGCTTGTTGTACTTTTCCATCCCACTCCTCCTCATCATCCATCATTCTCTCATTGTCTGCTTTACTTCCGTTCCCCTCGTCTCAAACATTAATAGCCACCCATCTATCCAAATCACCACAGCAACATCTGTCTCCTTTTACTCCACCTATCTCACCTGTTTGTCGTTTCCTTTTCCCCTTTTGCGTTCCTTTATCCCCTCTGTTTCGTTGGCTAACATCCCTAAACCCCAGATTCATTCATCTGTGTCTGTCTTTCTCTTTCACGTGTATGCATTTTCTTTTCTTCTCTCCTTTTCCATCACTCACTATTTACAGGTGTTCTTCAACTATGGCCATGTTTGACACTTTGGACTTAATAATCTCTTTTAAAAAACACACACACTGATAGATGTTAAATTTTTTAAATGTAGACATGCATGCGTCCCTACATAATTAATATCGAATTCAGTTTGTTTGTTTTTTTTACTGTCATTCTTCTAAATAAACTAATGTAATTTCTATAACATCACAAATTATATATTATATTAGCCAACATTCTGTGGTAGAAATTACAATTTAAACTACAATACAATAGCAGACTCTTTTGTTTTGCTAAGACTAATCCCAAACACATAAACGAGAGACACAAATTTTAAGTACTCTAAATTTTTCACACAAAAGTGCACTTAATATACAGTAAGATATTAGGAATAATATACTGTTTAAAAGCTTTGTCTTTTGAAAGAAAAGTGTACTATTATTAAGCAATTATGCATTCAATTGATCAAAAATGACACACAAAAATATTAAACAACTGTTTTCAGTATTAATAAGAATAAATGAAGAGCTTGGTTCCAAAACGCGATAAACACCATTAAAAAAAAAAAAAAATTAGATTCCGCCAAAATCCACATTGTATCTGGTCGGTATTAAAAAGTCCATTTTTAATTTTATGCAAAATGCAATATTTGCAGAATTATTTGGTCATGTTTTCTCCCTTTTCTTCCAAACCTCGACATACACCAATCTCCCTTTTTTGCGGAATGCGATATATCCGCTTAACCAGTCACAGCGCACCATTCCATATTCCACCATTCCTCATCTACTTTGTACTTTGTGATCAACAAACAAGGGCTGCACGATAAATCGCATGTGATTGTCATGCACATCTCGTCAGTAAAGAGGGTTCTGTGATTAATAGTACCAGTAGATCTATATTGATAGATTCATATTGATTCAATGAATTTATTGCATTTTGAGGGGAAAAAAGTATCATGGATTTATTGCATTTTGGGGAAAAAATAATACAATTTTATAATAAATCTTTGAAAATCAAAACCTGGATTTGAATTTTTTATGTTATTATAACCTAAAGATGCTATGAAAATAGTAGTTTTCATTTTGCCACTTTCTTGGTAAAGGAATCACATTTTTACTCAAAATAATCCAAATGGATTTATTGCGTTTTGGAACCAAACTCTTCAAATGTTACTTGAGTTTAAAATCAGTAAATTCCCTTGTGAAAAAGAAGTATGCCTAATTGTACTAAATGTGCTCTTTTAGTATTCTAAAAGTAGGCCTACACTTTTTAAAACGTACTTACAGATAATATAATATTACTTTTATGTGCTTATAGAGACTTTAATGACTGTTTCTTAGCACACCTAGATGCACTTTTAATAAAGTGTAAATAAGTTTTACTTAAAGGCGACATCGGATGCCCATTTCCACAAGTTTGTATGATTCTTTTGTGTCTTCATGAAATGTCTGTAACATACTTTGGTTAAAATTCCTCAATGGTTATGTAAAACACTACCCTTTTTACGGCTGTCTGAGATGCTCAATGTGCTGCAAATAGGAAAAAAAACACCTGCAAATTAAGAAAACAACTTAATCAATTTGACAACACACAGCAAATGCTCACAACACAATCAAATAAAGAAACACACTGAAAATACTCACAACACAACCAAATAAAGAAACATGATGCAAATAGGAAAAAACACCTGCAAATTAAGAAAACTCCATCAATTTGACAATGTGCTGTAAATGCTTGCAACACAACCAAACAAAGAATCGTCCTGTGAATCACATTCTTTATTTGGTTGTGTTGTGAGTATTTTCAGCGTGTTTTTTTTTTTTTCGGTTGTGTTGTGAGCATTTGCAGCACCTGCTGTCAAACTGATGAAGATGTTTTCTTGATTTGCTGGTGCTTTTTCTATTTGTTATTTGTTTTCTGAAGTTGCAGCACGTTGAGCTCTCTCGGCCACCATACATGTCTCTTTAAATGATAATAAGCTACTGTTCACCCAACTCCTTGCTTCCATGGGGTGTCAACACAAGAAACATGAATTGCTGCATTGGACTACATATATGGCTCAGAGGTGGTCTTATTTAAATAGCTAGCTTCGTAGAAACTGGACACAAATTGAAACAGCTTGCTGGATGACACAGTTTCAGACTCAGACAGCTCAAAACAAATTGGCTGAGTGTTTTCTTTTCAGCTTTTCTGAGCTGGCAGATATGCTAAATAAAAAGCTAAACAAATGAATATTTAATTCGATGTTCCCTTTAATATACATTTTAAATCATTATTTTTGTAGTTTTTCAAAGAAGTATGCTTATGTTGATGTGCTGAATAATATATTAAAGCCCATGTCAAATAATTGATTGCAGTATCAGCTGAAATGTGTGATCCAAAAGTATGTTTGCTAATGTATTTTAAATGTGTTTATAATATATACGATGCATAATATTATATACTGTGTGCATTGATGCACTTGACATTTATTTACAAATGGGTTAAAAGTTTTGTCTTTTTGTATTTGTCTGTATATGCTAAGCAATTATTTACTGACAGTAATATTTACTGGAAACATTTATTAAGTATTTATATTACCAAATAACATAAAATGCATATACTGTAATAGAATTAAAGATTATCGAGTGTTTGAGGATGAGGAAAGTAGATACTGAATAATATGCTTTGACTTGCATGTTATTGTGCCATTCAGAATTAATATCTGTAAAGACTAGAAATAGATTAGTTAAAAAAGCATGTTTATAGCATTGTAAAGTCCAGGTCTGGGCAAAAAAAAAACATACAAAGTTTTTTATGAATACCAAATGATAAAGCCATAAAAGGATTACAAATGTGAATGTGCATATAAAATTTTTTTTATCTGTTAGTTTTATGAAAATGAATTCCATTGACATAAAACCTCCTTATGCGCTCATTCATTCATCCTTTTTTTCACATTTCCCCTGTTTTATAACACTCGCCATCTCTCTGGCACCTCTCTCACACCTCTGTGACTTTCACAGCACTGGGTTGAACGCTGCAGGTACAGACCTGCTGTAGATTCGCACCCTCACAAGCTGCTGCTAGTGGAATAACCATGTGCAAACGCTGCTCCTGAGTAAAGGCTGATCTCTATTGAACCAAGACACATTCTGAATTTGAGAGTGTCACAGGCAAGAGAGCCTGTATATGTGTGCGTGTTACTGGCTTGTTCAGACAGCAGTAAGCTTTTACTCGTCAGCTTCTATTAGCCGCTGTTTAGTGCTGGCCTTCGTATTCAGTTAGTATAAATGACAGCAGGAGTGCGGACACATACACACAGACGAAATCCTGGGTCCTCTGCACACTGTCCAGCATAAATGTACTCTTTTGCATTTCATTCTATTCATCTGTTTCTCTCACCTGACCTTTTTTCCTTGTATCCTCCATATTTATGACCATATGTGTATGGCTCTTTGTATGGGTCAGAGTTGGAGTACTAGAAAATAACGGTAGGTTATAAAATAAACAATGCCACAAATTTTTTCACTGGTTTTTCACATTATGAAACCAGCTTTCAAGATTTTGTTGTTTCCCCATTCAGGTAAATTGAAGGGCTGTTGCTAATAAACTAGCATATAGGGTAAAATGTCTTACTACTTTACTAGCTATACATATTATTGATGGATTGGTTCTCTGAGTCAAATACCATGTGTGTGTGCATTTGCTCACATTTTGTGTTTGTATAAATGTTTCCTGACAAGTTAACAAGGTTTCCAGTGTGATCGTCTAGAAAGTCAATGGAGTCAATCAGATCACTGAAATATGATGGGTGAAAAGTGCTTTATACCCCGAGTTATCACTCCCCAGGAGGGAAAGTGATGAGGAAAAAGACAAAAAAAAAATAGGTTAAAAGGTCAGATGGTTTTGTTGTACTTGAAGAAAGTTAAGGCACAGCGACCTGGTCGTTACCGTGCATTTAGATCCTTATGTCACCTCTTTGTCCCTTGTGATTGGACATAAATAAGCAGAGAAGGAGAAAGAGTGCGCTGAGGTGATTGATGAAAGGGAATTGGACGGGTTTGGAAAGTGCCAGGGTTGCCATTCACCACCTTATGATTGCCTTTCGGAGCCCTGAGGGAACGAATCGATTTGAAACATACACGTGTCTGTGTGTGTGCCAGCTGAAATAGCGTTCACATTTAGATGCTTGTGTTATCACTGAATCATTTGTGTGAATTTAACTGCTTTAGGGGTTTAAACCTGGCTCAATGAATTATTAAAAAATCAGGTCTGTATCACCTTTGTTCTTTGTACCATCTGTCAACTCCTGTTCTCACTAACTTGACAATTACAGTAGCGAAAGCAGTGGGGTACTAAATTATTCTCTTTAAATGCACTGTCTTACACACATACTCTATAACACCCTTATTTTCTTAAATCTAGGTACTTTAAACCTGCCAGCTCTGCTATCAGACAAACAGGGGAGATTGTAACAGGCAATTGTAACTGTTTGTAATCGCAATACACCTAGTTACATTACAACAAACCTTCAATGATATCATTGATTCAACACAGCTGAATAACATCTTGAATAATTTTCACTTTTGTATGGTGCTGATTCTTTTATCTGTCAAATGTAATATGTACTTATGCACAAGTCTACACTATAATTTTGTGGAATGGGTTACACCTGATGGGTTACATCAGCTAGCATATAAAATTAATCAAATTATGTTTATTACATATCGAGTCATTTTTTTCCTTTCAGTCACGCAATTAGTTCAAAAAAAAAAGATGAAAATGTACTCACCCTCAGGTCATCTGGTATATAGATGAGTTTGTTTCTTCATCTGAACTTTTTAGAGAAATTTCAATTTCACATCACTGTATGACCAATGGATCTTCTGCTTTGAATGGGTGCCGTCAGAATGAGAGTTCATATATTTACAACAAATCTTCAACTCCAATCTATCAATTAACGTCTTGTGAAGTGAAAAGCTGCATGTTTATAATAAATCCTCTTCCCATAATATTGCTTTCTCAACATTGAAAAAAATGGTCTTGTCTGAATCAGGAGAGAAACATGCATAGATCAAGTGAAAACAGTACAAAACATTTCTAATGCTAGATATTACGAACAAGCTAATTTTTGCTTCACAAGATATTAATTGATGAATTGGAGTCATGTGGATTACTTGTGGATTATTGTGATGTTTTTGCAGGAGTTTGAACTCTTATTCTGACGACACCCTTTCACTGTAGAGGATCCACTGATCCACTGAGCACACAAAGACTTTATCAGCAGCTGGTTGAGATTAGAGAAGTGTTCAGTAAATTCACATTTAATGAGTCAGGAAGCCAAGAGTCTAGAGCTAAAGAGAGCAAGGGGTGTTCTGAAACTGCTATGGCTTTAGAAACATGTCCTTTAAAGTCAAGAGATTAATGACATACATGACACTTTATTTAACCAATATTTCAGCCATCACAGAATGTAATAAACTTAAATGTGTAATATACAAATTATTAGGCACTCAGTTGTGTGTGTGATTAAAGGGGTAGTTCTCCCATAAATGAACATTTTCTCATTATTTACTCAACGTATTGAGGTTCCGAACCTTTTTGACTTGAAAGATATTTTATAACTGTTTGTGGTATCCAAACAAGCAATTCAGTGGGGTCCAATCTTGTTTTGTTTGCTGAACAAAAGTACATACACATTTTTTTAAATATTTTCTTTTGTTTTCTACAAAATGTTCACTTTTGGGTAAACTAACCCTTTAAGTTTTGCCAATGCTGGATGCATTCACTCTCCCACAGACATCGTGGGCATATCATAGGCGCTTAAATGCTCTCCATTGCACTATTCTCTAAAAGACAGCAGTGCTGAGAAACTGGGAAAACTGAAAGTTTGTAGAACTTCAATCGGGAATGAATATTTTTACTAAATATTAAAACTATTAAAGAATCATGAACTATAACATCATTTCAAACAGTTTGGACTTTTTTATTAAGTCTGAACAAGGTAATAGACCTTCATAGCATGCAGTTTCACAGACAAAATCATCTGTATTTGATTGATGTTGGAATAAACGGTGTGTCTGGAGTGACAGGCAAAATTGTTCATGAGCAGGGTCATATTGTATCCTCAAAAGCATTATTGTGACTTGAACTGTTTATGTTTTTCTCTTAACACTTATCAGGCAATGTGTTTTAACACATGCATTGATAATAATATACTTAAAATAAAGGTCTTATTTGTATGCATGTATGATCTGTTGATCCTGCATTTTGCCGTTTGTTTTTAATCCCCAGACGCACAGTGCTTGTGTATTCATGTCTCTGTGAATATGTGTGCCAGATCCATATTTAGAACTGGCAAGAAGTGTTGAGGCCGCACTCTTTTTTTTCCCCCCCTTCCTCATTACTGCACTCCCATTCCCTCTTTCCTGCTCTCTTTCTACAATTATAACGTCCATTAATTATGAATCCTTCTATGGATGAACAGAGCTGTTAAGACGTGTGAAGGGGAGAAAGAAAGAGGGAGAGAGAGAGAGAGAGAGACAAATGCTTTCCATAGATTCATCATTCTTAAATGGTTACCATGGCAAGAAAGCCCAGCCTGTATTTGACGGTGTCTGTTCACCTACGAAAGCAGGAGATTTCATTTTCTCTTTATTAATTTAGCTTGCTACCCAATGGAGCGGAAGGGGATTGGGGGGCATGCTTTCCGTAATTATTTCCACATTATTGCTACTAATAGTAATAACACTGATAACAGGGAATTTGTTTGGCCTCTCAACCTAAAGCCAGAGCAGGTTTTTCAATGTGGATTCTTTGGTATTGATCAACTGCTAAAAGACACATGGCAGCAGAATGCGTTCCTGAGGAGATGGGGGCAAATTCCCAGGGTTGTTCACTGTCAAACAGCCGTGAAAGGAGCAGGTTTTAGTCGGAGAATGTGAAATCGGAATGAGCAGCGGGAATACATTTTTACATCCTGTCATTCGTGATCGAAGGAATGCACATCTCTGCCATTAAAGTGAAAAAAGCCTCTGAAAATACCTTTTATGCCTCGCAACATGCTCTTTTGCATACAAATCTGGAGATATAATGTGTGAGGAACTCACTTGAGCAGTCTTGATTACAGTAGGAAAATCACATTATGTTTTGTGTCTATTTAAATGCACAGTCTTGCTGATTATGTTCCTTAACCAACATGGAGAGTCATGTAAACACCTTAAACTGTGGTATTAAAACAAGGAAAGGTCAAAAATGGTTTAAGCAAAACACGATTGGCACAGATATTTGCCCATTACCCCAGTTTGGCCCTGCTTGTACACCAGCGTTCTCACATCTTGTGTGCACGTCTATTTATGTTTACTAAAGAAACTAGAATAAAGCCCAATGATTCAAAAATCTCACTCACATGCACTTCATTCCAGTTGTTGGGATTTTGTAATGAGCTAGTTTTTGATTTCTTTCAGCATTTCGTTTTACATGTAAACAATATTCACAGATGGCAGGCTGGCGTCATTAGCGTGTCTATATGGTTCAAATTACACAATGACTTTCTGTTTTGGGGAAAATATATTTTATGGCATTGTGTATTATAGCACACAGCAAAAAAAATATGGAAAACAGACTTGCATTTATTTATCTTTTATACACTATAACACATAAAGAAATTGTACTCTCTCTCTTATCTGACCTGGCTAACACCGTCAACTTGTTCTATCCTTACATGAAAGGCACTATTATTAAGAACAAACTAGTACTATTATAACTAGTATAATTAGTGACGTTAACACAGAGGGAAAATGTGTAACGGACACCTTACAGATACGAATGGGGTAAATAATGTTTTATGTTTTGATTAAAATATTTTTTACAATAGTGCTCTCATTATAACATTATGTACAGTAGTTATTAATGTTTGCTTTTCTGTCTTGAGCTGCGCACTGAAGATGACCAGCTGAGTGACGCATAGAAGTTTTATAATCAATGGGATTTAACTCATCATTTATTTCATATAGAATACGCTTCATTAATTATACAACATAATGTTAATATTACGACTTATAGGCTTATATCTGCACACACACACACACACACATAATTTATGTACAATTCTAATTAATATAATTAATAACATACACAAACACACATAATTTCCTTGTAATGAAAATGAAAACAACAGAATTTTTATATATAACCTAATATTTGGGACACAGTCTATGGAGCTTTGTTTCATGCATCTGGAATTACCTGACAAACTTGTAAAAGTGTCTTTCATTTCAAGACAATTTTGCCTATTTAATAAATAGTAATTTTAACATGCTTTAACAGATCACTTTCACATATTTAATTCAACAACACTGTTGCAAATATATTCATGAGATACAATTCCACTTAAATATTACAAGACTCACTTATCGATAAAAGCTTTTCTTTTCTAAGCACATTTTGTTCTGTGTTCCGTCTCTGCATATATTTGCTAAACTGGCTCATGTCAATAGTACAGCTCTGTTTTAGGGGAATTTTAGTTTTAAGTTTAAAATATTGTGAATTGAGTCACTGGCCAGCAATCATCTGTCGCTTGTCTACTGCCCTTCAAAACATCACTACTTTAATGCATTTGTTTGTTGAATAATTAAATATTTGTGTAGCTATAGTAAGGATGCATTATCATTTGTCATTACAGAATATCTTCTTTCAAATTGACTCTTCCTCTACAAACACGTTGGTTTGTTCTGGGCTGACAGCTCCATCCAGATGGAATGTGCTATTTTGGCACAGACCTGCAATCTAACCCTATGAAGAGAACAAGAGTTTCCCTCTCGCTCCCTCAAATCCCAGATGTTTCTCTCATTAGCTAGCTGTCATCCACATCTCGTTTCTCCGAACCAAATTGGGCACTCACGCATTGTCATGTGCAAATGGGCTGTGCCAGTTTAAATAGCATTGCCCTGGTAACACTTGGGAGGTGACAGACAAAGCAGCACATATGAAATTAAGTTAAGAAAATTGCTCCAAAAATGCAATTAGTATATCTATTATTTGGAGGTTCAGCGAGAAGCTATACTTTGAGTACTTGTGAGCACTTGTCTCATCTTAAACTTTAAGGAATAGTTCACACAGAAAGGAAAATTTGGCCATCATTTACTCACCCTTATATCATTCCAAGACTGTATCTTTGTTCTGTGCAAAAGAAGATATTTTGATAAAATGTCTCTGTTTTTGTTAATACATTGAAAGTCAGTGGGGTCCAGTGTTTTAGATCTTCACTTTCAATGTATAGGTGAAAACAGTGGGAGATTTCTTCAGAATATCTTCTTCTGTGTTTCAGTGAAGAAAGAATTCAGTTTTGTTTGAACTACCCATTTAACATCATATCCCAGAAGACTTTTGGTCTCCAATTGCTCATTTGAGAAATTATAAGGAATTTCCAGATTAGATTAACAACAAAAGATTTAAAATGTTTTCAATTGAAAACAAATAACAATCCACAAAAGAAAACCAAAAGAAAAGCAGTTCCTGGAGTGCATTTTAAACACCACAGCAGTCGGACATGCACATGAATGGGGTGGCAGTGGCTCAGTGGTTCATGTAGGTTGTCTACAAACCGGAAGGTTGGTGGTTCAATCCCGGCTCCACCTGACCAAGTGTCGAGGTGTCCTTGAGCAAGACACCTAACCCCAGCTGCTCCTGATGAGCTGGATGGCGCCTTGAATGGCTGACACCGCAGTCGCTGTGTGAATGAGTGTGTGAATGGGTGAATGTGAGGCAAATTGTAAAGCGCTTTGGATGGCCATGTGGTCTTTTGAAAGCGCTATATAAATGCAGTCCATTTACCATTTACCATAAATCCTGTGAGGCAGAATTGGTCAATCAAGCATGTGAGAACGCACCCATCCGAAGGTTGTGACCCATGGCAGAACACGAGTCTTTCTTTGGATTGGACAGATCTTGGCTTCTCTTATGAAGCTGGAATTAAACTTGTGATTTACTTACCATAAGACACCTAAGGGGCTGTAGAGTCAGGGCTAAAATATAACACATCAGCACCTATTCGATTAAAGCATTTTCCCCTAATGGGTTTGCGTGTGTTTGATAATTGTTGATTGCTTTGAAGTCGTTTTAACCCCTGCGGAGCAGCTCTGTGCATAGTAAGTCTGTGATTCTCTTGGATAAGACAGAAACTAGTGTTTCCTCTGCAAAATAGTTAAAAATGGCATTACCTGTGATTATCTGCATGCTACATATGCTTTAGGTTAACTCTTGCCATGAAGTGAATTATGACTCACCACAATATTGCTCATTTGCAATGTCCCGATTCTCTGACAGAAGTTCAATGACGAATGGCCATCTCAGGGCAGAGCCCCTCTACGTATGGATAAATCAATGTCTGACTTATTACCAGTATTTGCATATCCCACTACAACTTCCTCTTTGTCTGAGGACAACCGTGACTGGTCCAGCCCATTAACTTGCCAACTCATTTGCTTTTTTTATTTCTCATTTTTCTCCATTTTCCTCATTTTCCTTATATTGTTAGCCTCACCATTCATATTGGTTCCTCTTTTGTTTCTTTTTCCATTTCATTTTCTCCGTCCTGTTCTGTAATGGCAAAGGCCTGGAGTTGGAGGCTGTTGTGCAAAAATATAGTCTGCAATAACTAATCAGAGCATTTGGTCTTTTTCTTTCCTCCCGTTGGTGCTACAGATAAGATATTATTCAGCACAGTGTGTTTCTCTCTTATCAACACATTGCAACACACACATACTCCTCAGAACTAGGACTGCAGATCTGTTGAGTCTATTGTTTAAGACTGAGATAAATAGACGTGTTGTTCTATACCATGTTAATGTTACTGAAATGTTGTCTCAGTGTCGAAGATGCCCTTGATGCACAGGAGAGCATTGAGATGTGTTTGAGATTTGCTTATCGCATGATAGACGATAGCACGAAAGAAAGCTGAACAAGATTATGAAACAACTGTAAAAAGTGTGATAGGATGACAGAAAGAGAAGAAATCTTTTCCATGCAACTTTCATTATCAGCAGCTCTTAATGTGGAGGCATCAGCAAGCTGGTGGTAGGCAAGTAAGATTTAAAGAGAGATTAAACATAAATGCACACACACACCACACACTCATCCAACTCAAAAGTGAACCAGATTGCAGTACGCACTAAAATTTACATATTTAACTGCCAATGTTTGAAAGAAAATGACAATGTTTACTGAATATCTATGAATTTATTCCAAAAGTTTTTGGAGGCACCATATTTAGTTGCTCCTGCCTATCACAATGATTGAACTGTCACTTGCCCCCCCCCCCCCCCCCCAATTTTGTCAAAATGCTGTAAAACTTAGCTTCTCACAACAAGTCTAACCTGTCAGTCCAGTTCTGCATTACTCTTACAGATTATTAGAAGCACAAAAGTATGTAATGAAATGGATTGTTGCGTGCTTTTTAACACAAATGACTAAGTAGTTGTTCATGCATCATCTGGAATCACTTCTAGCTAGTCAGCATTTAAGACCGGAGAGCTAAGGCCTAGGATTTTGAGCCTTTGCACAAATTAATCCATATTCAAATCAGCTTATGAATATGATGAGGCAGGCTGTGTTGCCATTGGCTGAATGTAGCAAGGCTATTAGGAGGCGAGATAAGATCATGGCCACCAATCTCCATCTCAAACCCGCCATTTCGGCTCAACACTGAGATACATACTCACTCTCTTACAGCTAATAATAATAATAATACCAATGAAGTTGTTTCTGGGAGTGTTGTAAGTTGTAGACATGCATATAAGGAGTCTAATGCAAGGGATGCAAGGCAAGGGATGATGAATGTGTCCATATTGCTCTCTCTCTCACACATTGATTGGGTATTGAACATATGAAGCCTTTTTAATTCTGGTATAATCAGTACCATCAGCATATTTAATGATCGTATCATAATTTTCTCATTATAATCAGAGCGTGATTTAATATTTCTGTGAAAATGAGATATTCACAGTACTAATTAGTGGAGTAATGAGTCTCTGGTTTGAAAAATTAGATTGATGGAAAAATGTTGAATTTTTAATTTTCATAAAGTAGAGGTTGGGAAAAAAATCTGTTTTATAAAATAGGAAGTGAGATCCATCATTTCAAAATGCAATATTATTCTGTGTGTGTGTGTGTGTGTGGCGAATGATAGATGGAGCTCAAGAGGAGGAATATACACACACACACACTGCTTGTCAAAGACTAATAAACTAGCCCAGAATGGTGTCACAGACTCACAGATTTAGTTATCTGGGAGACACATTTGTGATGCGCAGATTTTACAGAATCTTTGTTGCAGAGTTGCTTGCTTCTGATTTATGTCAGTATGTTTGCATCCCAGTTTTGACTTTTTTTTAAATAAAGATAATAAATGATTTGCCATGAGTACAAACTTTTAGATTTAATAAAAAAAGCACATGGCTTTAAATAAATTAATCAAAATAATTATTTATTATTACTATAGAATTTTTTATCTTTTTGAAAAATGTATATATTTTATAATTTATATGATTTAGCTTTAGCTCCAGCAATTCAGAATTCCCAGAGTAACATGTTTTGTTTTTGTATTCAGTTACAGTACCCATTGAGGCACATTTAGTTTTTTGGAGAATTTATTTGTTATTTTTTTCCATTGTAGTTCATGTTGTGACGCTTGTGTATCAGGAATACACGAGGAGATGGGAAGATCCAATTGCTGGTATGTTTATTGCACAAAAAGGTAATACAAAACAAACAGTCCAAGTAGACAAACAAAACAAAAGAGGTAACTGGATGAAACGGAACGGGAACTCGGAGGAACGAGAAGGTAAGGGGAAGTCTCGGGAGACGAGAACATAGGTACACGAAGGGTAAGGGTACAAACAACAGGGAAAGACAGCTATTTATAAGGAGACTAATGACAATAGATTGCCTGCACCTGTGCGATTAACTGGAGTGCAATTACTGTGAAGACAGGACCAGACTGGAGGAATTATAGTGCCTATGGTGAAGTGCCTAAGGAGAAGTGAGCTCACTAGTGGACACCCAGGAAAACAGAGACTGACAGCGTGACATTACCCCCTCCCCTACGGAGCAGCTGCCAGATGCTCCACCTGGAACCCAGGAAAACCCAACAGATAAAGAAGTTAGGAGGGAGGTGGAGTGACGGCGGACTAGGGGGAGGGACGGAGGGTCAGAAAACATAGTATACAGAGACAGGAGGACCAGGTAGAATGGGACAACAGAGACAGGAGAACCAGGTAGAATGGGGAGACAAAGACGGAACAACCAGGTAAAATGAAAAGACAGAGACAAGAGAAGTGTAACACAAAACAAGGAGTCCAGGAGGGTGGTGGACCGGCGGAGGATCAGGGGGAGGGACGGAGGGCCAGGTCCAAAGAAGGAAACAGACAGAAAAACAAAAGAAAACAAAAACACAAAAACATGGGTCCATGAAGGACATCACGTGATGCCCACCCGGGCGGAACAGAGGACCACCACACCCATGTGGTCAAGGAAGAAGCCCCCCCAGGGCGGAGCAGAAGACCACCACATCCTGGTGGTCGATGCCAGAGTCCCCCAGGGCGGAGCAGAAGACCACCACATCCTAGTGGTCGATGCCAGAGTCCCCAGGGCGGAGCGGAAGACCACCACGTCCTTGTGGTCAATGCCGGAGTCCCCCAGGGTGGAGCAGAAGACCACCACGTCCTTGTGGTCGATGCCGGAGTCCCCCAGGGCGGAGCAGAAGACCACCACGTCCTTGTGGCCAAACCAAAGGGAGGACGAAGATTCTTGGTGACTTGCATTTCTTCATGAAGATCCCCGGTGACTTGACTCAGTCTTTGAAGATCCCCGGTGACTTGACTCAGTCCTCGAAGATCACCGGTGACTTGACTCAGTCCTTGAGGATCACCAGTGACTTGACTCTGTCCTCGAAGATCACCAGTGACTTGACTCTGTCCTCGAAGATCACCAGTGACTTGACTTGACTCTGAAAGGTCAGCAGTAACTAGCCTTGTCTCTGGAAAGTCCATGGTAGCTAATCCTGACTCTGGAAGGTCAAAGGTGACTAACCCTGACTCAGGAAGGTCAAAGGTGACTAACCCTGACTCTGGAGGGTCCACGAGCACCTGACTCGACTCTGAAGGGTCGACCGGAACCTGACTAGACTCTGGAAGGTCAACAGGAACTAGCCCTGACTCTGGATGGTCAACGGTAACTAACCCTGACTCTGGAAGGTCGATGGTGACAAACCCTGACTCTGGAGGGTCCATGAACACCTGACTCGACTCTGGAGGGTCAACCGGAAACTGACACAACTCTGGAAAGTCAGCGGGCACCTGACTCGACTCTGGACGGTCAACAGGTATCTGACTTGATTCTGGGGAATCAACTGGAACGTGACTTGACTCTGGATGGTCAACAGGAGCCTGACTTGACTCTGGACAGTCAACTGGAATTTGACTCAACTCAGGAAGGTCGACAGTGACTAACCCTGACTCTGGAGGGTCTATGAACACCTGACTCGACTCTGGAGGGTCAACCGGAAACTGACTCAACTCTGGAAAGTCAACGGGCATCTGACTCGACTCGGGAAGGTCAAAAGGAACTAGCCCTGGCTCTGGAGGGTCCACGGTAACTAACCCTGACTCAGGAAGGTCGACAGTGACTAACCCTGACTCTGGAGGGTCCATGAACACCTGACTTGACTCTGGAGGGTCAACCGGAAACTGACTCAACTCTGGAAAGTCAACGGGCACCTGACTCGACTCGGGAAGGTCAACCGGAATCTGACTCGACTCGGGAAAGCCCACTGTAACTGCCTTCCTCTGCAGTGGCTCCGGGCTGGCGGCCATCTTGTGCAGTGGTGCTGGCTCAGCAGACGGGACGTGAACAGTCTTGGGAATCTCTAGGATTTTTGACAGCCTGGAGAAATAAACCAAAAATGTCACTGCTGCCATCTTGGGCGTAGGCGCTGAGCTGGCAGCCATCCTGCACTGTGGCGCTGGACGGGTGTCCACCTTGTGCTCTGGCGCTATGCTAGCGTCCATCTTGCCTCCTGGCGCTGGGCTGGCAGCCATATCGTGCCGTGGCGCTGGATTGGCGGCCATCCTGTGCTTTGGCGCTGAGCTGGCGGCCATACTGCACGGCGGCACCGGACTGGCGGCCACCCTGTGCTTTGGTGCTGTGCTGGCATCCATCTTGCCTCTTGGCGCTGGGTTGACAGCCATCTTGTGCTGTGGCGCTGGACTGGCGGCCATCTTGTGTGTTGGCGCTGAGCTGTCGGCCATCCTGCACTGTGGCGCTGGACTGGTGGCCACTTTGTGCTTTGGCGCTGTGCTGGCGTCCATCTTGCCTCGTGGTGCTGGGTTGGCGGCCAATTTGTGCAGCGGCACAGGACTGGCGGCCATCTTGCACAGTGGCGCTGGCTCAGCCGATTTGCGTCTCCTCTCCCCTCTCTGGTCATAATGGGGAAATGGCGGCTCCCAACCGAACCCCGGGTCAACGGGAGCCCACAGTGGAGATCGCTGCCGGACCTCCTCTCAACTGCTTGCTCCGGAGCGACCACCCCTGGTCCCCCGGAACATAACAAGATGAGTACCCTCATATCCATTCCTCTCCCGTTTGATGGCTGGGGAGGAAATTGGACAAGACAAACCGCTGGATCTGTTTTGTGATGGAGTCCTTCTGTGACGGTTGTGTATCAGGAATACACGAGGAGATGGGAAGATCCAATTGCTGGTATGTTTATTGCACAAAAAGGTAATACAAAACAAACAGTCCAAGTAGACAAACAAAACAAAAGAGGTAACTGGATGAAACGGAACAGGAACTCGGAGGAACGAGAAGGTAAGGGGAAGTCTCGGGAGACGAGAACATAGGTACACGAAGGGTAAGGACTCCATACAAACAACAGGGAAAGACAGCTATTTATAAGAAGACTAATGACAATAGATTGCCTGCACCTGTGCGATTAACTGGAGTGCAATTACTGTGAAGACAGGACCAGACTGGAGGAATTATAGTGCCTATGGTGAAGTGCCTAAGGAGAAGTGAGCTCACTAGTGGACACCCAGGAAAACAGAGACTGACAGCGTGACACATGTATGACCAACTAGTCCATTTAAATATATATGTATACATATCCACTTAAACCTGGTGGAAGTTGAAATCACATCTTAGTGTTTCCATCCAGCAAATTAATGTTACATCCCAATATTTTCACAGAAATACGTGAATAGAAGCCCAGCTAGCCTACTAGTTTTGTATTTACTCTCTCTCTCTCCATCTTGATGTTTATCACCTTTTGTGTGTTTTAGTCTCACCTTGTTTTCTCTCAATCATTGTTTTCTGTTTATCTATTGTCTGTTTCAATCACTCCTGGTGCCGTCTTCCTTTCAGTCCTCCTGCGGACCGCACTGTCACGTTTGCTCTTCGCCTCCATCTTGATGAATCTTTCTCCATGTTTTCTATCACACTTTCTGCATCGCCTCTGTTTAATTTCTCCAGGGCTGTGCTGATTACCAGAAAAAACAAATTAATGACAAACCCAAAAACACAAGTACCTTGTACAAAGGCATGCACTAACACACTTCAAAAGAGTTAAATGTAATGCACCAACACACTTGTACACACTCACAGGGAAAAGGACAGAGACAGATGTCAACAGACAAGAATTGTCTCAGCACAGGCGAGTCTCTTTGCAGCAGCTTTGGAATGTTGCCAGGCAACAGTGAACTGTGGCAGCCATGACTGGCCTTGCATCAGCAGCAGAACCGTGCAGTAACCTTGATCATTTAACTGTATACTGGCAGTCAAAAGTTTGTAGTAATGAGGATTTTTTAATGTTTTTGAAAGAGGTGTCTTATGCTCACCAAGGCTGTATTTATTTAATATCACTACATTTATTTTAAAATATTGTAAAATGTCTTCAGTGTCTCATGATCTTTCAGAAATCATCCCAGTGTACTTTGCTGCTCAAGAAACATTTCTAATTATCAATGTTGAAAACAGTTGTGCAGCTTTATATTTTTTATATAGAAAAAGTAATATTATTGGATGCATTTAATTGATCAAAAGTGATTAACGTCATGTATAATGTTAAAAAAGGTTAATATTTCTAATAAATGCTATTCTTTTGAAATTGTATTAATCAAAGAATATTGAAACATTAACTCCATGTCTATGGAGTTATTATGCAGTACAACTGTTTTTAACATTGATAATAATTATACATGTTTCTTGAGCAGCAAATTAGCATATTAAAATTATTTCTGAAGGATCATGTGAAACTGAACACTGGGCTGATGCTGCTGAACATTTAGCTTTGCTATCAGGAATAAATAAGATTTTAAAATACATTAAACAGAAAAGATTTGTTTTACATTTTAATAATGTTTACAATATTGCTGTGTGCGCGCTGTATGAAGGGGATGAATGTTTTAGCTCTTTGTCGATCTGGGACTGTTTCTCTAACAGAGCAGAGGGCTCTTTTTACCTGCCAGTAAAAGCCTCTGCTTCATCATCAAATAAATATGAGAACATCTCTTTCCTGCTGCCTCTTTGTCTCTTCCTCCCTGTGTGTTCTTCTCGCTCAATCTCCCTGTGAGCATCTGCATTTTCCATCTCTTACTCATCCCTCTTTTTTCCAGAAATATAGCACTATTAACATTGCATCATTGTTACCATAATGTAATGTGATAAAAATTACTTTGCAGTTACTGCTACATCCCTGCAAAAGAGAGAAAAAACATCTGCCTGTTTAAGAGGAGTTTTGGGCACTTCTCGGCTGGTCAGACTGAGAGGCCATACTGCCAGCCAGCTTAATACCAACTTGGCAGCCTGAGAGAAAGCATTAAAACTTTTAGCCTATATTTTTCAGATGAAATGGAAAGAAGTTACAGGTCTCATTTTCACAATGAAACAGAGATACTAGCATTATTGTGTTTAAATCCTGAAATGATTGAGGCTGAGCCTGCTGAGTTTGTCTGTATTCCAATGTGTCTGTACCTCTATAAGAAATAGAGACAGAAAGTGTGTATCGCTGTGTGTTTTCAGGTAGCACTGGTGCATTGCGCTGTTCCTTACACACACAGTGGGTAACACAAAAACTCAAGTCACTCCCAGAAGCCAAACTATACAAAACCTGCACACTGCAGAACAGAGAGAGAAGGAGTAAAGAGAGATGAATGCACATTAAAGGAAAAACTCCAGAAAATGTGTTTTAAAAAACCACATCAAAAACGTTCTATGCAGTAAAGTGCATGCAAATTCAGTCTTCGGCTTCTCTCTCTCTCCTAACGGTCTCCTCCACCTGTAGAGCAAAGTCTATACTCAGTGACATTTACTAGTCTCAGCCTCCGATGGATTCACTGACCATTCACTGACCATCTGATGCATAGTGCATTTCTGAATTGGAAAGCAGTTCCAATTTGAATGGCTATTTTTAAGCAGCTTTCAGGATTTGTGTGGGTATTTTTTATAAGTTAACTCCAAAAAAGGTCTCTAGGTTATGTATAAAACCATGGTTCCCTGAAGGGAACGAGACGCTATGTGGAATGCTTTGGGTACACCCCCGATGAGACAACATTCTGAAGCATATGTGAAATCAGTCCAATAGAGAAGCAAGATTTCATGAGCAGGGTGATGTGAGCAACCAGGAAACATAAGCCGCGTTTCCACCGCAGGAACTTTACCCAGGAACTAGGTACTTTGGGCTGGTACTCGGTGTGTTTCCACCGAAGGAACCAGGAACTAAATAAAGTTCCAGGTAAAAAAATGCCCCTCAGAAAGTCCCTGCTGGCGAGGTGGTACTTTTTCAAAGTTCTGAAACTTTTCGGGGGCGGGACTTGGCCGCTAAACATGCTGATTGGTTGAGTTAACACCGCATTGTGATCAACACCACCACTTATTCAGATAATTTTCAAAATATTACTGGTATTGTGTCATGAAATTTAATTTTAAAAGTATTTCAGGTGAGAATTTAGTAAATCTGTGGTTTATTTATAAAGACAGCGCCTATTTAAAAATGTGTTTAACCAATTTCAGAGACTGTGATTCTCGCTGGTCGCGTGGAGCTCAGTCCTCATGTATCCGCCGAGAGCAGCCTCACTTCGGCTAGACCTTCTGACATTTCCCACTGGCTCTGATGTCTCTTTATATATAATTAAACATAATTCGTTTTGGGTAAATCTAACAGGTAATCTTTGGTCTGTATTCAATTTATCTATATGTTAAAATGAAAATAAAAAAGTCAAATTGATATAATATTTTGTTTCATTGTAAAGACTGTATATATACACATTTCCCTGAACTCAGTACCTTTCTGCAGCTGTTATTATGTTTAAATGAAAACGAAAGGAGGCAGTGGTATTTCATATCCTATTTCGTTTTATTGTAAATATACAGTGAGGAAAATTGCAGTAGGGAAGTCGAGCTGACTGATGTTATCAAGTACGCTGCTGTTTGCAGAATTACCGGTTTCGCGACGTCGTGGACATCACACTCCCAAGTCGAATGCGCGACGTCTGAACCACTGAGGATGCACGTCCAAAATCAGTGTACTTTGTATTGAGAAACGGACGCAGACCTACGTCACCAGACTATTTGCCTAATCTTGCCGGTACTTTAGACCGCGGTGGAAACACAGAAAGCAACAGGTCTCGGGGGAGAAAAGTTCATGGGGAAAAAAGTTCCTGGTAATTTCGGTGGAAACTCTGCAACAAAGGCACATCTGGCAAGTGCACATGTTAGCTTCTGCGAAAGCGAGTGCCTGCAGGGACGCAGGGAGTATTGCAGGGAGATGCAGTGTCTCGTTCCCTTTCAGGGAACCATGGTTACATACTTAACCTACAGACATTCCCCTTCAGGAACTCGAGCTGCGTCGAATGCTTTGGAAATGAGAATACCCACTGCACCATAAGAGCAAGTCCCTGTCTGGTGGGCAAGCACATCAAGATGAGAGAACTTGGGACCCTGGGGTAGATGTCAGGTCCAGGCTGTAAAAATGGATGAATGTGTGCAAAGAGGACCAGCCTGCCACAGCACAAACATCTTGAAGGGTCACACACACTGATAAGGCCTTGGAGGCAGCATACCCCTAGTCAAATGTGCTCTGAATGGGTGACTGGAGGCCAGAGGACTCATAGGCCAGTCTCAACCACCCACTGACTCAGGGTTTGCTTGGTCGCTGGAACCCCTTTCTTAGGTGGACCAAAGCAAATTAATAACTGATCTGCCTTACGCCACTGGGCAGTTCAGTGAACATAAGCGTCCAGTGCTCACACTGGACATAGCAGATTGAGTCTTTCCTAGCCTCCTTCCTGGAAGGGAGGAGGACAAAAGAGTTGCAGTACAATGGGACCTGGTGAAGAAATGGGCACTTTAGGGACATACCCAGGTCTCAGGTAAAGAAATGCCTAGCCATGCCCAGGGCAAATGATACAGTGATACAGGCACGATACAAAGAGCGCCTGAAGGTCTTCTATCCTCTTTGTTCCTGCAGAAACTCCAGAACTGAAACAACTGTGAAAGTGAAAGTGACGTGACATTCAGCCAAGTATGGTGACCCATACTCAGAATTTGTGCTCTGCATTTAACCCATCCGAAGTGCACACACACAGAGCAGTGAACACACACACACACACACACTGTGAGCACACACCCGGAGCAGTGGGCAGCCATTTATGCTGCGGCGCCCGGGGAGCAGTAGGGGGTTCGATGCCTTGCTCAAGGGCACCTAAGTCATGGTATTGAAGGTACTGGGCAGTTGACTGAGTCCTGTAATTGCTGTCCGCACCAAGAAGTGAAAAGTTTCCACTTCAAGGCACACAGTTTTATGTGGCAGGAGCTCTGGACTGAAATATGGTCTCAACAACCTCAGTTCAGAGACCAGATGCTAGGAGCTGTGCAACCCCCCCCCCCCACACACACAACTTTCATAACTCCTGTCTGCCCCTGTCTGAGAGAGAAAGTCCCTCCTGATTGGAATCTCAAGTGATCGAGTGACGTCGAGAAGAGACACCAGGTCTGAGAACCATACTCGGGCCAGTCAGAACAGGGCTACTAGCAGCAGATGGACCCCATCCAGACATACTCTCTCCAGAACTACCAGGAGCAGAGTGATTGGGGGAAAAGCATACAGATGAAGCCTCGGCCACGTCTGCATCATGAAATCCAACCCAAGTGCAGCTGGATGTGTGAGAGAGAACCAGAGTGGACAGTATGTCATTTCCTACAACGCGAATAGATCCACTTCTGCCTGGCCAAACTCCTTCCAAAGGAGCTCCATCACCTCGAGGTGGAGCCTACAATCCCCGTGCCTCAGACCCTGTTTTAACAGGATGTCTGCTCCCAGATTAAGATACCCAGGGATGTAAACTGCTCTGAGTGAGAGGAGCTTTCCCTGAGCCCACTGGAGCACCTGGTGTGCCAGCCTGTAAAGGTGGTGCGAACGCAGACCCCACTGCTGATTTATGTAAGAGACCACCGATGTGTTGTCTGTGCGGACAAACACATGATGTCCCCTTAGGTCTGGAAGGAAGTGTTTAAGAGCTCAGAACACAGCCAGCATCTTCCAGTGCCACATGAGATGATGGCCTTCCCACAGACCTTGGGCAGAGCGACCACCTGTCATCCACTCCCCAACCCATGAGAGAGGAGTCTGTCGTTAGCATTACATGACGACAAGAAGCCCCCAACACCAGGCCTTGAGACAGGAACCAAGGTTTCTTCTACATGTCTAAGGCACATAAGCACTGCCATGTGTCCTTGCTCGTGCGAAGCTGGTTTTCCCTTGGGAAAAACCCCTAGGTCCTGAGCCACCACTGTAAGGGTCTCATGTAAAGCAGGCCAAAAGGTATTACTTTGGACGTAGCTGTCAACAGATCCAACGGTCTCTGAAATCATTTGACAGTGAGACTGGCCTTCTGTCACTCCCCTCATGGCTGTGAGAATCACTTTTGATAGGAGAAGGAGACAACTGTGCCTGCATCATTGTCGAATCCCACACCACGCCCAGTTAAGTTGTTCTCTGTAGTGGAAAAAGCACACTTTTCTCCAGCTTGCTCTTGGGACGAGCGTCCTGTCCTGACCATTCAATGTTCAGTTTGGCTACGTCACGAGTAGGGCTGTCGCGATAACCGCAATATTGTAATACCGCGCTATTGACAAGCAAACCGCAGAGGAAAGATAGCAACCGCAGAAACCGCGGTAACCGCAGTGTTCAGTTTTTTTTTTTTATGAGGCTGTGGCCGCCTTGTTTTTTTTTCTCAATTTGTCACTGTGCATTCAATGTTACATAAATTTATGATACAATATGGTTACGACTGTAATTTTCTCGCGGGCCTTTGTAGCTTTATGGTGCTTCGTTTGTTTTGAATAGGCCGACTGAAACGATGGGAGGCGCTCGATCTCGTCCCAAAACCTAATGTCACGTCGCCAGTTTGGGAACATTTTGGCTTTCAACCCAATGAAAAG